>NW_006399812.1:9359040-9378629 GCF_000299155.1 Elephantulus edwardii | reverse complement strand
GAAGGAAGGAAGGAAGGAAGGAAGGAAGGAAGGAAGGAAGGAAAGATAGGAAATAAAACAAGTGGAAGGGAAGGAGGGAAGAACTAAAGAATATGTTGAAAAGAGACAGCACAGCATTGATATCATGGGGTGATGTGACCAACTGAGGGTCACTGGAAGATGGGGTGAGACATGTGTGGGGTCATTGAGAGGCTGTGACAGGTAAGGAGGGTGCTCACCAGTCGTTGATGTGAGTATGGGTGCAGTTCTCAGAGAGAGGAGCTGGCTATCTGGTTTCTTCTCCAAACAGAACAGATCAGAATGCAGTTTGTAGTAATAAAAATGATCATGTTGTCTTGGGAATTTACTGTTCTGAGTAATTTTTCCAATAAGTTTCTCCTCCTCACCAGTACTTGACCTACTTCTTAGTTCTTTTCTTTGAAGCTCTGAGTTCCAGGATTGTGACCGGTATACATTTCATTGGTTTCTGTAGTCTTTGTTGTAGTCCAGTTGGATCCTCCAAGCTGGAAGCTGTTTTTGAAATGGAATTTTTTTCCCCATTTGCTGTCAGTACTTTAATACTGATTCACAAAAGGATAATTGTAAATTGGGACAAGCCAAGGGAGACAGAACATGTAAGCTAACTCCCTGAGAGAGAACATTTGCCTTTGTTGATAGTGAACATGTGTTGGTAATAACACCAATGGCTCGTGGAGGGAGGATGTGGTAAATGAGTCATAGAAAAGGCAGAACCTGGTTAGGGACTTAGGCCAGTAGTACAGTGCTTGGTGTCTGGGAAGAAGGACATATACGTCACATGAGTTGTTTTATTTAATCATCACAACTCTTATGAGGTAGGTTATACAGTAGTCATCACTTTACCACTGAGGACGCCAAGGTTCAGGGAAGTGTAATTAAGCATTTTGTGAAAGTCGTATTGTTGTTAGGTGGTATAGCTGGGATTTCAATTCAAACCCTTTATACTCCAGGGTCCCCAGGATGAGCATTTTTCAGTCTGCACAGAATGCTACTAGGAGAATGGCTTTCTAAAAGTTATGCTTCTAGACCTCTGAATTCCCATCTGCTAACTGGGAATGATGAAACATTCCCAGTTGTGCTCCCTGTCTTACAGGGATCTTGAAGGACTCCTGACAAGCTTCCTAATAAATGTTAATACAATCAAGGAGAGATGAGAAAGGTGAAGACAGTCTTCTCGAAAAGAATTCTAGTGTCTAAGAATGTTTCGAGAAGATTGTGTTCTCATTTCTCATTCATTCATTGACTCATCTATTCAAATGACCCAGTATGTACTGAGCACCTACTCTATAAAAAAATAACATTAATTAAAAAGTTGTTGTCGTCTTTGCTAAGTGCCCTCAAGTCTACAACAATTCATCGTGACCCTGTGTACAATGGAGCAAAATGTTACCTTACTCCTCACAGTCCCCACAATCATGTCATGCTCAAGTCAGCTTTGGAGTGTGAATGTGACCAATTGAGCTTTGTTGATGTGAGGGTTGTTGAGAGTTCCCCCCCTCCCCCACTAATGCTCTCCTTTTCCCCAAGATGATGCTTTTTCTAAGGACTGGTGTTTTCTGAAAGAACAAACAAGAAACCACCACCCTCAAACCCCTCAAAATAGATGAAATGACATTTCACCTTCTTTTGCCTTCAAGGATAATCTGGTTGGATTTCTCCAAGGCAAATATGTTGGGGTTTATTTACAGTCTATGGTTTATTCAATACTCTTCACCAAAAAAAAAAGAATTCAAAAGCATCGATTCTTCTTCGAACTTCCTTGACCTCTTTAACTTTCACATAAATGGAAAACAACTGAAAGTATCCTGACTTGGGTTGAGCACACCTTAGTCCTTAAGTTGACTTTCTTGATTTTTCACACTTTAAAGGAGTCCTTGAGAGCAGATGTTCTCAGTGTAGCTCATCTTTTGATTTCTTGACTGCTAATCAACTAAATTGGAAGGAGGAGTGGCATCCACTTCCATAATAGCTTACCTCCGGAAACCCTATGAACCTGGAGAGAGGATGAGAGACACCCAAGCGTTGAGGACTCTCCTGCGTAGGGTCACTATGAGTCGCCTGCCACTCGATGGCACTTGACAACAATAACAACAATCAACTAAAGTGAAAGCCATTAACAACTTCAATATATTCTCTGTTAGCATGATGTTGTCTATTTTTGTTTTTGGTATATTGAGATGTAATCCTTACTGAAGACCTTTGATCTTTAGTAAGTGTTTTACTGTTTTTCCTCTTTCTGTAAGCAAGATTGGGTCATCTGTATCGTTGTACTTTCTGCAAGTGAAGGTTGGTGATGAGTCTTCCACTGATCTTGACACCACATTTTTCTTCGTTTAGTGCAGCACCTGAAATGATTTTCTCAGCATACGGATGGATAGATGTAGAGAAAGAACAGAGTCTTGATGCATAATGTCTCTGATTTTAAAACACACAGTATTGATTGCTTCTTATTTTATGTACAGGTTTGACATGAACGCAACTGTTTTGAGATTCCCATTCTTTTCCATTGTTATCCATAATTTATTATGACCCACACAGTTTAATGTCTTTGTACATTCAATGAAACACAAATAGACTTTGTACTTGAACTTTCTGCTCTTCACAGGATCCACTGATACTGGCAATGGTATCTCTCACTCCATGGCCTCTTTAGAATCCAGCTGGAATTCCAGGTAAGTACATGTTGATACATGGTTCTAACACTTTTAAAATAATCTTCAGCAAAATTTTATTTTCATGTGATATTAATGAGATTTTTAAAAAATATTCTGTACTCTTGTTAGATCACTTTTTCTTTTTTATTGTAACGAGCACAAGTACAAATTTCTTCTGGCCAGTTGGCCAGAAACCTTCCAAAGTTAAGCTGACTGCATCTGTTTGTCCTAACATATAAACTGGTAGTTCATTAGTATCTTTGGCAGCTCTGGTGGCTTAGTCATAAGGAGTTGTGCTGCCAACTCAAAGGCATGCGTTTCAAATCCACCAGCTGTGCTGTAGGAGGAAGATGAGCAATCTCCTTCCCTGTGATTTACAGCCTCTGAAAACCAGCTAGAGGGTCAGCTGTGAGTTGGTTCTGACTTGACAGAACGTGACAATAACAACATTAATATTTTGGTCCTTATTTTTGCCAAAGCCTTCAGTGTACTTTGTACTTCTTTTTTAAGTACCAATGGTTCTTGATCACATGCTACTTCCTGAAATGAAGCACTATTGATCAATTCTTTTCTGTACAATGAGTCTGTGTATTTCTTGCATCCTCTTTTGCTATATCACATGTCATTTAATATTTTGCCCATAGGATATTTTATTATTTCATCTCAAGGCACACGTTTGCTCCTCAGTTCTTTCAGCTTGAGAAATGTTGAATGCAGTATTCCCTTTTGCTGGTTTTTTTTGTTGGTTTGTTTGTTTTTAAACTCTAGGTCTGGTCATATTTCACTGCAATAACTTGCTTTGTCTTCTCAAAGTGCTGCGTTCACACAGGTCTCTGATTTCTTCATAGCTTCCCTTTGTTTTGACCTCTCTACTTGGATGGCATGGGTTCAAATTCATCAGCTCCACAGGAGGTTGGACAATTTCTTTCCATATGATTATTTGTCTTTGAAAACTGACTGGGGAGTCAGCCGTGGGCCAGTTCCAACATGACAGCAAACAACAACAACACTGAAGAGTAATTTTCAGGCTCTCTTCTGACATCCGTTTTGGTCTTTTCTTTCTTTCCTGTCTTTGTAATGACCTTTTGCTTTGCTTATGGATGATGTCCTTGGTGTCACCCCACAGCTTCTCTGGTCTTTGGTCATTAGTGTTCAATACATCAAATCTGTTCTTGAGATGGCTTTTAAATTAAGGTAGGATAAACTCCAAGTTGTGTTTTAGCTCTTGTGGGCTAGTTTTAATTTTCTTCAGTTTCAATTTTAATTTGCATATAAATAATTGATGACCTGTTCCACATTCAACCCCCTGACCTTGAGGTGGCTGCTTTTTTGACAGATTTATTCAATATGATTCCTGTGTATTTCATCAGGTGAAGTCTATGTATAAAGTCAGGATTGGAGAAGGACTCATTAAAAACCTGCGTCATGCAGATGATACAACTTTGCTTGTCAAAACTGTGGATGACTTAAAGTGCTTGCTGCAGAAGGTCAAGGTTCATAGTGTTCAATATGGATTGAAGCTCAATACCAAACAAAGTTTCTCACCACTGGAACAATTAGCAGCACCAGGATGGATGGAGAAAAATTGATATTGTTGATAATTTCAGCTTGCTCAAGTCTATAGTCAACATTCTTGGCACCAATAGTCAGGAAATCAGAAGACAAATTGCATTAATAAAATCTGCTCTCAAGGACCTCTCCAGAGTGCTAAAGAGCAACAATGTCCTTCTATAGAAGCTAGTGCGTCTATGCAGGCCATAATATTCACAATTACTTGCTATGTGCATTAGAGAGCTGGACAATGACTAAGAATGCTAGAAGGAGAATTAATGCCTTTAAGTTGTGGTGCTGGAAAAGAGTATTAAACATACCATGGACTGCCAAGAGAACTAACAGGTCTGTTCTGGAAAGGAACAAACCAAGTTGCTCCTTGGAGGCAATGATTTTAAAGTTCTATCTGATATACTTTGGGCATGTTCCCAGGAGGGATTGGTTCTTGGTTAAGGACAACATGCTTGAAAGGGTGAAGGAATAGTACAGGAGAGGAAGATGCTGGATGAGAGTAATTAACTGCATGGAGTTACAGTGTTGGTACTTGTACTGGAATGAACATTCTATAAGACATTTAGATGTAATATTATGATTAAGATGACTATTCCAGGGTTTACCAGTGAGAGTGACCATGAACCAATACCTTCAGGCAGCTGGCTCAGAAATATTATTAAGATGAGTCAGTCTCTGAGATTATATGCATAGGTATATTCAACAAGTTCTGGAAACCCAATGAGGTTGGAGAAACGAAGAAAGTTCATAAGGTCGCTATGAGTCGCCTACGACTCAACAGCATTTAACAACAACATAGAGAGAGTTTAGTTGACCTAATGGACAGACAGTGATGTTACCAAGCCAAAGGGTTTTTTATTTTAATCTGTGTCCCTCAGGCCTGTTTTTAATTGGTTTTGGTTAAACATTCTTCTAGGTGATTCTCTGTTGATTTACTGTACAGAGGCAAATTGTGATTGCTGTGATGCTGAACATTGTGACACTGATGTGCCAGATGTGATATTGGTCGCCTGGGCAGACCAGTGTTTGGTGGAGCTCCCCGATTAAAACAAGCTTGGAAGCAGGAGTGGCATCCACTTCCGAAATAGCTTGCCTTTGGGAACTCTATGAACTTGGAGAAATGAAGAAAGTTCATAGAGTCGCTATGAGTCGCCTAAAAGTCAACAGCATTTAACAACAACAACGATGGGGATAGGAGTGTTGGAGACAGTGAAATTGACTCAGGATAGTGCAGATTTCAGAGCTAGGGGGCACAGGGTCACTATGAGTCCTAGTCAGCTCAACAACACTTAACAGCGAAAGCAATATGGCATAAAATTCTATCATGTGGTCTCCAGCCTCATTTTTGTCACTATTGTTGTTGTTCATTGCCATGCCATTGAAACAGACTCATAGTTAACTTTCTAATGAGGTTTCAGAAGCTGTAAATTGCTCTAAAGGATATTGCCCATCTTTCTCACTCGGAGCAGCTGGTGAATTTGAACTCCCTGCCTTTTAGTTGGCAGCACGACTCCGTACACAGTAGGCTACCATAAGTTACTTTATTATTGAGAGTTCTGGCAAGAGAGTACAAGAGAGCAAGACTTAAACTGTTATAAATAATAGTTGAAGAGGGGTTCACAAAATTGGCCTGGACATGCTAGGGGGAGGTGGAAAGCTAAAAGTGAGAGGCGCTCCATCGATAGAGCAGACAACTGCGTAAAATAAGAAATGCTCACAATAGTAGACCTGTCTAAAGGGATTTTAAGGGCAGAAATGTCAGGCTTCAAACTTGAAGTGTTTGCTGTGATGAGTACCATGTAATCTTTTACATTGCCTCAAACCCTCAGAAAGTCGACCACACGGTTTATGAGGCAGTGGGATTTGGGACAGTTGAAAGAATCACGGTAGTGTGTGGCAAGAAAATTTGGTGTGGAGAAAAGAGAATCACGGTAATTTCTAGCAAAGCAATTAAGTTCGTGAAAGACGGGAAATATAAAAGCATAAAGTAATTGAAGAGAGAAAATTCAATATTGACCAGAGGAATCAGTTATTATGAGAACTGAAATTCTTCAAGAATCCTTAGTGATATTACGAGGGATAATGGAATTTTCACTAACCTTCTATTTGAATGACAGAAGAGTGGGTTGACCTTAGATATTTGGATTTTCTCTGGGACAAGTATTCTTTTCAAAGGAACTGTATCTCAAGAATAAAATTCAATCCAATAAATAAACAAAACCCAGGAAAAAAAACAAACTCAAATAAACATGCAAACTATCCATGGTTGTTAACTTCCTGAAGATCTCGTCATGGTTGGAATATTGATCTTTGAGTCTCAAACCAGAGGAGGTTTTGAGTGACAGGCCAGAAATATAAGATATTCTTCTCTTAAAAAAAAAAAAAAGATATTCTTCTCTGCCCCAGGATACAATCTCAGTTTCATGGGAGGCCTCATAGGGTGTCCAAGCATTAGGGGATAAAAACTACATGGTGGCTGAGTTATAGTGTCTGACACAGGGTTGATGAATGGAGTGGGGCATCCATAAACCCGAGCACACGAAAGAAGGCTTCCCAGCATTTATGTCCTGCAGCTCTCTTGGAATACTTCAGAGTCACCGAGAGTTACCAGGTCTTAAATAAGAGACTCAAAATCAATGGGAGGACCAGACCATAGAGAATTTCTATCATGCTAAAGGGGGTGGGGAGGAGAGCACAGGAGTACTGTAGGCAACACGAAGAAGTAACTATGTTCAAATAAAGTTTCAGAATACTGAAAAAAAAAAATACATACATAATACATACATATGGTAAAAAAACACAAACAACCCAAAACACCTCTTTTGGAGAAGTAGATCCAACAAAGGAAATAGTAAACTGGGTTTGGTTCATGTATGTGATAGGAATGACACAGAAAGCAGCACATCTCTACAGGTTAGAATTTATAAAAGAAAGTGGTGAATTATCTACTGCACTCACATTACCTCCTTGTCTCCCTTAGGAAACACACACACACACACACACACACACACACACACACACACAAAACTGGAATTTAATTTTTAAAACGTCATATACACTTTTCAAAGAACTTAAATATTCAGCTAGTCTCTCCAGCAATCCTATTAAACAAATACAGATAAGTTTATTATTTTCTGGTGATAGATAAAGTCACTCAAAGTAAAAAGAAATGAAGCGACCTTCCAAAATGATATTCCTCTCTAGATTTTTTTCCCATTAACCCATTTGAGTGGTTTGGCTTGAGAACAGCTTAAACTGAACTCATCATAGTGTACGTAATTAAACAGAAGAAATAATTGACTTGTGTTGTGACGTCTAAGCGTAAATCTTTTTTACTGTAGAAATGATTAGATCCAGGTTTGGAAAGGGTGTCATCAGAAACTAAGGTCTGTGTGTTTCTTGGTTCTGATTTCTTGGAGTTGCTTTTATTCTCATATAGCTTCTCTTCCTACAGGGGCTCTGTGGCCTCCTCCATAATGTGTCCCATTTTTAACCTAAAGGCTGCACATCTCCAGAGGTTCAAATCCACCAATGGCTTCACGGGAGAAAAGCAAGCAGGCTCCTCTCATTAAGATTCACAACCTCAGAAATTCAATAGAGGGTTGTTATGAGTTCAAAGCCATTCTAAGGTAATGAGTGAGTGAGTTCCCTCTTCTCAGAGGCAAGATGGCTTTGAGCAGCTCTAGATTAATTTCCTTTTATCTGAGAGACCACAATAGAAACTGTTTGCCACTTTCACACACAGAATAGAATTTATTTGGGGGATGGATTTATAACTGTGGACCATCACTCCCCCTTTCCACCTCCTTTCCACCTTGCATCAGCCTGCCTGCCTGGAAGAGTAAAATGCAGCTGATCTATGATGTGTTCTAATGTCCTTGGGTCCTCTTTCACGCAGATACTGCTAGCTGGTCATGGCGCAGTTGCCCATTGTACTCAGAAGCTGCTTTGCAATCATTTCCACACAGACTTAGAGGCCGGCAGTTCCAAACTGGCGGAATCTGGAGTGTTAAGTTGAAATCTTAAACCAAGCAGGAATACACACCCTGCTGACACCATCTCTGCACTTACTCTTTTTGTTAAACATTCATCAATCATCTGGGATTTTTCTTTTTCCAGAAGCCTCTCTGGTTGTCACTGATAAATATTTTACCAGTTACGCTTTATTGGGCCGAATACTGTAGGAGCGACTTGCTGAATAGCAATACCCTACACCCTTCTCTGACACTTTCCCCTTAGCCTTTAGCTCTCCCCAGGAGACCCTCCCCTTACCCTTTTCCTCTCCCCAGTCGACCAAAGATTTACCTATAGATTTCAGAAAACTTTCTTCAGTTGCTGTCCTTATAGGCCAGCCCTACTTACTGAAAAACAAGAGTGCACAAATATTTTTCCAGAACAGTGACTTTTCAGAATGCCAATGCTGCTGCTGTTAGCTGTTAAGTCAGCCCCTGATTCATGGCTACCCCATGTGCAATAAAACAAAACACCGCGTGGTCTTGTGCTCGCCTATGATTTGCTGTGGATACGACAACACGGTCAATAGCGTTTTCTCTGGCTAATTTTCAGAAGGCGGTCATCAAGACCTTTATTCTTAGTATGGAAGCATCATTGAAACTTTTCCAACATTATGCAATAGGCAAGATTCCTTTAACAGAGGGTGGTGGCTGCACTGAGGTGTATTGTCCAGGAATCAAATTCACGTGGGAGGTGAGAATTCTACTACTAACCACCACGGCCCTCTTTTTCAAATTTGAGTTGGATTATAATTTGGCTTGGGAGAATGCCATCGACTGGCTCTAATTGGACATTTTAAAGTAAATGCAGAGTGGCAATACCGTGGAACTCTGCAGAAGCTACAGCAGTAGTGGGATTGTTTTTAGGAAAAAGAAAACAACATAACCTTTCTCTCTCCCTGACCCTATTCCACACAGTGATTGATGACACAACTGCTGAGAGTGACAACTCCGGTCCCCAGTTCTGTCCTGTCACAAATCAGCATGTGGATATGTAGGGCTTAAGCTAACTATGTTTGCTTGATGGAGAAAATGTAATCAGAGAAAACTGTTGTTAAAGAGAAAGCTTTATTAAGCGCACATTGTGGAAAAACAAGGAAAACATTCCTTAGTAAATGTGGAATTGCTCAACAGAATATGTGGGTTACTGAGGAAATGGCAGTAGTCTTCCTTATCAATATGTGTGTATCTCAGAAAAAACATTCTCTTGTGATCTCAGAAATGCTGATGTGAATGTGGTCTGGTAACAGGAAGGATCAGCAAATAAGGGAAAGTAAACAAAATCTTATCTTGTGATTCTAGTCAATATGTTTGTAAAACTTCTCAAATAAGAGGAGACTACAGGTCAAGAGGACCCTCAAGCATGTGTTCCTTTCCCCTTACTGTTTGACTAACTAAAGTCTTGAATAGTTCACTCTGTTGCCCGGCTTTTTCCTGCTGGTCAGAGAAATGCAACATTGATGCCTGTGATAGACTTTCAGCAAGACAGGCAAAAAGAGTCAGTCAGAGTGTGTTCTGACAACCAGCTGTAAATTGCCATTAAATTAATAGGATGTCGATAGTAGCAAAACGATTTGTCACCCGGCTTCCTACATCTACAAACAAGCAAGTCTTTCTGAAAAGAGAACATAACCCTTCATATCTTTGCTATTTTGGTCAAACACATTAGGAGTCTGTGTACAAGAGCAAAATGAGAAAATTAAACCCAGCGTGGCTTGAAGGAATTGGCGAGATCATTCTCCATATCCTCACAGGACTGTCTGGGGTTATGAGAGGCCAGTCTCTGCCTTCACTTGTTTCATGATCTCATGAGATCTCAGGAGGGGGCCAGATAAGCACAAGAACTCACAGTAGCAGAGGCAAGGGTCAATGTGACAGCACAGACACGTGCACAAGCTCACAAAAGCACAGAGGAAGGACACTGAGCTTTGACTTGGCAAACCAGAGCTGCTTGGAGCTAAGCCGTGAGAAATAAGTGAGATTTTGACAGTCTAGGAGGATCTTTCGTATGTAAGGAATGGTGCTATTGATACAGGGGAGTCTCTGTGTGAGGCAGAAAGTCAGGGCTGAATCCCAGTGGGCTTGGAGTGCTACAGTGAGAAGGTCAGATTTCATTTCTGTAGGAATGAGAGGCCAAGGGTGGCTTATGACCAGGAGGCCTGTGAAAGCTGCAACAAGTTGTTCTTTCTTCTTTTCCTTTTCCTTCCTGACTTTATCGCCTTTCCCGGATTAATACCACAGTGCTAAGCTGCCATTTATTTATTGACAACCTTGACGAAGGCTAGTCCCTGCCTGAGTCCTGGTTACTTCATGAGACTAATATAACCTCTTTAACAGGGCGGCATGCACAAAATTGAACATTTGGTTGCAAGCACTTACTACTGTTCTTATAAGACAATAAATATTCAAAGCTTTGTTTTAATAAACAAGCTTATATTTTGTCTCCTTGACTCGTATTCATCACTTCATGTTCTTTTCTTTCTTTGAACAGGCTTCTGTTGAGCTCAACTTGAACTATGCACCTCAGAAATATTTGTTGTTACAATGGAGTATTACATAACATGTAAAAAGCAATGAATAATTCATAAAATGCTACATAACATGAACTAATCTAGGGGACATTATAATGAGTGAAATAAATCAGTCACAAAAAAAGACAAATAGTATATCACTCATTCTTTGCTCTTAAAAGAATATTATCTCTATAAATTATTTTTAAACAAAGATTAAAAACCGATAACAACAGAGTTTTGCATTTCCAAGGCTGTAAATTGCATGGGATAAAATTTCCAATCTTTGAACCACAAGAAGTTCTTTGAGTTAGTACAATAATTTTCTATGAACTAGGACACCAGAGTTCCTTAAAATTAATATGCTGCCACCGAGTCAGAACCAATTCATAGCTGGCCCTCCAGCACGTTTTCAGAGATAGTAAATTGCCTAAGAGGAGATTGGCTGTTTTCTCCCAAGGAACATCAGTTGGTGGATTTAAACTGTGAGGAGGACAGCTGATGGATGCAAACTGAATGTCTTCAAGGTTTCAGCACAATTTCTTACCACTAGGCCACCATAGAATATTGAAAAGGAATTTTGCTTCAGGGAGTACCACAGAGAAGTCCTGATGATGATGATAATAATAATAAAAATAAAAATAAAATAAATAATAATAATATAATTAATAAAATACCAGCTACTCCATGGAAGAAAGATGGACAATTAACTCCTGTTCAATTTATTACCTCTGAAAACTCCTTGAAGGTCAGCTAAGGTCATTTCTTATGGTACGCTGCAACCAGCATTTAGAATGATTCCTTCCACATACCATTCATATCTAGCCACCGCTGTTCGCTCCTAAGTAACTAAAATAGCATTCAACTTTCATTCAAGTCCTGCTATAATTTATTCTCTGTAAAGTACTCAGGAGTTTCTTTTAAAAATTTAAGTTACATTCTTAATATCCTCCAGTGACTTTTCACTTATATGGGAGTAAAGTCCAAATTCTTTGTTGTGACTTACTTGACCCTCAAAGATCTGTCCCTGACCACCTGCTCCACTCACTTCATCTCACACCGCTCTAAAATGCAGTGGTCAGAGTTCCCAGATGTTTGTTTACTTGAAGAGCTTCCGCTTAATGTTCTGTTTCATCTCTAAGCTTCATTCTTGCCTTTTCCTCTACCTGGAATATACTATCCCTATGGGCTCATCCTCAAGGCAGCTGGGAAGAAGCAGCCATGTTGTTCCTGGTTTGGCTGGCTCCTCCCAGGCTCATGGGAAGCTCTCCTTGCCAGAAGGCAGGAGCGTGGTGGTGGGAGTGCAGGAATCGTGGCAAGCTTTTGGAGTAGACTGCTTTTCCGGGAATGTGTTTGATGTGCAGGTTTGCTCGGTCCCTGGAGTGAGGCTAGCCAGCCTGGGCCTAGGGTTTGAACCAGGAAGTGGCCTTAAGCCCAAGGCAGCTGGGAAGAAGTGGCCATGTTGTTCCTGGTTTGGCTGGCTCCTCCCAGGCTCATGGGAAGCTCTCCTTGCCAGAAGGCAGGAGCGTGGTGATGGGAGTGCAGGAATCGTGGCAAGCTTTTGGAGTCGACTGCTTTTCCGGGAATGTGTTTGACGTTCAAGTTTGCTCTGTCCCTGGAGTGAGGCTAGCCAGCCTGGGCCTAGAGTTTGAACCAGGAGGCGGCCTTAAGTCCAAAGGGCCCTCAGGCCTGCGGCCCTTGGGCCAGGTTCAAATCGTCTTCCTGTCAAACCTTCTTCTAGGTGGTATAGCACTGGTCTGTGTGTTGCTGTACAGAGGTAACTCGTGTTTGCTGTGATGCTGAAGCCTGTGACAGTGATGTGCCAATCGTGGTAATGGGCACCCATGGTGGACAGTGTTGGCTGGAGCTTCCCGACTAAATCAAGCCTGGAAGCACGAGCGGCATCCACTTCCAAAATGGCTTGCCTCCGGAAACTCTATGTATGAACAGTGCTCAGGCTGTTTGTTCATAGGGTCGCTATGAGTCGTCTATGACTCGACGGCATTAAACAACAATAACAATGACGAGGACCAAGAGAGAGCTACGTTGACCTAGTGGAAGGAAGCTGTGCTACCAAGCCGAAGGTGGGTGATTGTCATCTGTGGCCCTCGGCCAGGTTCAAATTGTCTTGCTGTCAAACATTCTTCTAGGTGGTATAGCACTGGTCTGTGTGTTGCTGTACAGAGGTAACTCGTGGTTGTTGTGATGCTGAAGCCTGTGACAGTGATGTGCCAATCGTGGTAATGGGCACCCATGGTGGACAGTGTTGGCCGGAGCTTCCCAGCTAAATCAAACCTGGAAGCAGGAGCGGCATCCACTTCCAAAATGGCTTGTCTCTGGAAACTCTATGTACGAACAGTGCTCAGGCTGTTCTTTCATAGGGTCGCTATGAGTCGTCTACGACTTGATGGCATTGAACAACAACAAAACAATGGGCTCATCCTACCTGGATGCCTAAAACGTTACTTACTCCCTGAGGCTTTCTCTTCAGGTTTGCCTAAAATATTACTTACTCCCTGAGGCTTTCTCTTGTCACTATAGCTCCCCTATCCCTTAACAATACCTAACAGATTTAACCACAAGACACTTTGTGAAATTTACATATATTTTTAGTTGTGTTAAATACAAAACATATACTAATATAAATTTTAAAACACTCAACAAAACAAAAACCTACCATCAACAATTCATTGCTGTCAAATCATAACTGACTCGCCACTGATGCTCCAGTGCGCTTTCAGAGACTGTAAATCACTGGAGGAGATTACCCGACTTTCTACCAAGGTGACGATGGTGGGTCCAAATGGATGGAGAGAGGCTCTGTCATTAGGTTAGTCAGACAATTCCCTATGAGCTACACCACCAGAGCTCCCTATATAACATGTTACAGATTATTACATCCATGTAAATATATGCCAAGTCAACATTTTCACATGTGCCATTCAGTGACGCTACATTAATAGTGCTGTGCAACCATCACCGTTAATAGAAATTCATTGTCCCTGGATGATATTATGCTGAGTGAAGTATCTCAGTCACAAAAGGACAAATACTGCATGGTGCCGCTGTTGTAAAACAGGACTGACCTCGGGGTTAGGGGGGAGACTGAGAAAGATGCATTCAGTAATGTATATTGCATTGAAACAGATGAGGGAGAAAACTGTTTAAAAGGTATACGTAATTAGCTATTATTGTTATGACAGGAGTCCAGAATGAAGGCAGCATAGTGGAGTGGACATGGGGGGAGCAATTGTAAAACAATGAAATAATTTTTCTTTTACTTTTCCAAGACAGTACTGTACTAGGGAGAAGTGTTGGGAGGGGAGAAAAGTGCAACAATGAATGAACGGAAATCCAAAATCTCTGTAAATCTTCATTGACATTAATAATAAATTTAAAAAAATTCATTGCCATCTAAGCGATGATGCTCTCCATTCCTCTTGCTTAGTAACTGCCACTAAAATTTTATTTAATCGTATTTTCTTATTCGTGTCTCTAACTGACTGACGCTAAACTGCACAAGGACAGGGAGCTTTGTACTATGGAGTTTTTGGGCTTCTGGAATGGATGTATTCCATGTTCACTAGGATTTGTTGAATGGGTTGGTGGATGGCGAGTGACCATGGAAATGCAGTTTTTCATCCTATCAAAGGCAACCAGCCTCAGCTTGAAGCTCTACACTTTGGAAACTTTAGAACTAAATAATCTCTGGGTATAAAAGAGGTGACAAAAACTCAGCACAGACTACCATCAAGCATGGAAGTAGACAATTTAAAGTTTTTCATTATAATACAGTTAAGTCTATTGTATGGTCTATAGTATTAAGTGTAAAAAATTCAATTCAATGCTCTTGGACCAGAACCAGCTCCTAGCTGATGTGTCAGAGGGTTTCTGATGGCGGTTAATAGGCTGGGAGGAGATTGCTCATTCTATCTCCCTCAGAACCACTTGTGGATTCAAATGGGCATAGAGGCTTTTGGGTTGACAGTGTAACTCCCCACAGTCAATATGCCTCCAGAGCTCAATATTCAGTGTTGCTATTGCTGTTTACCATCAAGTGGGAACTGACCCATAGCTGACCCTCCAGTAGGCTTTCAGACAGTTAATTGCATGGAAGGAAATTGCCCATCTTTCTCTGGTGGAAAAGCTAGTGGATTTGAACCACATGCCTTCAGGATTGCAGTGCAGTTTCGTACCACTAGGCCATCTAATTAAGTATTCACAGTGATATAAGTTGAGATGATTATTAACGCTGAATTACCATGTGGTGCAGCACAGCTTACTTTGTAAAGAAAGGAAGAACTTTAGGAATCAATAAAAACGCAATGAGCAATTTGTCTTTGAACACTTGTCTTTTGCATTCCATTCCAGAATGAATCCGAACATATTCAGCTGTGTGAATCACCTGGTGAATACCAGGCAGCCAGACAGTTCAAACTCTTGACATGAAATGAAAGTGATTCTCATCCAGAATTCCTCTTAGCTGTGACACTGCGGCGTCATCCATCACTCCAGTAACAGAAAGCAGGTAGAAAGGGCTTTGGGCTGAGGTCCCCCAGCAGTCCGTTAGCTGGTAAATTTGTCTATGGGTTTAGAGACACTTTCTGTATTCTTTTTGATCAAAGTAATCCATTGTTTGGTAACAATCAAAAGGCAAAGAATAGGCTATTATGAAAGATAAACATAGTGCGCCCTCATCTCATGGCTCAAAGATAATTTCTTTAAACTGTTTTCTCTCCACTATTGTTTACCTGCATTCTTCTAAATAGCAGGAGAATACAATCTATTTCTTGATTTATTAAGCTTAGGTAACATTTCTAACATAAGAAATACCACAGCTTGCCTCTACTTTATGCTTCCTTTTTCTCTTCTTAAAGTTTGATAGTTGTATTATTTTATTTTTTCCACTGATGACTTTATTCCAAACATTTATGACACTTTCCAAACTTAATGAAATAGAAGGATTTTGCTGTGAATTTCCATATACATACACTTCTTGTTGTTGTTGTATACCGTTGAGTCGGAATCAACCCAGAGCTGACCCTCAGGTGGGTTTTCAGAGGCAGTTAATCCCATGGGAGAAGATTGCCCATCTTTCTCCCAAAGAGCGTCTGGTGGCCTCCAACAGGGTGCCTTTGGGATTGCAGCGCAGCTTCTTGCCACTAGACCACCAGACACCTACCTACACTTAGACTGCACAGTTAACCTTTTACTATGCTGCTGCTTCTTGTTGTTGCTACATATCTATCATACATCCATCAATTCATCTTATTTTTTATATATTTTTAAGTAGAAACATAAGTATACTCTACCCTAAACACTTGAACATGGACTATTAAGCTTGGAGATTAATGCTTGTTTACAGCTCACTTTTTTCTCCCCTCTTTTTGACAGAAAAATTATATACAATGAGATGTATAAATCTTAGAGGTACGATTGAATAAATTTTGACATGTATACACTATTTAACAGAAGCTTCTATTGGTATGTAGAACATAACTGCTGCCTGGATTAATAGCTCTCAGTCATTTTTTATTTTCTGCTGCAGATTAGTTTGGCCTGTTCTGTATACAAAATATTATACAATATGAATTATTTTAAAGGTTTATTTTATATTGGTTTGCATACAAAATTTGTTTCCTCTGCTTGACAAATTGCTCCACCCCAGTGAATTTCCCCACCCCCTTTTAGCCCACCCTTACCCTTTGTTCCACCCTCCCTTCCCTGCTTGGACGTTCATACACATCTTACTAGTGACTCTTCTATTTTTACAATAGTATAATGCAGTATTTGTCCTTATGAGACTGAGTTAGTTCACTCAGCAAAATGCTCTCCAGTCCCTCCCATGTTACTTAATATTCTTTGAAATTGGTACTCCTAAGTGCTGCAGAGCCTTCATCATGTGAATGTACCACTATTTTTCAATCCATTCATTTATTGTTGGACACACTTTTTAAAATTATTTTTTACTCAAATAATATACTTGACACTTGCTCATGATAGTTGCTACATTGATAATCTGACCCTTATCATTGTTGAAAGCACAGACTATTGAACTATTCTGTTTTTTGGATTCCTGGGCTATGTCTAGATTTTGGGGAATAAAGCTGCTGTGGATGTTCTTGTAAAAGCATTTTTTTAAATGTGTGCAGATGTATATTCTTATTTTCCCTGTGTGTATAACTGAGAATGTATGCTTAACTTTATTAGAGGCAACAAGGACATTTTCCCCCCAAAGTGATTACACCACGTTATGTGGCTCCTAATAATGTAGAGAGCTCTGGTTTCCCAGGGTCCTTGCTGTTATTTAGCTATGTCAGTCTTTTACATTTTAGCTCTGCTTGACAGTTGTAATTTACATTACCTTGATGAATAGTGATGGTAAATATTTCCTCATGCACTAATTTGCCATTTGGGAATTTTCTTTCATGACTTATTTGGTTAGATTTTTCATTCATTTTTTAAATTTGAATCTTTTTTTGATTATTGAGTTATAAGCATTTGTTATGTATTTCCTGTCAGTCTGTAGCTTGCCTATTTATCTCCTTAATTATGCTTTTTAGTGAGCAGAATGTTTTAATTTTGGCTAAAATTAATTTTTTTTTCATCTTTGCTTATTTCTTTCTATGACCTTTTAAGAAATACTTGTCTATGGCCATGCCCTGTGCTTATCTTCCAGATGCTTTTACTTATCTTTTCTGAATAGCTTAATTGACAAGTAATTTAAATACCATAGAATACACTCCTTGGATGTATACAATTCAGTGATCTTAGTAAATGTATACAGTTGTACAGCTACCACTGCAACAGTTTTAGAACATTTCTGTTGCTCTAGAAAGTTCATCATATGCATTTAGAACCAATCTCCCTTCCCGTTCCACACTACTTTTGTGCTTGTCTCTATGCAGCTGCCTATTTTAAAGACTTGCATTTCTAGAGACATACCCAAGAAAGTGAAAATGCAATCTGTTGTTATGTGCCATCAAGTAGCCTGCAACTCATAACAATCCTGTGTACAATAGCTCTAAACCCCGTCCTAGCCTGAGCCAATGTCACTGTCTCCACCACACCTGACTTCCTTCCCAAGCATTCTTCCTCTCCTGTGCTGTCCCTTCACCCTTCCAAGCATGATGTCCTTCTCCAAGGACTGGTCCCTCCTGGTCACATGCCCAAAGTTGTGAAATGGATCTTCAAAATTCTTGCCTCCCAGGACCAACTTCATTTCTCTAGGACAGACATGTTTGTTCCTTTGGCAGGTCAATAATACGAAGAAATTGAAATAATTTGTGTTCAAGTATATATTTAAAATGTAATACTTGTTCCAGTAATTCTATAAATGTTTTCCTCTTAGATATAAATATTGTTGTTGCTATTATTGTTAGTTACTGTTACACTGGCTCTGACTCATTGTGACCTGATTACAACAGAACAGAACTTTGCCCAATTACATGCCATCTTCACAATTTCTGCCACTGTGTTTCAGCCACTGTGTCAATCCCCCTTATTGAGGGTATTCTTGTTAACTTACCCTCTACTTCCCAAGGTTTATTTCCTTCCCCCCTCCTAATAACTTACCCAAAGTATGTGAGCCAGTCTCACTATCTTTGCTTCTAAGGAGTATTCTGACCATGTTTGTTCTTTTGACAGTCCATGAGATATTCAATAATGTTAGCTAACACCACAACTCAAAAGCACTAGTTCTTTGATCTTCCTTATCCATTGTTAAAAATTCACACTCACATGAGACAAATGTGAATACTATGGTTTGGGTTGAATGCACCTAATCTTTAAAGTCACATCCTTGCCCTTGAGCCCTTTGAAGAGTCCTTCAGCAGATGCAATGTTCAATACAAGTGCTGTTTGGTGTCTCTACTGCTGCTACCATGGGTGTTTGTTGTAAATCCAAATAAAATCAAATCCTTGACAACTTCAAGCTTCTCTCCATTTATTCACTTGTGAGGATTTTGTTTTCTTTATATCAAGGTACAATCCATCAAACCACCAATGTGGGACGACTTTTGGGTTAGCAGCACAACTCTCTGAGATGATGTTACCAGAGTGCTCTTATATAGAAGTGTAATCCGTAGTAAAAGCCATTGTCATATTTAAATAGTTTTTTTTTAAATTGAGATTTAAATGGAAGTTTATAGAGAACTTGGGTTTCCATTCATTCATTGTTGCACATTTTACATTCTCTCCACCCTTCCCCCAGTTCACTTTTTTCTTTGAAAAGAAAAATAAATCTTTCATTGTTATACAATCCATTGCCTTTGAGCTTCATCAATAAGTGCTTCAAGTTGTGCCATGTGCATATCACAGGTTGCTGGTAAGTCATCACCCAATCTTGATGACACATTCTTCTTCATATAAACCTATTCTTGAATTAATTACTCAACATGTAGATTGGTGAAAGGACACACCTGATTTTAAGCCATAAAATCATCTTGCTCTGTTCCATAGTTTATGTACAAGTTCCAATTAAGTGTTCTGGAATTCACATTCTTCTCAGTGTTGGTCATAATTTAGTGTGATCCACACAGTCCATGACTTTAGAGAGTCAATAAAATGTAAGAAAACATTTTTTTCATGTATTCAGTCAACCTCTTCTGAACTCACCTTTACTTTCTGGAAGTGTGCTAGCCATGTTGAATAGCTAGAATAATCTTCAACAAGATTTTAACTTGTGTAATATTTCCTGTGTGTCTGCCAATTCTTTTCAATACAGTGACTCAGTGTATTCATTCCATCTTCTTTTAATACTTCCTGGATCATTTAATATTCTGCCTAAAGCATCCTTGATTATAGCAACTCGAGGTTTGAATTTGTTCTTC
>NW_006399812.1:9267641-9356684 GCF_000299155.1 Elephantulus edwardii | reverse complement strand
TAGTGGAATTGCTGGGTCAAATGGTATCTCTATTTGCAACTTTTTGAGAAAGCGCCATACTGCTTTCCACAGGGGTTGCACCATTTTACACTGAAGGCAAGGATTCTAAGGCTCCGTCTAACATACTTTGGACATGTTGCAAGGAGGGACAGGTCCTTGGAGGGGGACATCATGCTTGGGAGGGTGAAGAGACAGCCCAGAAAGGGAAGGCGCCCTATGTGGTGGATTTATTCAGTGACTGGGGTAATCGGGATGGGTGTATCGGAGACGGTGCAATTGGCACAGGACAGAGCAGAGTTTAGGGCTATTGTACATAGGGTCACTATGAGTTGCAAGTGACTTGACGGCACATAACAACAACAACAAGAACAATATTTCCTGACTATATTTTACACAAGAACTCTAAACTCATTTTATGACCAGATTTTGAAGGAAGAATTGGCTTCCACATCTTCTTTATATATTCTAGAGCATAGGTTTTGTTGCTGGCCATTTCATTAACTTGTGCCGCAAAATTATTTATCTTCCATGCTGTTTTCCCACCATTTCTATTAATTAACTCTATCGTTGTTTTCTACAAATTTGTTGACAATCTTGCTTATTATGTTTTTCTTCTCTTTTCTATTTATTCCTCTCTGAAAAGATTTTTTAAAAAATTATATTTTATTTTCATTTTAGCAGAGATCTAGGAGAATAGGCAAATGAAAGTTCAACTCTGCCACCTGAAACTTGGGACTGCTGAAACACTTTGAGGAGAATTCTCCATCAAAGCTAGTGACTGTAAATAGACTGAGAAATCATGGTACATTCACATGATGGAATACTACTTAGCACGCAGGAGCAATGATTTTGTAAATTACTATCTAATTTCGGAGGGGTTGGACAGCATCATTTTGCTAAGTGAACTAACTCAGTCCCACAAGGACAAATACTGTATAAGACCATATATGTCAAATGAGTATGAGGATCCAAGGTGGTGGTGGTGGTGCTGGTAGGGAATAGAAGAGTAAAGATGAGAGTGAGTGGTGGTGGAAGGTATTAATCATAGAGTCACACAATTTGATGAGAGGAGGGGAGGTGTGAGGGAAATGGGAAAGATACGGTGTGAAAAAAAATGTATTCAAACTTTGTAAATAAACCAGTATAAAGTAATTTAAAAAAATTTAAAGAAGCTCATGATTGTAATTATTGGGATTCCATGCAGCCAGAATGTTCCTTATAAGCAAGAAAGGAAAGATTATGTCTCAGAGTCTTTGGACATGTTATCTATCTATCAGGAGATGCCAGTCCTGGAGAAAGACATCATGCTTGCTACAGTAGAGGATCAGGAGGTCCTCAATTCTGTGGATTATCACCATGACCGCAACAATAGGCTCAGACGTGATGACAGTTCCGAAGAAGGCACAAGGTTGGACAGCACTTCATTGTGTTGTGTGTATGATCACTGAGAGCTGGAACCACCTGCAGGCATCTACCAACAACAGAATACAGTTTTCTTCTAGTTTATCTTCTCTTTATTTTTTTCATAAGAGTGATAATTATCTTCTTGAGTACATATCTAATTAACCCCTTAATGTAGGAAGGAGCTCCTGTGTGGCTGCAATAGTTAAATGCTTGACTACTACCTGAAGTTGGGATCAGAGAGGACACAGAAGACCAGGTTGACAATCTGCTTCTGAAAGCTCATAGCCTTGAAAACACTATTAACAATTATTACTCTGAGCACATGGAGATGGGATTGATTGCTCAGTGTAACAACAGCAGCCCTCAGTAAATGCCAATTCTTCCGTCTTTTGTGTCTCCATCAGACTATGCACTCCAGACTAGCAAATCACCTGTCTCTTTGACATCTTCATGTAGGGGCTTCACAGACATTGAAAATGACATCTCTCAAACACAACTTCTTGATTCTCTCAATCAAACCTCCCACTAGTTCCCCTGTTGTCACAGAGAAAGAAGTCCTATTAACCAGCTGTTCAAGTTAGAGTTAAATGTCATTCCTAACTCTTCCTCTCTTTTGACCCCAATCCCATCCTCAATAGCTAACAGCTTAGGAAGTCCTATTTAACATTTAAATATTAATGTTAAATATTTCCTATTTAAATGGATGCCCAGAAATATTGTGTGCAACTCTTCCAGTTCTTTCCTGCTGCCTCCCGTCTTCTGCCTGGACAGCTGCAATCTTCTACTTTCTGTCTCTTCTGCTGAGTTCACACTTTCTCTTCAGCACATCCTCCCAGAAGGAGCCGAGATGACTTCTTTAAAGATGCAAATCAAAACAACAATGAGATATCATCTCATTCCATCAACAGTAGCTAATTTTAACAGGACAGCCAACAATGAATGTTGATGAGGATTCAGAGAGCGTGGAACTCTCAAGCATTGCTGGTGGGAATGTAAAATAATACAACCACTATGGAAAGCATTTTGGTGTTTCCTCAACACATGGTAAAAATAGAAATACCATTTGATCTAAATATTTCACTACTGGGACTATATCCTAAGAAAATCAAAGCTGAGACATGAACCGATATATAGATACATGTATGTTTATTTCTGAATTATTCATAATAGCAAGGAGATGGAAGCAGCCCTAAGTTCCCATCAAGAAACAGATGGATAGATAAATTGTGGTATATTCATGCAATGGAATATTACACAGCATTAAAAAAAATTAAGAATTTGTGAAACACTACACAACGAGGGTGGATATAGAGGACACTATGTGAGTGAAATTCAGTGACAAAAAGACAAATACTCTATAAAGTCTCTTCTATTGTGAAACAAAGAGAGTTATGAGGGTGGGATGGGGACAGCAGAAATAGAACATACAGACAATGAGCACTGTAAGGGGTTTGGGGATGGGAGACTCAACCTGGAAAGGATTGACAGACAGACAATATGGGTATTGCAATTAACAACATGGAACAGATAAACACAACTTATCAAATGGGGAGAGAGAAGAGAGAAAGGAGAGAGAGGGTGGAAGAGTGGAAGAAAGAAAAAATGCTAGCGAAAGGAGAGAAGAAAAAAATAAAATGAAAGGAAGAGACTTAATTTTTATTTTATTTTACTTTTGACGCTATCTTTTTTAAAACTGTAACAAGCTATTTGGCTTCTGAGGCTGAGTAAAAGTTGGTGTCCATCCAGAGCTCAAACCAGGACCTGAGAGATTGGAGGGAGCTGCAGAATGGGAATATGCTCACTCCTAGTGCTCACCTGAATCCACAAGGGGTGGAAATGTGAGGGATACAACTAGCCTGGTAAGCTGAACGTGGATGTCTTCCTTCAGAACTGCCCACCTAACACGCACTGATGTATGGATGATGAGCAGAAAAGGACTGCTGGGTGGGGGAACAGGGAGTCACGAGGACTCCTGGCTTGTTGACTTGGTCCCACGTTGCACCAGCAGGTCTGGAATGCAGGGAGAAGTGTGAACTCTTGAGTTTGAGGCTGTTGCCCATTTGAACCTCGTCACAGACATCTGGGGATGAGTTGATCAGAACCCAACAGCTGATCCATGCTGTGAACCAGGGTTGATTGCTGCAACCTGATGGCTTGCTCCAGACTGGGCTTTGCTTGTGAATGCAGAGCTCAAAGTTTCCAAGTTTAACCAAGAAGATTCTTCAGCAAAAGAAATAGAATTGTTCCCTTAGGGTACAGGTTTGCTAGGAATGGGCACACCAGAAACTGGCTGTCTGAAATGGGGATGAAACATGAAGTAGTTGGCTTTATGCTTTCATGAATGTAGTTCTTAGTAAAACGATTATAAGGGGGGAAACCCCACAATATACATTAATAAAATACAATGTAAATGAAAGATTGTATTAAACACAATTTACATGCATAAAATACAATGCGTATGAATGATACAAATGTTAATTTTTAAAAAAATTCTTAAAATGAGTGCTGAATTAAATATAATGTTAGGGCAGCAGAGATTTGTGGATGCATGGGTAATATTAAGGGTTAGGCAAGGTCCAATGGGGATTTTATGAGATGTTGTGGTAAATGACATTTATCAATTATAATTAATGTTATAAAACAAATTATATATAAATGAGTGAAGAACAAAGAATAAAAAAAAAACCCAAATATAGAAAGCCCTTCAAGAGTAGGAGAAAAAAAATGGGAATAATAGTAACAATGGGCAGCTCTGGTGGCCTAGAGGCAAGAAGCTGTGCTGCAATCTCAAAGGTATGTGGTTTGAGGCCACCAGCTGCTCTGCGAAGGATGGGCAATCTCCACCTGTGTGATTAACCTGCTTCTCCAAACTTGCTGGAGGGTCAGCTATGGGTCAGTTCCAACTCTATGTTCCTTAACAACACCACAATAATATTAAAAGACCAGGCTTACTGTCCTGATAGAGACTGACCGGAGGAAAGTCCCAAGACTATGGCTCTTCAACACCTTTCAAGCCTTAAACCAAATTCATTCCCATGGTTCTATTTTCAGTCAAATGCTAGGCTGTTAAGGAGCACAGTAACACCATGGAGGAATGCACTCCTTAGAACAACCAAACAGGAAGATCAAAGGGCAGCACTAAAAAGAGCACAAGAAAGCTCAGAAAGCAGGAAAGAACAGTAAAAAGAAAGATGAGTAGGAAGACAAACACTGGGAGGAAACGGGAAGAGTGCTGCTCCATCGTGGGGTTTGAAGTCAAGATCACAAAACAAAGCATGTGTGGACTGGTGAGTGAGAAATCAGCTTGCACTATGAACTTGCACTCAAATCACACAAGGTTAAAATGGAAAACAAAACACAAATTGCAACATATTACTTGGTTCTCAGAATTCTCGTTGTCCTTAATGCGGAGTTCCAGCTTAAACAAGACCCACTCAAACAGCCTACCTGCCTCGTCCACCTTCCTATAGCCACTCTCTGCTATTGTCATTACTACTCGACCAGATAGCGGTCTTCCAGTCTCCAGAAGCTTCCAGAAATTTGTTCCCCAGCATCTTTACATTTGGTGTTCTTATTCAAGTAGACTTCTAGCCCATGTCTCACCCAGGCTGCTCTTCCTTACCTTTTGGATTTAATCATAAAACCCTTTTCACAGATAGTCCTTCTTCAACCATGCTAGTTGAAGTCAACTTGCCCCCAGTATATACAATCAAGCCTTGATTTATGCCAATTCTTGCATTGATTCCCACAGATCTCCTGTGTGTCCCTCCACTAGATTAGCAGTGCCATGAGCTGAGGGACCTCCTCTTTCTTGACTCATGCCTGGCACTTCAGCTGTTCCTCAGTAATCATCTGTGGTATGTTTATTGTTGGAAAGACAAATAGAAAATCAAGACCCATTTAGGATCTTTTAGCAAACAGTAGGGCATTTGCAGGGCTCTGTGTGCTAAGGCTGCAAGCACAACAGATGTTGTGGGCTGGGTGGAACTGCCCTCAGTCACTTTCTATCTGGGTTCCTGAGTGCTGTGCTCTTTGTGGTGTCTTCTATTCACAGAGGCACAGCTGAGGGGAGAAAGTCTGCTTGGAATAACAACCAGAACTGGAGGGGGTGGAGACTGCCCCACTAGGCATGAAGCCTGGCACTCGCCTGTCCACACACTGGGCACAGGAATGCAGCTCTGTAAAATCTGGATTCAAGCTTTAAGATGGGGGCAGATATTGTATTTTTCCATCAGTGGATAATTTCTGGGCATTAAAGGTAAAAATGCTAATAGTTTTCCAGAAACAATAGGCAGGAAAAGCTGAATTTGTTTTAGACAAAAGAGATGATTGTCCATTAGAATCTCAAGGAGGAAACTAGGCAACTGGGTGTGAGGGAACCTGTGTTCTACCCATGATGCCCTCACCCCTGAGCTCTGCTACCAGGATAGGTCACTTGACCACTCTGCATCTTGGTTTCCTCACTGGAGTTAATGATACCTGTTATTATCCAGTCAATTAACTGGATGTAATCATAGCCAGTGAATTGGAGATAATAGTATCTGTTCCATTGCCTCACCAGATTATTTTACAACATTTATAAACTATAGTTTTAGAAATGTATGGTGGTTCTATTCATTTTTATTATGAGGTTAAAATTACCTTTAGCTCAAAAATCAATGTTTAACTGAGAAATCTTTCCCCAGAAATTGCAATAATGTTTGAATAAGATAAAGTCCTTTATCAGAACAAACAGCTACAGTGTCCAACCGCAAGCTGAAAACTTGGGAAATTTTAGGAAGATATCAGAAGAAAGTTCTTGGAATCTTCTTTCAGAAGAATCAGTCATCATAAAACCTGATCATTTTACTCTGATACTTGGGGAATATCTATGAATTAGAGCTTACTCGACATCAACTACTTTATAAGATAGGGAAAGATAAGATCTTTCAAAATGTCATTTCTTTCTTTGATCCATTTTCTTCTAATGTTTCTAACGTTGTTGTAGTTGGGTCCCATAGAGTTGAGTACAGTTCATAACTATGCTATGATAAACTGATCTATATATTGCTTGATTTTGTGTGTGTGTATTACAAATAGGCAATTGGTATCCCATCAGCTCTCCCAGGAATTGATATATTTAACTAAAAAGATGCAGCCCTAGACATGTTTACCAAGCTAGCCAGCAAACTTAAAGGGCAGTTAACATGGCCAACTGACTGGAAGAGTTTCATATTTGTTCCCATCCCACTCCCAAAAAGTGATCCAACACAATGTGGAAATTAGTAAATGGTATAATTAATATCGAGAGAGGATGAGAGACACCCAAGCATTGAGGACTCTCCTTCATAGAGTCGCTATGAGTCGCCTGTGACTCGACGGCACTTAACAGCAACAACATCAACATACAGAGATCAGCTGGCCCAGTGGACAGAAGGTGATGCTACCAAGCCGAAGGAGGGTGACTTTTAATCTGTGGCCCTCAGGCCTGTCTTTCATTGTTTTTGTTCAGACATTCCTCTAGATCGTATAGCCCTGGTGTACAAGTTGCCATACAGCGGTCACTTGTGGTTGCTGTGAGTCTGAACACTGTAACACTGATGGGTCAAATGTGTTAATGGCTGATTACCCAGTGTGGACAGAGAGTGGGGTGGAGCTCCCCATTTAAAACAAGCTTGGAAGCAGGAGTGGCATCCACTTCCATAATAGCTTGCCTCCGGAAACCCTATGAACCTGGAGAGAGGATGAAAGACACCCAAGCGTTGAGGACTCTCCTTCATAGGGTCGCTATGAGTCACCTGAGACTCGACGGCACTTAACAACAACAGCAGCAGAATTAATATCACATACAAGTAAAATCTTGCTGAAGATCATTTTAAAAACAACTAAAACAATACATGGACAGAGAACTGGCAGAAGTTCAGTCTGGATTTAGAAGGAGTCATAGCACCAGGGTTATCATTGTCGACACCAAATGGATCTTGTGTGAAAGCAGAGAATATCAAATATCTATTTGTGTTTTCCCATTCTTCTCAGAGTCAGCCACAGTTTGTTGTGATCTTTACAGTCAAACACCTTTGCATTATCAATGAAACACAGATCGACATTCCTTGGGTGTTCCCTGCTTTCAGCCAAGATCCATCTAACATTAGCTACAATATCCCTAGTACCACAACCCCTTCTAAACCCAGCCTGGACTTCTGGCAGTTCTTTGTTGAAATGCTGTTCCAGGCATTTTTTTATAACCCTTGGCAGAATCTTGCTTGTATGTGATATTAATGATATCACATTTGATAATTTCTACACTCTGTTGGATCACCTTTCTTTGGAATGAAAACAAATATAGATCTCTTCCAGTCAGTTGGCCAAGTGATTGTCCTCCAGATTTCTTGACACAACTTGGTGAGCACATCAAGGGCAGCATCTATTAGGTAAAATACGTCAGTTGGTATACTATCAATTCCTGGAGCATTATTTTTTTGACAGTTCTTCAAAGCAGCTTGAACTTCTTCCTTCACCATAGGCTCTTGCTCATATATTCTTTCATGAAACTTTTCTGTGTCTGCCAATTCCTTTCAGTAAATGACTCTGTGTACTCTTTCCATCTTCTTTAATTCTTCCTGGATCATTTAATATTTTGCCCAAAGCATCCTCAGGTATAGCAACTCAAGGTTTGAATTTGTTCTTCAGTTCCTTGAGCTTAAGAAATGCTGAGCAAGTCTGGCCCTTTTGATTTTCTGACTCCAACTCCTTGCACATGTCATTATAATATTTTACTTTTCAAATATTCTGTTCAGCTCTTTAATATCTTGAATTCTTCCCTCTGCTTTGGCTTCTCAGTGCTCTAGTACAGTATTCAGAGTCTCTTCTGACATCCATTTTTGCCTTTTCTTCCTCCTCTGTCTTCATGATGACCTTTTGCACTCTTCCTGGATAATACCCTTGATATCCTCTCACAATTCATCTGGTCTTCGTTCATTGGTGTTCAAGGCCTCAAATACATTCCTGAGATGGTTTTGAAATTCAGATGGGATAGACTCAAGGTCATATTTTGGTTCCTGTGGGTTTGATTTCGTTTTCCTTAGCTTCAGCTTGAACTTGCATATGAGTAATTGGTGGTCTGTTCCACAATCAGCACCTGGACTAGTTTTCACAGCTGATATTGATCTACTCCAGCAATTCTTTCCACAGGTGTAATCAATCTGATTCCTGTGCATACCATCAGTTGAAATCCATGTGCATAACCTGTGTTTATGTGTCTTATAAAACGTATTTGCAATGACTAAGTCATTGATTATGCAAAATTCAATTATTCTATCTCCAGCTTCTTTTCTGTCACCAAGTCTATATTTTCCAACTACTGATCCTTCTTCTCTGTTCCCAACTTTTGCATTCCAGTCACCCATTATTAATGTATCTTGATTGCATGTTTGATTGACATCTGACTGTAAAATTTGGTAGAAATCTTATATATCTTTTTCTTTGGCTCTGGTTGTTGGTGCATACATTTGAATGATAGTGGTATTGCAAAACTTATACTTGGACCAGGAGGCAGTCATAAGATCAGAGCAAGAAAACACTGCATGGCTCAAAACTGGAAAGGGTGTATGCCAGGGTGTACCTTTTTAACCTATATGCAGAACAGATTATCTGGGAGGCTGGGCTGTATGAGGAGAATTGTGGCACCAGGACTGGTGAAAGATTCATCAACCTGCGTTATGCAGATGACACAACCCTGCTTGCTGAAACTGAGGAAGACCTGAAGTGCTTGCTGCAGAAGTCAAGGACTGCAGCCTTCAATATGGATTTAGGCTCAATATCAAGAAGACAAAGATTCTCACCATCGGGCCAATTGGCAGCATAAATATGGTTGGTGAAGAGATTGAGATTGTTCACAGCTTTAGTTTGCTTGGCTCCACAGTCAACACTCTTGGCACCAGCATCCAGGAAGACATATTGCAATGGGAAAGTCGACTGTTAGGGACCTCTCCAAAGTACTAAAGAGCAACTATGTCAGTCTGGAGACTGAGGTGCTGGATACAGGCCATGGTCTTTGCAATCACTTGTTTTGCATCAGAGAGTTGTCCAATGACTAAGGAGGATAGAAGAATTGATGCCTTTGAGCTGTGGCGCTGGAGAAAAGTATTGAATATAACATGGACTGCTAAGAAAACAAACAGATTCATCCTAGAAAGGATTAAACCAGGCAGCTCCTTGGAGGCAAGGATTCTGAAGCATCTGACATACTTTGGACATGTTGTAAGGAGGTACCAATGCTTGGAGAAGGATGACATGCTTGGGAGGACAGCACAAGAGAGGAAGACCCTCTCTATGGTAGATTGATTCAGTGACTGGGGTATTTCAGTGTAGGTATGTTTGAGACAGTGAGATTGGCACAGGATAGAGCAGGGTTTAGGGCTGTTATACATAGGGTCGCTGTGAGTTGCAGGCAACTTGATGGCACATAACAACATTTGTGTCTTCTTTACTATCCAAAGATATTTGACTGCGTGGATCATAACAAATTATGGCTGACATTGAGAAGAATGGAAATACCAGAACACTTAATTATTTTCTTGGGGAGACTATACCTAAACCAGGAAGCAGTTGTCATGGTTTAAAATCAGCAAAGGTATGCATCAGAACTGTATCTTTTCTCCAAACCTATTCAATCTATATGTAGAACTAATCATTCGGGAAACTGGCTTAAATAGAGAATAATGTGGCATCATGATCAGAAGAAGACTCTCCTCTAATATGCAGATAACACAACTTTGCTTGTGTATGTGAGGAGGACTTGAAAGACTTGCTGTAGAGGAACAAAGACTACAACTTCCAATTTGGGTTATATGTTAACATCAAGAAAACAAATATCTTCACCACCAGACAAATAGGCAATATCATGACAGATTGAGAAGAGGTAGGAATTGTCAATGGCTTTCTCTTACTGAGATCCACAGTCATCATACCTGGCGGCGGCAGCCAGGATATCAAAAGATGTATTCAATTTGGAAAGTTCTGCAATCAGGGACCTTTAGAGAGTGAAACAATGGGTGCTTGCAGCATTTCTTCCACTTTTAAAAAATGTCTTCCAATCTGCAAGACTTTATCTCCAAGTGCCATCCACTTCTAAACAACTTGCCTCTGAAAACTCTGTGAACTTTAATAAATGCCGATTGCTATAGAAAGGCCTTTTGTTCTTAGGGTCATTATGAGCTGTGCTTGACTCCAAGGCAACAAAAACAACAACATATAACAATCTTCCTCTGTTATTCATAAGGTTTTTGAAGAAAAGTCATTTCACAAATGGATGGCCAATTACTGGTGGCATAACTTCTTTTTTTATTTTATTAATATTAATGAACATTTACAAAGATTTTGGATTTCCATTCATTCATTGTTACGCTATTTTCTCTACCTCCCCTCAGTTCGTTCCTCTCTTTTTCCCCCCCCTTGAAAGTCTGTTTGAATTGTCCTGTTGCCACAGTGCTTGTCAAAACCAGTTCTGATTAATCTCCTTTGTCAGTGTGTCCTTTGCCATTCCCTATCACTCCTCCCTGAGAGAGATTTCACCTTGGTGGCATAACTTCTAATGTCACAGTTACATGGAATTCACCTCAGTGCAGTAAGCTGACAGACAGGTCCTACACCTGTAAGAAGCAAATTATAAACAAGTAATTGTACATTTTCATGGACTATAAAATAAGCAGCAACACACTAAGTCATTCCCTGAAGACACTAACCTAATAGATAAGTACTGTACCCATTGGGACAATTCATAAAACAAGCAGGTTTACAAATATCGCAAATCCAACATGCATGCTATGGGAAAGAGAAAACGAAACTGTCTGATCTTTCTTCTAGTCTTGGGTGTACTGGGTGTGTTAAGAGGCCCCTCAGTACACCTAGTACTGTACTTGAAGACAAGGAAACCAGGAAACACTGGGAGCAGTGGCAACAATATCCACAGCAGCTGTAAAGTCTGTGAAACAGAATAGAAAAACTGAATTAGGAGAGCAACAGAACACAGAACCATAAGCAGTGTGGTTCCGCCATCTTGAATAGCTATCCATGTGGTGGGAGAACCTAGAATAGTGATGACAGCAGTAGTGGTATTTATACATGTGTTGTTTTGTCAGGTGCCGTCAAGGTGAGTACAACTCATAGTGACCCTCTGAACAGCCAACCTGAACCTGACTCTATCCTCTACCATCCTCATCATCTCTGAAACCCTCAAGTTCATTGTTGAAGTCACTGTGTCAATCCATCTAATTGAGGTTCTACCTATCCTTTGCTGGCCCTCCATCTTTCCAAGTACGATATCCCTCTCCAAGAGTAGCCTCTCCTAGCTACATGTCCAAAATATGAAAGATGACGTTTCTCCATCTTTGCCTCCAAGGAGCACTCTGGCTGCACTTTATCCAAGACATACCTATTTGTTCTTTTGGCAGACCATGGGATATTCAGGTCTCTTCTCCAACACCACTACTCAGTGACTTCAATGCTGCTTCTGTAATCTTTATTCATTGTCCAGCCCTTTGATTCAAATCAAGTGATTGAGAAGATCATGGCCTGACTTAGGAACACCTTAGTCTTCAAAGTGAATTCTAACAAATCCAAAGTCTATGCGTTAGATGTCAGGATAGAGGATTTTCCCCACTTATGTACCTTCAGGGGCTGATGAATCCATTATAAGCAAGTTAAATGGAAGCTTGGAAGCAGGAGTGGCATCCACTTCCGTAAATAGCTTGCCTCCAGAAACCCTATGAACCTGGAGAAAAGATGCAAGTGTCAAGGACTTTCATTCATAGGGTCACTATGGGTCACCTACAACTCAACGGCACTTAACAACACAGATGAGACCAGTTGGCCTAGTGGACCTAAAGCGATCCTGCCAAGCCAAAGGTGGGTGACTCTAATCCGTGGCCCTAAAGCCTAATTTTTTCATTGGTTTTGTCAAAACAGTCTTCTAGGTCATATAGCCCTGGTGTGTCCACTTGCCAGACAGAGGTAACTTGTGTTTTTTGTGAAGCTGAAGACTGCGACACTGTGTCAAATGTGATAATGGTTACCCAATGTGAACAGTGTTTGGTGGCGCTCCCCGGTTGAAACAAGCTTGGAAGAAGGAGTGGCATCCACTTCTGTAGACAGCTTGCCTCCAGAAACCCTATGAACCTGGAGAAAGGATGAAAGTCACACACACAAGTGTCAAGGACCTTCATTCATAGGGTCGCTATGAATCGCCTATGACTCTACGGCACATAATAACAACAACAAATGGCAGGCTGCTAGATTTGGAGGCTAATGAATCCAAGACTGACAGGGTAACCACTCTAGTCCAGAAAACCAGAGGTGACAAGCTAAATGCAGGACTCAGACTAAGCAAAAGTTAAAGAGTTTTACCTGTGTGTGAATGTGTGTGTGAAACCATTGTCAACAAAGAGTCCAATTCATAGTGACCCTTCATCAGATTTCCAATACAGAAGTCTGAACAGGAGAGAACGGTTTATTTCTCTTCTGAACAGTGGCTCACAGATTTGGATTCTTAAGTTTCAGTTAGCAGCCTGACACGTTACACAACACACCAACAGGGCTCTCCAACAAGGCAACTCACTACAAATTTTATCACCAGAGCTCCCCTAATCAGTAAGACATAAATAATACCTTTCTGGTATCCTTTGCTCTCAGCAAAAAATACATCAGACATAAGCACTGATATCCTGCAGGCCATGGTTTCTTCAAATCCACCTTGAATTTCTGGCAACTCTGTTAGTGAACTGCTGTAAACATCTTTGTAAAATTAATCTTAAATGACAGTTTACTTGTGCATAATTTTAATAATACTCAATAATTGCTACATTTTGTTAACTCACTTTACCAAAAAAATAGGCCCAAATACAAATTTCTTCCAGTCAGTTGGACAGGCAGCTTGTTGGCAAATTTCTTGATTGAGAATGTCCAGGGGTCCATTTATTGGCTAAAATACCTCAACTGATATTCTGTCAGTTCCTGGAGCTTTGTTTTTGGCCAATACCATCAGTATAGCTATGACTTCTTCCTTTCATACCAGCAACCTTTGATCATATGCTAACTTGTGAAATGAATGAGTATCAACCAATTCTTTTTAGTGAAGTGACTCTTGATTCCTTTCATCTTCTTTTGATTCTCCAGAATCATTCAATATTTTCTCATAGAATCTTTTACTCTGTGCTTCAATTTTTCATCAGTTTTTTGGGGGGGTTGGTTTGTTTGTTTGTTTTTCAGTTTGAGAAATGTCAACCACATTCTTTCCTTTTTCTAACTCCAGGTCTTTGTGCATTCTGTAATCCTTTGCTTTATCTTCTTGAACTTCCTTTTGTAATCTGTTATTTTATCACTCTTTTCATTCACTTTAGGCTCTGTTCAAGAGAAGGGAGCTCTGGGCTGCTTAGTGGTAAGGAATTGCGCTGTCAACCCAAAGGCACATGACTTAAATCCTTCAGCTGCTCCACAGGAGTAGATGGGCAAAGTTTCCCCTGCGATTTACTGCCTCTGAAAATCCATCAAGTGTCAGCTATGACCTGGTTACAACTCAACATAACAACATATTCAAGAGAACGTTTCAGAATCTCTTCTGACATCCATATTGGTTTTTCTTTCTTTCCTATCTTTTACATGATCTTTGCTTTCATGTACGATGTAATTTTGTTTCATAACTTCTCTTCTATCATTGCATAATTTCCAAACTAGATAAGCATTACATAAATACCAAAACAGAAAATCATGGCCAGAAAATGAGTTGGCAAAATCTTCACTTTAATTATTTATTAGCTCAAAATACCTACTAATGAATAGAAAGAATCTTTTTTAAATTAAATTAACTGACTTTTACAAGCAGCTTCTGAAGAGATCTTACTAAATTCCTCTGATCAGTGACAAAAATCTTCCCAGATGATTAGTTTGAAAATGTCACACGTTTGGATGTCTATAACTTGGTATTTGTTTTAAGAGTTTTAATTTTTTTATTGTGGTAAATAAATCTGCTACAAAACATTTGGCATTTTAACATTTTCACATGTATAATTCAGTGACATTAATTATATTCGTTATGTTATTCAGCCAACACTATTATCATTTTCCAAATTTTTCTATCACACTTAGCAAAGCTCGTGTTCCCTAAGCAATGATGATAATAAAAATGTGCTTTGATCAATTGTGTTTTCTTCTCCCCCTCATTTTTCTCGTAGAATAGTTTGAAGAAAACAAGACATATTGTAGTTCCCAAATTATGCCACAATAGATGTAAAAATGATTACCCATAAAATCAATGCCCTAATTAAAAGTCTTCAGTGTGAAATGGAAAGGTCAATTTTTTTTTTCAAAAGCAAAGATGAGAAGGTAGGGGGCAGGAAAATTAGAGTACTGGAAAGATGACAAATTGGAAATAATCAAAGATGACAGCACATTGTAATAAATGATCTCTGGCATGGTGTTACAAAAGACTATTGAATGTCTCATGGACTGCCAGAAGAACAAACATATTTGTCTTGGGAGAAGAACAATCAAAGCGTTCAGAGATGGTGAAATGCATCTCCTACACTTTGAGCGCGTCAGGAGGGTCTAAGTCAGTCAATAAGTTACAGCTGATCCTCCAGCAGTTTCGGAAGGCTATTAATCACATAGGAGGAAAGAGCCCGTCTTTCTTCTGCAGAGTCTCTGTTGGCTTTGAACTGGCAGAGAGGAGCTACCTTTGAGTTGGCAGCACAATTCCTTATGGATTAGAGCTTCCTTCAGGAGGGACTAGTTCTTGGGAAAAGACATCAGTAAAAGAGAGGGACACCCTCAACTAGCTGAACTGACATGTTGTTGCTATTAGGTGCCTTTGAGTTGAGTATGACTCATAGCGACTCTATGAACAAAAGATCTGAATCCTGATCTATCCCAAGCCATCCTCATACTTCCTGATACACAAGAGCCCATTGCAACAGTCACCATGTCAATGCACCTGGTTGAGGCTAACGTAGTTATGATAAAAATGAGTTTGAGCATGATACAGATTGTGAGGTTGAAGAGGGATTGGACAAGTTTCTGATATGTTGTTCATATTGTTATGTGCCATCAAATCACCTGCGACTCACAGCGGTCCTATGTGTAACAGCCCTAAACCCTGCTCTGTCCTGTGCCAATCTTATTGTCTCTGACACACCGACCCCTATTACCTCAGTCAGTCACTGAATCAATCCATCTTTTCAAGGGTTTTCTTTTCTTGTGTTGTCCCTTTACCCTCCCAAGCATGACGTACCTCTCCAAGAACTGGTCCCTCTTGCAAAATGTCCAAAATATTTCAGACGAAGCTTCAAAATCATTGCCTCCAAGGAGCAGCCTGGTCTAGGGTTGCTAATTACTCATAGTAGACCAAACGACACCTAACTACACCACCACCATTGAAGTTTTGCGTGAAAACCCTTGGGAATTTAACTTGTTGTGTAAACTAGTTGTGCCAATTTCTGACAACTTTTCTGCAAAAGATTCAATCATTTAAGGCACTTGATTAAAATATAACATGTCCTGAACTACCCCAGAGACCCTCTCAAGCATTGTCAATATCTGGGCTAAGTTTTTAGAATTTTATACCAAGCTTCCTTCTGAATATCGATTCATCTATGATTCCTCATTGATCCTGTGCTTACTGCCTTGCTTTGTCCAGGAATGAAGCATTTCTGAGGAAAGGGAATTTTCAGAGTTAAAATTGGTACAGTAATAAACGAGCATGACTGGTTAATCTCCCTGTTGAACTGGTTACTATGGAGTACAAGAAAATGAACAAACAAACAAAAAACTCAAACAAACCAACCAAACAACCAGTCATGTTACTCAGAGGCTCTCTTGGTCAGGTTGGCTATTGGGATTGTTGAAGTCATATTCCAGTAGTCCCTGTCAGGATGCCATCACCCTCTGAGTGGACAGGACACAGATGCTGGAGACTCTTACATTAAGGGGTCACATGCAGACACCCACCCTGACTCAAGTTCATCTCCAAGGATTTTCTTGCTGTGTTAAGCTAGGTCCTTACCACCCAGCTTCCTAACAAAGAGATCCCCAGCAGCTCCACCAGGCCTACAGTACTCTGGGAAAACGTCATATGGAAAAATGAGAATCGGAAATGGGCTGGTAGAGCTCAAAGCAGAGGTTCCTTTGAACCGCTAGCATACAGTGGAGGGCACCTCCACCTTTGAGAAGGATGCCCGGAATTAATTTGGAGTCATCAGCTCTAACCAGCTTGGGAAAATGAGCGCTTCCTCCATACGCACCCCTGGTTCTCCTAAAGGAGCTTTGTGAGATGCTATCTTTGGCATCTCCCCCAGGGCAGGAAGGAGCTGGGCGCCTCAAAGTTTACTTTTTGAATTATTCATGTGTTATTAATAGCATCGGTGATGACGACAGGAAGACAGTAATCATGACACTGTGACATGGGACCATCCCGAAAGGGAGAAAAAAGAAAAGCAGCTCTGTGAGTCTGGCTGGATCAGCAGGCACTGAGTCATGCCTCCTCTGCTCCTTTCTACTCCCCAGACAAGGTCAATGGCAGTGCACACCAGGCTCCACCCTCCCCACCCCACCCCACCCCACCCCACCCCAGGATGCCCTTGGCCAGTTCAAGGTCTATAGCCTTTGAAAACCTTCTTGCACTGATCAGGCAGCTCAGTGGTTGAAAGAACATTGAGAAAGCAGAGTTCAGATCCTTATTTAACACTCACGAGCTGTGTGACCTGGGACAGAGGTTCTAATTTATCTGCAGCGCCTCTTGACTAGACTCTAGCTGTTCTGTGGTTGACCCTTGAGGGTGAGACTCTGTTTTCCTCATCTGTAAAAGGTGACTCATGAAGACATATTGTTGTTGTTAAGTGCCGTCAAGTCGCAGGTGACTATAGCGATCCTATGAACGAAAGTGTTGGACACCTGTCTAACTTTCGTCCTTTTTCCAAGTTCATAGGGTTTCCGGGGGCAGCTACTGTGGAAGTGGATGCCACTCCTGCTTCCACGCTTGTTTTAATCTGGGAGCTCCACCAAACACTGTCCACCGTGCATAACCATTCTCGCATTTGGCTCATCAGTCTCACAGTGTTCGGCTTCACAGCAACCACGATTTACCTCTGTACAGCAAGTAGACATACCAGGGTTATACGACCTAGAAGAATGTTTCACCAAAAACAATTAAAGACAGGCCTGAGGGCTGCCGAGTAGAGTCACCCACCTTTGTCTTGGGTGCATGGCTTTCTGTCCACTAGACCCACTGCTCTCTCTATGCTGTTGTTGTTGTTGGTGGTGTTAAGTGTCATTGAGTCACAAGCAATTCTCTCTATATTTCTATATAGAAATATATTTTTTAAAGTGTTATAGAATATATAAAGATTAGGAGTTATAAAAAGGAAAGAATATCCTTGACATTTCTCAAACAAACAAACAAAAAACCCTGAAAAAAAACTGAAGCATTGAGTTATAGTCTGTGAGAAAATACTAAATGATTCAGGCAACTCAAAAAATGATGAAAGGAATAGAGTCACTGCATGAAAAAGAATGGACCGAATGAACCAAGAGATCAGCATGAGACAGAGCTGTTGGTTTTCTCGTCCATGGAGAGAGAAACTGAGTGTCTTTAGGCAAGAGGTTTGATGAGTGACGTAGATGCTTTGGGGCTTTTGTCAGGAAGCTAAGTTTGCCAATCCATGGAGTTAAGACCGAGTGTCTGCATGTAGGCTTAGCAGAGTTGGAATGCCACTGGCATTTATACTGGCAAAACTAAAAGGGTTTTCTAACAGTGGCCTGAATAGAACAAAGATCGAGGTCATAAGACTGAGGACCAGGGAGAGAACTGCCTTTGAGCAAAACTGAAAAGTTGTCCTGCTTGAAGACTTGTACCCTGGGTTTTTCTTGATTCTAAATGATAACCCGTTACTTTCCTAATAATTCTCATGACCACAAATGACATCTCTGAGCTTTGTGTAGCCATTGAAGTGAATTGTCAAGCCTAGTAGAGAAATGATGAGTTCTGTGAATAGTTAGTGTTATAATTGGAAGAAAGCTTTAGAATGTGTATGCATATGAAGGGAGGAGGGCAGGAGAGCATGTGTGACCTCATAGGAGTCCGCTTTGTTGATGCTGTGGATGGGAGTGTCCCCCTTTCATTTATTAAGAAGAAGCCACCTACTGTCACCTACAGAAACTCTCCCATTTTACAGGAGCCTACTGCAGTGTGTGGGTTACAGTATTTGCCTGCTTCTGTTTTGTTTCCTTCCACTAGAATACCCCTTCAGATATTATGTTCATGTGCTAGGTTAAAATTCTCCAAGTCTTCAATTTTATTTTATTTATTTAATTTTTTTTTTTTTTTTTTTTATTCATCTTTGCGTTTGGGAGACTTCTATGATAAGGGATCATTCCTATGATAAGGGATCATTCCTATGATAAGGGATCATTCCTATGATAAGGGATCATTCCCTTTAAGAAGAGAAGACGGAGGGCTCGTGCAGACTATGGGGGAACCAGAAAGGCTCCAGCACCAGCAGATGTTCTAGTCATCAAATCCTCACTGCGTCCCTCTTGCAGCTGAACACTCTTCTCAGACCAATCCTCTCTGTATCTCTTATCCAGGTCCTATAGCATTAGACTGATTATCTCAGCGCACCACTCTCCCATACCGTCTGTTGTTGTTGTTGTGCACTGTTGAGTTAGAATCCACCCATAGCTAGTGCCCATCCTTCTTTCCCACTGAGCAGCATGGTAAATTTGAAACCTGTGCCTTTAGAGTTACAGCACAGCTTCTTACCACTAGACCACCAGTGCTCCCTCACAAACCCGAGAATGAACAGAAACCCTTGTGGCGGCTCTTCTAGGAACTGTGGTTCATCCTGCGGGTGCTGTTCTTGGCTGGGTGGTATTTTGTATAAAATGATCTCATTTCCATATATGAACAGGCCTATGCTGCTTCTGAAAAAGTAACACGGGTGACCAGATGCTCAATCTTCCCAAACTAGTCCACTGTGCCCCTAGCTCTCTCCAAGTTTCAACTCTTGAAATTGCCAAGAAGAAAGATAATAAAGGACCTTTCATTTGGCTCAGGTGATCTCCTTTGATAGTCTTCTTTCTCTCACCTGCTCCTATCCTTCCTCTCCTCCACTGGACGCCTCCTCATTCACCAGTAAAGCTCATTGCCTGGAGGGTGCCCATCACATGTCCTGAAGGCCCTAGACCTGTATGTGAAGTCCTCTCTGCAATTCCTTCAATTGACTTAATCTAGGCAGGCTGGTACTAGAGGACAGCTTGGATATTATTGTAATCACTGCCATTGAACGTCTAGCATGCTCCCCAGCTATAGTAATTGTTCAATAAAAATATTTACTCAATGAGTCAATAAATGGATTCTTCTTGTGAATAGATGCATGGAGCATGCATGATAAAGAGGTAATGTAGGGCAGCGGCACAGTCCAAGCTCCGTGGAACCCATTATTGGTGCTTGGTTCTACAGAGAAACCAATCAGGGTAAGTGTGAAGTTGTACGTGATAAACCATTGATCAGTCATAACTGCTTACAGCTGTGGGTTGAGAGGGGCAAGGAGGCCGTTTCCAGGCCTGGGATTGACTAATGGTATCTGCCCCTGAAGAGTGGTGGAAGGAATTGCTGTGCATGTGTTTCCAACACAAAATTTGGTCTACCTGGAAATCATTTCTGGCATCCTTTTAGCCTTAGGGTGGATGATTGTAGTTCTGTGTTGGCATAACCCATGAGCATCGCTATCTTGCCTATCTGCACCTAGGAGAGAAAGGTGACACAGGGACTGTTCTATAAAGCACATCGGCAGCCTCAGGAGCTGTGCAAACATGAACTGTTTCCCCAGAGTTCCCTCCTGTGAAACCCCAGCCTCTCAGAGCTGAGCACACCAGGGCTTTGATTCAGCTCAGGCTCCCTTGGCCTCTGGAGACCTCACTTCCCTCTGCAGCACACAATCAAGAGGAGGTAACTGAAACACTGCAGAGCCCAGGGCAGGGCTTTGAAACCCCAGCTGAAATGAAATCCCGACTTAAGTGGTATTGTAGGGGGTTTGAGTTTTCCATCAGGTTGAGCAAGCATTTGGCCTAGAGACGGAATAAATTTCTGCTTCATAAGGAGGACAAGGCAAGTCATCGGCTGCCACCAAGCAGCAAGGCAACCCAGCAGGGAGGATGACTCTGCAACAGCTATATTAACCCTGCTGAGTCTCAGATGGATGCTTCCAGGTAATAACGGCGATCAGGGCGGCGATCTTCTGGTCCAGAAGTGAGAAAAACCACACATAGTCCTCCTCTAGTCCAAGGCTGAGGTGCTGCAGGCTCCACAGGATGCTCTGGAGCTGAAGAAGAGGCTCCGCACATGCAGGACAAGGTGTAGGGAGGAGAGTCCGCTGAGGCAGAAGCGGCTGCTGCTTCCTCTCCTTGACTCTGTCTTTGTGGAGTGCAGCTTGCTGACTGACAGCCCCGGAGACTTGCTATTTGTGAGTTTTCTGGTTTGGGATATTTATATGCAAACGGAGTGACAATCAATTGATACTACAGAGAGTAAAGAGATAAACCCCCAAACCCCAAGTTCCTGAACTACGGTTACTCTGTAGTGTATTCCACACTAACCCTTAAAGTTCACCAGCAAGATTGGGCCTCTGATGCTCAAGCTAATAACTTCATTAACTGGCCAAAGTATGTGAGGCAAAGCCTTACCACCCTTGCCTCCAAAAAGCAAATTATGCTTTTTAATGAAAGTTTACAGAAAAGTTGCATTTTTATTCATCCATTCATTGTTGGACATTTTCCTCTCTGTTCACTTAAAAAAAAATAAAGATCATTCATTGTTGGATCGTTTCCACCCTCCCCCAGTCCACTTTGCTATGCACCTTTTATTCTGGGCTGTTGTCATACAAATAATGCCTCATCATATATTCCTTTAGAATAGTTCTTTCCTTCATCTGTTCCAATGCAGTGTTCATTATTTGTCCCCTCTTTTCTTAGTTTCTCCCATAACCTTCAGCACAATTTATAATGGTAAAAATGGAAGCTACTTACTCAGAAACTATAAGATGTATTATTACCATCTTCACACAATGGAAATCTACAACACAAAGAAAATGAGTCATCTAATGTGCATATCAAAATCTGGATGACTCTCACCAACACTAGGCTGTGAAGTCAGTTACAGAACACTAAAGATGTCATTTACCTGAAAAGTTTATGTTGTTAGGTGCCATTGGGTCAAGTATGACTCATAGCGACCCTGTGAACAACAGACCTGAGCCCTGTCCTATCCTGTGCAGTCCCCACACTTTCTGAAACACTGGAGCCCATTGCTTTAGTAACTGTGTCCTTCCACCTGGCTGGAGGTCTTCCTTTCTTTTGATGTCCCTCCGCCTTTCTAAGCAGGAGGTCCCTCTCCAAGGAATAGCCTCTCTTAGCACCGAGCCCAAAGTAAGTGACATGAAGCTTTACCATTTCTGTAGACTGAGGCCAAAATAACTGATGGTTGTGGAACTCAAGGTAACTCGGACTCTTGTGAGTTAATGACTCCCAGAGGATTCTGGAGGGACTTCTTGGGATCTGTTCTGTTTCTTAAGCGGGATACTGGTGGCACAGGTGGGTCCACTTTGTGGAAAAATCCATCAAGCTGTATACTTGCAATTTTGCACTTTTCTGTACTCTAGATAGTATTTCAACAAAAGTTTGGGAAAGGGACCCAAGTAAATAATATGTAAATGACTCTGTGACTGCGCTCGGGAGCTATTTTGGGTAACAAATTATTTCAGTGCACCTCGCAATGATTGTGCCATCAGCAGAGCACAGCTGAGTTGGAGATGGTGAGGATGGTAAATGAGATGAGAGAGGCAAGAGTGTTAGGACACCGACTTCGGAGTCGTTATAGAGGCCGGGGCACAGGTGAGGAGGTCAGCTCTGCCGGTAACCCCAGACACTGGCAAGGGATTCCTTGGGCCGCATTTCAGTGTCAGGAGCTGAACTGGGAGGTGTCAGTGAGGACAGACCCCTCACAAGAGTTTGCTCTCACTGCTCTTCTTCAAACCAGCCTGCTGAAGGCCCCACAAATGTGCTATTTGTGTGACAGCTGGAAATCAATGATATTGTCTCTGAGGAGAGAAAAAGAGCAGGGCAAAATTTTAATCACTGCTTTTTTTTTTCCTTGATAATTTCTGAGGGACTGTAGAGACTCCTGTTTATTATACTACGCATGATGGACTGTGGCACCGGGCCCCACGCCAGATTGTAAGACAGCCATGTGCGAAAGCAGCTTGTCTTGACTATGACAAGACAGAGTGTGAGGGTCAGCTTAGCAGAGGAGCAGGGTAGGACAGAGTCCCACAGCCAAAGGACATTGCAGAGGGGATGACCAAGAAGAATTTTCTCTACTGTCTTTCTTGAACTCATGCGGGAGGCAGCTCCAACTTCTAAACAAAGAACAGGTCTGATTTATGATTCAGCTAAAGGAACGTCACTCACTCATGGCTGACAGCACTGACGCCTAGCTGACCCCCCAGCAGGTTTTCAGAGGCAATAAATCACACCAGAAGAGTTTGTTCATCTTTCTCCCTCAGATCACCTGGTGGGTTAGAACTTCCAGCTTTTGTGTTGGCAGCTCAACTCCTTACCCACTAGAAGCCAGAGAGTTATGTAGATGACACAACCTTGCTTGCAGAAAGTCGAGAGAAGCTGAAGTACTTGCTGCAGAAGATCAGAACTACAAAGATCAAAGATCATAGCCTTCCAAACAGATGACATGTTAATATTAAGAAAATAACAGTCCTCACCACTGGACAAACAGGCAACACCATGATGCATGCAGAAAGATTGAAGTTGTCAAGCAGTTTTATTTTTTTCACTTGGATTCACAATCCATCCCACACAGCATCAGTCAAGAAATAAAAAGACATGTTGCATCGGAAAATCTGCTGTCAAGGACATATCCAAAGTTCTAAAGGGCAAGGTTGTCACATGAAAGACTAAGGTGCACCTAAGCCAAGTGTTTTCAATTACTTCCTTCACATCTAAAAGCTGAATAATGAATAAGAATTGGCATCTTCGAATGTTGGTGTTGGCTTAGAGTATTGAATATGCCATGGATTGCCAAAGAACCAAACACATCTGTCTTCATGGAAGTTCAACAAGAGTTCTCCTCAGAGGAAAGGATGGTGAAACTTCGTCTCACTTACTCTGGCACATTTTCAAGAGGATACAATCCTTGGATAGAGACATCCTGTGGGGGAAGGTAGAGTCAAAAGAGAGAAAAGACCCTCTTCAAGGAGATGTATTGGCACAGTGACTTCCACAGTGGCCTTGAGCGTGGCGGATCATGAGGACGGTGCAGGAGAGGTCAAGGTGCGGATCTGTCGTTTCTGTGATTCACAGAAGACTCCATTGCACCCCAACAACAAGAGGAGCCTGTTCATAGGTGTAACCATGGCTTTGCTGTGTCCTGAGTGGTCTCAAATTAATCATTAAACTTCTTTGTTTTTGTTCAAACATTCTTCTAGGTCATATAGCCCTGGTCTGGCCACTTGCTGTACAGAGGTAACTTGTGGTTGCTGTGATGCTGAACACTGTGACATTGATGTGTCAAATGTGAGAGTGGTTACCCATGGTGGACAGTGTTTGGTGGAGCTCCCTGATTAAAACAAGCTCAGAAGCAGGAGTGGCATCCACTTCCATAACAGCTTGCCTCTGGAAACCCTATGAACCTAGAGAAAGTATGAAAGTTATACAAGTGTCCAGGTCTTTCATTTTTGGGGTCGTTGTGAGTTGCCTATGACTTGACGGCACATAACAACAACCACAGAAACAAAATGTTAGTTACCCTAGCTATGAAACAGAGATATTAATAGCTACTTTGCAAAGCTTGTGAGGATTTCATACACCACTCAACATAACAGCGTCAAGTCAATTCCAACTCATAGTGACCCCATAGAACTACCCATAGCATTCTGAAGGCTGCAAATATTTTATAGGAAAAGACTGGCACATCTTTCTTCTGCAGAGAGGCCCATTTGGTTAGCAGATGAGCACTTTAACCACTGTGCTCTCAGGGATCCTTTCTTATAGACCAGAGAGCAGTAAATGTTTATATATAGGAGCAAACAATTACTATTTCAGGCTTTATGAGCAATGCCATCTCTGTTCTAACCCCAAAGCTCCACCCATGTATCATAAAGGCAGCCATCAACAACATGCAAATGAGGAGTGCAGCTGTGTCCAATAGACCTCCACTGAAGTAGGCTGAAGGCTGAGTTGTTGTCATGGTTACATGTCTTTAAGTCAACTATGACTCATAGTGACCATATGAACAAGGGCTCTGAACTCTGCCCTGTCCTGAGTCAATCTATCTCTGACACACATGTCCCCATTGCCACACTCACTGTGTCAATCCATTTCACCCAGGGCCTCCTCTTCTGTGCTGACCCTCTGCCCTTCCAAGTATGATGTCCTTCTCCAAGGAATGGTCTCTCCATGTGACATGCCTAAATTATGTGAAATGGGACTTCAAAATCTTTACCGCCAGGGAGCAAACTGGTTTGTCTCTCTCAAGGACAGATCTATTTGTGCTCTTGGCCATCCATGGTATGTTCAGTACTCTTCTCCAACACCACAGCTCAAAGGCATCAAATCTTCTTTTGTCATCCTTATTCTTTGTCCAGCTCTCAGATGCATAACAAGCAATCAAGAAGACCGTAGCCTGGATCAAGTACATCTTCGTCTCTAAATAGACATTGTTGTTCTTTAGCACTCTGGAGGGATCCTTGACAGCAGATTTCCCCAAGGCAAGTTGTCTTTTGATTTCCTGTAGATCCAAGCAAGTTGAAATCATTAGCAACCTCAATCTTTTCTCCATTTATCATGATAGTGCCTACTGGCCCAGTGGAGATTATTGTTTTCTTGATTTTGAGATTTAATCCATATTGGAGGCTACAGTCTTTGGTCTTTTGAAGCAAAGGTTTCTAGTTTTCCTCAGTCCCAGTGAGCAAGATTGTATCATATGCATAATATAGGTTGTTGATGAGTCTTCCTCCAATCCTGATGTCACATTCTTCTTCATAAAGTTCAGCGTCCTGAATAATCAGTTCCTTACATAGATTGAAAAGGTATGGAGAAAGGATACAGCCCCCAGGCACTCTTTTCTTGCCTTTTTTTCTTTTAACCATGTAGTATTTCCTTGCTTTGCTGGGACAACAGCTTCCTGGTCTTAGCTATATGCATTTCACAGGCTGGATTGTTGTTGTTGTTACGTGCCATCAAGTCATTTGTGACTCATAGTGACCCTATGTACAACAGCTCCTAACCCTGCTCTATCCTGTGCCAACCTTATTGTCTCTGATACACCCACTCCCATTACTCTAGTTATTGAATCAATCCATCTCATGCAGGGTCTTTCTCTTTTGTGCTGTTCCTCCACCTTCCCAAGCATGATGTTCCTCTCCAAGGACTGGTCTCTCCTTGTAACATGCCCAAAGTATGTCAGAAAAAGCCTCAAAATCCTTGCCTCCAAGGAGTAGCCTGGTCTCGTCCTCTCTAGGAAGAACCTGTTTATTCTCCCAGCACTATAGCTCAAAGGCATCATTTCTTCTTCTATCACCCCTAATCATTGTCCAGCTTCCTGATATGTAGCAAGTAATTGCAAAAAACATGGCACCTTAATCTCTAGACTGACATTGTTGCTCTTCAGTATTTTGGAGAGATCTCTGACAGCAGCAATTCGATTTTAGATTTCCTGGCTGCTGGTACCAAGAGTGTTGATTGTGGAGCCAAGCAAACTGAAGCTGTTTACAATCCCAATCTCTCCATCATCTATCACGATGTTGCCAATTGGCCTAAGTGGTGAGAATCTTCATTTTCCTGATATTGAACTTCAATTTATATTTAAGGCTGGATTAGTCCATAAATAATAGTTTCTCACCCTAGGAGTTAGCCAAGAGTCTGATTTCTATGTCATATTTGCTCAGCAAACATTAGCTTTCCTTTTGTACCACTGCCTCATTTGAAGGGTTGCATGAACCAGAATAGATACCTGACCTTGCACTAGCATCCAATGAATGGTAGATCCTTTCCCTGGCTGCTCCTTCCCATTTCTCATTTGAGTAGACCATGATAACACACTTGGTCAGTTAACTCTCAAATTGTACCCCAAAAATGTTTGCTGGCAAAGCAAAATCATATTATAAAGTTGGCTGGTGAGAGAAGTAGAAATGGGCAGGAGAAAGCTGAGGAAGATACTCGTTTTTATTTCGAGACAGGAAAATCAATATATTCATTAACAACCTGTCTTAGATATCTAGTGCAGCTGTAACATTAACACCACAAGTGGAAGGATTTAATAAACAAAAGTTTATTATCTCACAGTTTAGGATACTAAAAGTCTGAATTCAGGGTTCTGTCTCTAGGGGAAGGCTTTCTGTGTCTCTATCCCTGTGTCTCTCACTGTGTACTTTTGGAGGAATGTGTTTACCTTCCTTCAGCATCTGTTGGCCTGGCAGTCTTTGGAGACTTCCATATGTCTTGGCATCAAACTCTTCCTGAATCTAGGAAGCTCACCATGCAGGTCTCCTGGATCTAAAGGACGTATAGTGTTCCTAGCTATTCTCTCTTGAAGTTACTGATGTCCTTCTGTCTGTGCTCCATTCTTTTCTCCTCTTGAGAGATGCTGAAGGAACTCCCCTTGTATTGGATCTGGACTGTGATGCGTTTAAGCGTATTGCATTTCACTCTTAATCCTTTTTAACAACTACGTGGATTATCAAATCATGCAGGATCATTACCTAACTGCCACATTACATCATTACATATAAAACATCAAGAGTCATGGTCCAGCCAAGCAAATAGATGCTTTTAGAGAACACACTTCAAATTATAACACAGCACAATGACCATCCAAGCTATGCAGTGTGGGTATACTACTCAACCTCTCTATATTTTTATTTCCTTACCTATAATCTTAGAACCCTAACCCTAGCAATAATGTAAACCTCAATGAGGATTAAATGAATTCATTTCTGCAAGGTCCTTATAGTAGTAATTGGAATGGAGTAAGTAGCAAATAAATGCAAGTTTATGAATAGTATTAAAGCAGCAGAGAGAATGGAGTATCTATCTGTTCAGCTGTCACTGAGCCCAGAGTTCTAGAGTCGCTGACTGTGGGTGGGACACCAGTGGCCATTGTCTTGGCATCAATCTCTTCCTGAATCTAGAAACTCCTGCAATGTCATGAACACACATTGTGCTTTGCAGTATTTTGACTGGGTGCATTTTCTTAAATAGATATGCAAGGCTTTCGGCAAAGGCATGGCCGGATAAATTTAATCCTCTCGTCTTAGGGTCCACAATGAGAATGCTAATTGTTTTCAGCACACAGGGTTTCTGAGGGTTGAGTAGACAAAGCCATTTTGAAGGTTTGACTTGCTCTCTGGCTTTTCCCAATTAGTATAGGCAGAGTTAAACAAGAAAAACACAACAGTAATAAATACACTAAAGGTGGGTGTGTGAGCCACAGTGCTGGCATGAATTGTAGGTTTTTCTTTTTTGGTACCTAGACCAGGAATGTGTTCCACGCTTTAACTCTCCTCACCTGCATTCTTTGTATATGTGGCTGCATTCTAACCCTTCTCTGAGGCCTGCAGGTTGTAACAATGGTAAGGTGAACTCACCCATGAGTGAGTGTGTGTCTGTGTGGTGCACAAGTGAGCACAAAAAGTATATTATTTCTGAGTCCAAGGATGAAATTTGAGTTGAAAGACATCAATTTCCCTATACACAATCAGGTAATTTTTCATAAAGGAGGCCCCGGAGGAGATAATACAAAGCTCAAAGGATGTATTTCCTCCTCCACAGCTAATGTTTCATTAATTAGACAATTGGGAACTCACAGGATTCGTTAGAGAAATTGATTGTCTTAGCCCTGAAATAGGTTTTGCCTACCAGGCAGTGAGCAGTAAACTAAGCTGCTCTTTGCTTAAGGTTCCTAAACATTCCAGGTAGGTAGGTTGGCAATAGGAAAGCAGAGAGCTTTGAGGAAGGGCAACATATCCTAACATAACAAGCGGGACGATGGGTGCAGCGTGCAGGCCAGGTCAGTAGAGCAAAGTTGATGAGAACACATGCCTGAGAATGGCAGAGCTGAGTTCAAATCTCTCTTAGCTCTCCACGTGGACTTTGAAAAAGCACATAACTTCTCTGAGTACTGGCTTCTTCACCTGATGGATGAATAAAATTATGCCTGTTCATTAGGTTATTGTGAACATTTAGTCAGATAATGAATTTGTAACCAGCAAGAGAAAATGAAACCCATCAGCATTCTCATCAGGGAAAGAATCATGCATATTTGGGGGAAAGTAAATTACTTGGTAAACTACTTGAGAGTCAAGAATTTAAGGACAAGTGACTTGCTTGGAAGATGAGCCAGAAAGTAAAGGAAGAAAGAATGCCAAGGTCAAATTTTTTTAAAGAGCTCGTGTATCGAGAACAATACAAAGAATGGAAAACAAACAAACAAACAAAAAATCATACAAACAAATCTGAAACTTGTAACAAATGGAGAATGGTAAACACAGAAAAATTATGAGACTTCAAAAATGGTTTTTAAAATAATAGTTGATGATATGAAAAATGAGCACAATGTTAAGAAAACACTATATATACATACAGGAAAGTATCAGAAAGAAAACATAATAATTGAAGGAATTATTAGTCTCTACTGGAGGGCACAGGATAGGGAATAATTCAGATCTTTTCAAAGGATCACTGTGAGTTCTCATTGACTAGGCCACACCTAACAACAACAACAACAACAGTGGGATTATCAACATAACAAATTATGGCTAATATTGAATGCCCTTGCTAAAGCTATATCTAGGCCAAGAAACTGTTGTTTAAACAGAACAAGGGAACAGTGTATAGTTTAAAATTGGGAAAGCTTTGCATATTTTCTTAATGAATACTGAATCTGTATGCTGAGCAAATCATTTGTGAAACTGAACTTTTTGGAAGAAGAATGTGACATTAGGAATAAAGTTTTTGTTCAGCAACCTTGCTTGCAGAAATTGAAGAGTACTTGAAAACTTGTGGCAGAAAATCAGATTTCAGTCCATATGACTTATATCTCAACATCAAGAAAAATCTTAACCACTGAATCAATAGACAAAAATGATAGATGGAAAAACGATTGAAGTTTCCAATGATTACATTTTACTAAGACCCACAATCAACACCCACAGTAGAAGCAATCAAGAAGTCAAAAGACCGAGAAATTAAATAAAATTTAAGTGTATTAAATACACAATTAAATGCAATGCAGCACTCAGAAGCAACCATTTTAAAAAAAATACTGCATAACTTGGGAGAGGTTGGAGAGCATTATGCTGGGCGAACTAACTCTGTCTCATAAGGACAAATACTGCATACAACCATTATTGTAAAAATAGAAGGATAACTAGTAAAACATGCATGGGGACCCAAGGAGAGGAGGGTTGGTGATGAGTAGGGATGAATAGGGTTGCACAGTTGGTGGGTGGAGGGAGTGAGGAAGAAAATGGGAAGGATTTGGGCAAAAAGACAGCGTAATGATGGGCAAGGTCCAATGGTGATTAATTTTATAAAACATGATGCATGGGAATGATTGTATGAAACACAATGTAAATGAAGAATAGTGTAAAATACACTGTATAAGAAATTTGCAAGCAAACCAATTAAAAAAGGAAAAAAAGAAAGTTGGACAATAGTGTTAGAGAAGAAACTATTCTTTCGTATGGAATATCGTATGGACTTCCAAAAGAGCAAACAAGTCTTTCCTGGAAGAAGAGCAAACAAGATGCTCTTTAGAGGTGAAGATGGTGAAACTTCACCTCACATCCTCTGGACATACTGTCCTTAGTAAAACTCATCATGCTTGGAAAAACAGTGGGCCAGAGAAAGATGAGAAGACCCACAACAAGATGAACGGACACAGTGACTGTGACCATGAGCTTTAGACATGTATCTGGGATGAGGAAGATGATGAAGGATAGAGCAGTATTCAGATTTGTTGTTCATAGCGTGACTATTCTTTACAGTCTACTCAGTGGCACCTAAAACAACAGTGGGATTATCTTCAATATTGTTTATACCCCAACATCAAGGAAACAAATATCCTCACAACTGAACCAATAGGCAACATGATGCTAGATACAGAAAGGATTGAAGTTGTCAAGGATTCTATTTTACTTGAAACTGTATATATGTTCATTAAAATTAATAAAAATACCCCCCCCTATATATAATCGACTCCCATGGTCATAGCATCGGGCAAGAAATCAACAGATCTGTTGCATTTGGACACATAGTCTATCATGTACTTCTTCAAAGAGCTAAAAAGCAAAGAACTCAATTTAAAGACTTGTTCTTGTTGTTGTTATGTGCCATCGAGTCGCTTGTGACTCATAGTGAACCTAACAGCCCTAAACCCTGCTCTATCCTGTGCCAATCGCGTTGCCTCTGACAACCCATCCCGATTACCCTAATCACTGAATTAATCTACCTCACAGAGGGTCTTCCCCTCTGGCGCTGTCCCTCCCAAGCATGATGTCCCTCTCCAAGGACCTGTCCCTCTTTACAACATGTTCAAAGTATGTTAGACGAAGCCCCAGAATCCTTGCCTCCAAGGAGTAGCCCAGTTTAACCCTCTCCAGGATGAATCTGTTTGTTTTCTTGGCAGTCCATGGTACATTTAATACTCTTCTCCAGCACCACAGATCAAAGGCATCAATTCTCCTTCTATCCTCCCTAGTCATTGTCCAACTCTCTGATGCATAACAAGTGATTACAAAGACCATGGCCTGTATCAGGTGCACCTTAGTCTCCAGAGAGACACCATTGCTCTTGAGTACTTTAGAGAGGTCCTTAACCACAGACTTTCCCATCGCGATACGCTTTTTGATTTCCTGGCTGCTGGTGCCAAGAGTGTTGACCATGGAGCCAAGCAAACTGAAGCTGTGAACAATCTTAATCTCTCTGCCATCCATCCTGAGGCTACCAATTGGTCCAGTGGTGAGAATCTTTGTCTTCTTGACATTGAGCCTCAGTTCATACTGAAGGCTGCAGTCCTTGACCCTCTGCAGCAAATGCATGAGGTCCTCCTCAGTTTCAGCAAGTGGGATTCTAAGTTATGATATTTTCTGTTGTTTCATATGCACATGAAAGCTGTATAATTAATAAGGAAGGAAAAAGAGGAAGTAAAGCCTTTGAATTGTGGTGTTGGTGAGTGAATAGCCCATTGACTACCAAAATAACCAAAAAATGTTGGAGAGAGTACAACTAGGGTGCACCTTGGAAGCAAGAGTGGTGAAAATTCATCCCACTTTAGTTAGAGAGGTTCCAAGTCATAGGACAAAAGCAATCATTTTGGGAAAAGTAGAGAGTCAGTGAAAGAGAGGGGAGCCTTAATGAGAAGGATTGACATACTGACTGCAGTATTAGCCATGAGCACAGCCGAGATTGTGAGGAGGTACAAGACAGGTCAAATGGATTTGTAAATTTGTATATTGTCCATAGGGTTGACATGAGTCATAATAGACCAGATGGCACCTAACACGAACACAACATTGAGACTATGGATAAACTTGCTATTTTATGTAATAATTTGTACTTCCAAATACTCTGTACAAGGCAAATAAAAGCTGCCCTGCACTAAAAACTTGAAAAATAACCACACATTTTAACAACGGCAGCAACAAGAAGAATGACGTGTGCTCATTAACACCAACAACCTTCTAACCTGTGAAAACCCTGAGAGCTACATTTCTTGAAATTCAATTTCCATTTACTAAGTATAAAATTTTTTTAAATAGTCCACTTGACTAGAAACTGGGACATGGAACTCAGTGTAAAGTTTAGCATTTATCAAGATGTCGGTTTTATTCAAGCTAGTCTATGACATTCTTCATACACCTTTATAATAGCACTCCTTCTATGAACCTTACTCATAAAAAAAAAAATACCAACCTGATTTGTACCAAACCTTCACTCTAAGAACTACTGACACCACTATCAGTAACAGACACAGCAGGTACCTGGGGGATCCAAGGACCCTTAGTGACCCAAGCATGGGCTTTTAGGGTTTAGCCACTGTCTGATTTTATCCCAAAATAATTGCTAGTGACCTAAATAAATACACTTTATGAGTGAGCCTACAGATTTTCTTTCAAATCTCAATGTGATTCCAAAAGCTTGAGAGTTGTTAAGTGAAATGATTCAAGACCGTCTCCAAATAAGCTTTTGCTTGTAAATTCATCTAATCTCAATATGAAGGAGGATTAACAGCAGCAGCAAATCTTAGCAAATGAATATTTCTTTTTAATAGTATTTTATTGTAATTAAGGGGAAGGGTTACACTGTAAATTGTTGTCAGATAGTGTTGAGTCAGCTACAATTTATACAGACCTTATAAACAACAGAACTGATGGTGCCTGACCCTGCCAGCCTCATGCCCTCTGCTGGACTTGTACCCATTGTTGCCATCACTGTGTCAGCCCATCCCATTGAGAACCTCTTTTTTTTTTTTGGTTAACCTTGTGATTTTTTCAAGTACAGTGACCCTTTCTAAGGAGTGAACCCTCTTTATAACATGTCCAAAGTATGTGAGATAAAGTCTCATTACCTGTAAGAACACAGACCTCTGGCTGGACTTCCTTGGCAACCAGATTTTATGTTCTTTTGAAATTCATGCTATATTCAATGTTCTTCGTCATCACAATTCAAAGGTATCAAATCTTCAATCTTTCTTATTCATTTTACAACTTTCCTATATGAAGCAACTGAAATACCATGGTTTGTACCAGGTGCTCTTAGTATTTAAAGTGACACCCTTGTGTCAACAATTTCAGGAGACACTTGGCAGCAGATTTTTTTTCTCAGTGACTACATAAATAAATGTTGTTGCGTTGTTATGTACTATTGAGTCAACTGACTCGTGGTGACCCTATGTACTACAGCTCTGAATCCTGGTTTATCCTGGGCCAATTTCATTTTCTTGTACACACCTACCCTTATTACCCCAGTAATTGAGACAATCCATCTCATTGAGGGTCTTCCTTTCTTGTGCTGTCCCTCTACCCTTCCAATCATGATGTCCTTCTCCAAAGACTGGTTCCTCCTGGCAACATGCTCAAAGTATGTCAGTTAGAGCTTCAAAATCCTTGTCTCCAAGGAACAGCCTGGTTTCATCCTCTCTAGGATAGATCTGGTTGTTCTCTTAGTAATCCATGGTATATTCAAGACTCTTCTCCAGCACTATAGCTCAAACACATTGGTTCTTCTTCTATCATCCTTAACCGTTGCCCATCTATCAGATATATAACAAGTAATTGTGAAGACTATGACCTGGATCAGGTGTATTACATCAGGTAAACGGATATCGTTGCTCTTCAGTACTCAAGAGAGATCCTTGACAGCAGATTATCCCAGTAAAATTAGTCTTTTAATTTCCTGACTGTTGATACCAAGAGTGTTGATTATGGAGCCAGCAAAACTGAAGCTGTTAGCAATCTCAATCTCTTCACTTTATATCATGATAATACAAATTGGCCCAGTGGTGAGAATCTTTGTTTTCTTGATATTGAGGTTCAATTCATATTGAAAGCTGCAGTCCTTGACCTTCTGCAGCAAACAGTTTTAGCAAGCAAGGCTGTGCCATCTGCATTAGGCAGGTTGCTGATGAATCTTGCTCCAATCCTGATGCCACATTCCTCCTCAAAGAGCCCATCCTCACAGATTGTCTGTTCCATATATAGATTTAAAATGGATGGAGATAGGACAATCCCTGGCTTACATCTTTCTCGATTTTGAACCATGCTTGCTCTGTTCTGATGACTACGTCCTGGTGCAAGTATAAATTTAGCATAAGCACAATCAAGAGTCTAGGATTCCAGTTCTTAGAGTCAGCCACAGTTTGTTGTGATCCACATAGTCAAATGCCCTTGCATAGTCAATAAAACACTAACATTCCTCTGGTTATCTCTGCCTTCAGCTAAGATTTATCCAACATTGGCTATGATATTTTTAGTGCCATGGCATCTTTTAAACACAACCTGTACATCTGGCAGTTCTCTGCTGACGTGTTGCTCCAGTCATTTTTTGATCATTTTCCAGCAGGATTTTTGTTGCATGTGACAATAATGATATTGTTTGATGATTTCCACACTCTGTTGGGTCCCCCCCCCTTTTTTTTTAATGAGAACAAACATTGATCTCTTCCAATCAGTTGGTCAGGTGGTTGTCCTCCAGATATTTTGGTACAACCTAGTGAGCGTGGCCAGTGAAGGATCTGTTTGTTGAAACATGATGGTATGCCATCAATTCCTGGGTCTTGGTTTTTGCCAATTTCCTTCAAAGCTGCTTGAACTCCCTCTTTCATTACCCTTGCCTCTTAATCATAAAATCTTCCATGGCAGTCAGTTCTTTCTGGTATAGTGACTGTGTACTCATTACAAAGACAGAAGAAGCAAAGACCAAATGGATATCAGATGGCATTCTGAATATTGTACTAGAGTGCCAGAAAGCCAAAACAAAAGGAAGAAATCAAGATGTTAAGGACATGAACAGAAGATTTCAAAGGGTAGCATGGGAAAACAAACTATAGTGAAACGTACAAAGAGCTGGAGTTGGAAAATCAAAAAGGATGAACTCTCTCAGCATTTCTTAAGCTGAAGGGAACTGAAGAACAATTCAAGCCTCAAGTTGCAATACTTAAGGATGCTGTGGGTAGAATGTTGAATGACCCAGGAAGCATCAAAAGAAGATGGAAGAAGAACAGATAGATGAATAGGTATCTATTTAACAACTTATGCTCAAATTAATCTCTGATTTTGGTTACATTTTTATGCCATCATTCTCATTTATTTTGTTCTTTTGTTGTAGACCATTGAATCAGAACTGACTCATAGCTGACCCTCCAGTGGGTTTTCAGAGGCAGTAATTGTATGGTAAATTGGTTGTCTTTCTGGCAGATTTGGGATTTAGTTGTACTATTTCTAATATTATCATTTCCTTGTCCCTTAATGACCTTTGTCTTAGAGTATTTTTATTTTATTTACTTTTTTGTCTCATGTAGATGGATATTTTTAAGGTTTAGATGGATCATGGCTGAAAGCAGGGAGTACTAAAGGAATGTCTATCTGTATTTCCTTGACTGTGCAAAGGCGTTTGACTGTGTGGTTTACAACAAACTGTGGCTGACTCTGAGAAGAATGGGAATCCCAGAACGCTTGATTGTGCTTATGCAAAACCTCTACTTGGACCAGGGGGCAGTCGTCAGAAAACAGCAGGGAAACACTGCATGGTTCAAAATTGGGAAGGGTGTGCATCAAGGATGTGTCCTATCTCCATGTCTTTTCAAGCTATATGCTATCTGGGAGGAGAAGTGTGGCATCAGGATTGGAGGTAGACTCATCAGCAATCTGTGTTATGCAGATGACAGAACCCTGCTTGCTTAAACTGAGGAAGACCTGAAGTGCTTCCTACAGAAGGTCAACGACTGCAGCCTTCAATATGGATTGAAGCTCAGCATCAAGAAAACAAAGATACTCTGCACTGATTAGTAGCATCATGATAGATGGTGAAGAGATTTAAATTGTTGACAGCTTTGGTTTGCTTGGCTCTACAACCGACACTCTTGGTACCAGCAGCCAGGAAATGAAAAGATGAATTGCATTGGAAAAATCTGCTGTCAGAGACCTCTCCAAAGTACTGAAGAGCAATGATGTCAGTTTAGAGACTAAGATGTGCCTGATACAGGCCATGGCCTTTGCAATTACTTGTTATGCATCAGAGAGCTGGACAATGACTAGAGAGTATAGAAGGATAGTTGATGCCTACAAACTGTGGTGCTGGAGGAAAGTATTGAATATATTATGGACTGCTAGGAGACCAAACAAGTTCATCCCGGAGAGGGTGAAGCAGGTTGCTTCTTGGAGGCAAGGAAACTTCATCTGACATACTTTGAACATGTTTCAAGATGGGATCAGTTCTTGGAGAGGGACATCATGCTTGGGAGGGTGGAGGGACAGTGCAGGAGAGGAGATGGATTGATTCAGTCACTGGTATAATGAGGATACTTGTGTCAGAGACAATAAGATTGGCAAGGGATAGAGCAGGGTTTAGGGCTGTTGTACATAGGGTCACTATGAGTCACAGGTGACTCAATGGCATATAACAACAACAACAACATTTATTCTTTAGTGATATTCTTTTATTTATGAGCTATTTTGTTACTCAGCCAAAGATGGTCTCAAGGGATAACATCAGTTTGAGGTTTAAGAACTAGCTTAGGACAGTAGTCTTAGACAGTCCTCTAGTCTCTACTTATCAATACATCTGGACTTTGAGTTCTGTTGAACATTTTTCTTCCATTCTATCAGGATCTACATATTGTGACCTGAAATACAAGTTGGTGGTGGTAGCTGAGCACCATCTACTTCTTCTGGTCTCAGAGTAGATGAAGCCATGGTTCATAGACATCATTAGTTCTTGATGTTATCGAACTTTCGTCTCTGAGTCTTCCAGTCCTTATTTTCTTTGTGTTGCAGATGATCAGAGACAATTTTCTTTAGCTTAGAAGATGGTTCACAAGCTTTTTTAATATCTCAGACACTACTTAACACGTTCAGATGTAAAATATACCCTTTATGAATAATATTATGTCAATTAAAAAAATTATCCCAGGGGATGATGGTTTTAAGCTTGAAAGTCAAACAAGTTATCTAATGAGGCCACAGTTATAAGTCTTCAAACCTTAAACACAAATATCATGAGATGCTTATTTATTTTTAAGAAAAATCTTTAATTACATCTTCTCTGCACTGTTCCCTTTCTCCACTCAGACAACAGCTTCTTGGTCTATGTATTTCATACAGATACAATTAAGTGCTCTGGGAGAATAATTCCCATTATTTTCAGTGTTAACCACAGTTTGTAATGATCTACACAGCTAAATGCTTTTGCATAGTCAATAAAGCACAACTAGACATTCTTCTGTTATTTTCTGCTTTCAGCCAGGATCCATCTTACTTAAGCAATGCAACTGCTTTAACTTTAAACTTCAAACTCTGCTTAAACTTCTCACAGTTTCCTGTCAATGGACTGTTCTAGCTGGTTTTGGATGATCTTCAGCAACATTTTGCTCACGTGTAATATTAACTATATTGTTTGATTCCACATTCCACATTTGTTGGATCACTTTTCTTGGTTGTGGAATCAAATATGAATCTCTTCCAGTGGGACGACCAAGAAGCTGTCCTTCAAATTTCCTGGCATAGACTAGTGAGCACATCCTGGGTTGCATCTGTTAGTTGAAACCTGTCAGCTTGTATCCCACCAATTCCTGGGCTGTGCTTGTATGCATATTCATCCAATGCACCCACATATACTTGTGTACATTTATGCCTATATGCATATTTGTGAAACCATACACATATTTGTTAATTGTTGGTGGTAATGTTTCAAAACTATTCATCATACCTTTACCAAAAATGACCTTTTTTCTTGTGCACTTTTTAATGACAACATTTACTGTGGTCAAGCTGGTGCACTTCATTCCCAGTCAGTGCTATCTTTCCCATCACTAAATATAACAAGTGTCCACTATCCCCAAACTGTGTTCCTTCCTTCTCTGTCATCCATCCCCGATAACTGCCCATAAGAATTTGTATCTCTCTCTATATCTCTTCTTATTGTCTTCTGAAAATGATCACATATAATATCTGTCCTTTTATTATTGTCTTAATTCACACTCAGCATAATGTCCTTCAACGTATGAGTCTTGGCAGCTGTTGAATGAACATGTAATTAGGAAACATACCACTCGTTTCTCCACTAACTGAACTTTAGGAGGCTTGTTTCCTCTGCAAGTCAAGTATTTGGAAAAACACTTTGAAAAAAATATTGTCATTTACACTCAGCCCTGGGCAACTGGACCTGTGCCCACAAAGTTGCTGAGTTGACAGCACAGAAGTTATCATCCCAGCAAAGTTTTCCCCTCCAGGAGCACATTGCAGGCCTATACTTATAGATATTTGATGACTGATGTACTGGGGCTGCCACATTCCCAGGATAACATCATGATTCATCCAGTTCCACGTGCCTTCAGAATAGGACATTTATCTTAGCCTGGCCAGGTGGCATGGGGATGATGACTAGAGAAAGGATTCCGTTGTTCAATAATAATTTACACCCACCTGGGAAAATATTTTCCAGCTTGTAAAATAATATCCTGCATGAATAGAAGCATACTCGTACTAGAAGGTGGGTCAGGATGGGGAGGCTCAGAAAACAGAAACTGATTCACACAGAAGTAAATTCAATCCAGTGTCAATGTATACTGACACTAAACTTCTCTCAGTCATTTCTTAGCCACAAGAATAAGAATTTCTTTGTTTTGACCCAACAGCTTAAAATCAGACTATAAAATGAATATTTGAGTGCGACTAGTTTATTTTGGAGGTGTTATGGGTTTGATTGTGAGCTCCCTAGCCTCACAAAATATATGTTGGATTCCTAAATGCTTTACTTAGGATGGAATCCCCATTTTTATGTTAATCCCCTCTTTTTTATTGCTAATGGAACTGGATTGGTGGAATGTGTGTTCTTAACCTAGCCATTTCACCCATGTCTATACCTATCTATCTCTATCTCTATATCATCTATATCTATATAATCTATATCATCTATATCTATCTATCTATCTATCTATCTATCTATCTATCTATCTATCTATTTCAAATTAGACACAGAAGTACAAACACGGGGAAGCTGCCATGTGATGTCACCAAGAATCTTGGATATAGCACCAACGAACTTGTACTGATACAGAAATTGAGAAGAGACTCTATCCCCAGAGCCAACAGAGAGTATGTCCTCTTCAGGAGCCTGTGATCTGGATTTTGACTTCTAATTTCCTTAAATGTTATAGTAAAAGGAGCAAAGGTAAGTTGGAGATGCCTGAGTCCAATCTCTACTAATCCCATAAAGAGGAACTGTCCCCATCAACAACAACTACAGTACAAACTCAATAACTGTAAGTCAGATATGGTCTCCCACACTAATGCATCCACTTTCACCAATTCCTATGCCAATCTTACTAGTAACTGGCTCTGAAATTCATTGAACTGACCAAATAGCCTTAGCAGAACCATACTTGCTATTGTGAGGTTTGTTAGAGAAGTCAACAGACTGGAATTCGGAATAGCAACAAGCAACAGTATACGATCAATAACCATACAATCTCTCAGTCCAGACAACATTAACAGGATATACAGATTAGAAGCAATATATGGTAACTATACAATCCCTTAGTCCTCCAATAAGCTTGGGTGAAATACTGTGTCTGTGGTTCCATGGAGCAGCAGTCCCAAGTCAGGTACATCACATAAACTAGCAGCATCCCAAATCAAACCAATATCTCTATGTTTCTCAATTCAAACAACTATTTCTTAGACTCAGTAAATACTTGCATCACCAATATATCACATCTTGTTTTTATATCATCCACAGCATATAATCCTTCATTCTAGATGACTTCTCACTCTCCAGCACACTTGGGCTAAGTCAACAAGTCATAGGACCCACCACTTCCTGTTTCTCTTCCTTTGCCAAGGCTCCATTACTCTTAGTAGCTCCTGACTGGGGCTCACACAGCTGTTGATGATGTAAGTGGACTGTATCCGGCAGAGTTGAGACAGTTCAACCAGGTTAAGATGTCTGTAGACCAGATAGGTTTGAGCAATGGTCTAGGAAAGTAATATTTTTTGTTTGTTTTTTATTATTAATTTCAATGAAAATTTACAGAGACTTTGGATTTCCGTTCATTCACTGTTGCACTTTTCTCCCCTTCCACCCCCCAGTACACTGCCCTCTTGGAAAAGTAAAAGAAAAATTCTTTCATTGTTTTACAAAGTCTTCCCCAGGTCCCCTCCACCATGTAGCCTTCGTTCTAGACACCTGTCGTGACAAAAATACCTAATCACATATCAGTTTTCTCCCTCATCTGTTTCAATGCAGTATACATTATTGAACCCATCTTTCTCAGTCTCCTCCCAACCCCGAGATTAGTCCTGTTTTACAACAGTGGCACCATGTAGTATTGTCCTTTTGTGACTGAGATACTTCACTCAGCATAATGTCCTCCAGGGTTACCCATTTTGAATAATATTGCATGAGTTCCTTGTTTGTCAATGCAGCATAGTATTCCATTGTGTGAATATACCACAACTTCTCTATCCATTCATTTGTTGATGGGCACTTAGGTTGTTTTCAACTCCTTGCTATTGTGAACAAAGCCACAGTAGATATGCGTATGCATATATCTGCCTGCATGTCAGTTATGTTCTCTTTGGGGTATATTCCCAGTAGTGGAATCACTGGGTCAAATGGTATCTCTGTTTGCAACATTTTGAGAAAGCGCCATAGCGCCTTGCATAGCTGTTCCAACATTTTACACTCCCACCAACACCGAATAAGGGTTCCAGTTTCTCCACAACCTCGCCAGCATTTATTTTTTGCTTGCTGTTCTGTTAAATTTTGCTATTCTGACTGGAGTAAGATGATATCTCATAGTTGTTTTGATTTGCATCTCTCTTAGAGCTAGGGATTTTTGACGTTTCTTCATGTGTTTGTTAGCCATCTGAATGTCTTCTTCGGTGAAGTGTCTGTTCATATTCTGTGCCCATTTTTCTATTGGATTATTTACCTTTATCTTGTTGTGGTGCTCAAGTATTTTATAAATTCTGGATATAAGGCCTTTATCTGATATGTCATTGCCAAATACTTTTTCCCAGTCGATGGCCTCCCTTTTTACCCTGTTGGAGAAGTTTTTGGTTGTGCATAGGGATTTGAGTCTTAGAAGATCCCATTCATCTATTTTATCTTATCCTGGTTGTAGGTATAGGAAAGTCATTTTAAGCAACAGAAAGCCATTCAACAGACCAATTACAGCACAGTTAGCTAGGAATGTCTGTTCTTCAAGTCACCCACTTGTGGTGTATCTGTTACAGCACCATCCAAGAGAAACAGTGAGCCCAGTAAACTTTGCCTGCTTGAGGGAATGATAGTGAAACAGGGAACAGGCAAGATGACAAGAGTGGATGTTTAAACTGGCAGGTTGCCTTTAGGTCATGTGGGATTCAGTCCTTCATTCTCACCACTCGGCAGTATCATGATAGATGGTGATGAGACTGAGATTGCTAACAGCTTCAGTTTGCTTGGCTCTACAGTCAAAACTCTTTATACCAGCAGCCATGAAATGAAATGATGCATTGCATTGGGAAATTCTGCTGTCAAAGATCTCTCTGAAGTACTAAAGAGCAACAATGTCAGTCTGGAGACTAAAGTGTGCCTGACTCAGGCCATGGTCTTTCTAATTACTTGCTATGCATCAGAAAGCTGGGCAATGACTAGAGATGACAGAAGAAGAATTGATGTCATTGTGCTGGAGAAGAGTATTGAATATACCATGGACTGCTAGAACAAACAGGTTTGTCCTAGAGAGGGTTAAACCAGGCTTCTCCTTGGAGGCAAGGATTCTGAAGCTTCATCTGACATACTTTGGACATGTTGCAAGGAGGGTCCAGTCCTTGGAGAAGGACGTCATGCTTGGGAGGGTGGAGAGACAATGCAAGAGAGCAAGACCCTCAATGAGATGGGTTAATTCAGTGACTGGAGTAATGGGAATAGGTGTGTCAGAGACAATAAGATTGGCAAGGGACAGAGCAGGGTTTAGGCTTGTTATACATAGTGTTACTCTGAGTTGCAGATGACTCAATGGCATATAACAACAACAACATGTTCATTGTGGAGGGCTTTTCTATCTGGTGGTCAGGTCATGGGTAGAAGGATGCTGCTACAAGGGACATTATCTCCCCAGCACCTCTGATCTTTCCTGTTTGTAAGGTTCAGCAGGTTCCTGTGGCCAGAGAGAAAATAAGCCTCATGGGTCCTCCCAGCGGGAAGTCTTAGGTTTACACAGATACAGTGACTGTCAAAGGAGCAGGAATGGGTGTTCACAGTGCTGGTGGTTGCCCTCTGAGATCTGTTAGGATCGTCATTGTGCATGCAGATCAGAAAGCTGCCGTCTGTGGAAAACTAGAAATCGTCATACAGGTTCATCAGTTGGTTCTTTCATCAAATAACACACGTCCTTCACATATCTTCCCTTTCTGTCTTGTCCCATGAGGAAGGGCAGGTGTGATTTATGTTTCTAAGCATCACGAAGCTGCAGAGGCCACATCCACAGCCCTCAGGCAATCAGCAATGCGGACTTTATGCTGCAGAGCTGTGAAGCAGCACTTTCCAAGCAAACGGAGCTATGGCTATTTTGGTCACTAGTCCCCTCCCCAGCCACACCAGGGCTAGAAAAGCAGGAAATTGTACAGCTTACTGTTAAGTGAGGCCGCTGTCAGTTTAAGCAAAAGATAACAGCCATGAGCCACAAGTAGACTGACGTGTTTCCATGAACGGGAACATGCCCTTGACTCTGGTCTCCCAGGAACAGAGCCTAAGACAAATGTTTGTGAACAAATGCTTTTCTTGAAAGAGGGCTCAGGAAGAAATTATAAAAGAAGAAATGACGGAGACAGAGGAAGATGCTAATGTTGCCAACCTGAAGGCCTGTGGTTTGAATCCATCAGCTGCTGTGCTGGAGAATGATGGGCAATCTCTTCCCACAAGATTACTGTCTGAAAGTCTTCTGGGGTGGGGGTGGGGAGGTCAGTGATGAGTCAGTTCCGACTCAATTGTACATAAAGACAAGAGTTACAAAGAGCTTTATTATAAATACTGACAACAGCTAAGGGTTGCTCCACTGAGGAATTTTGGGCTGTATGTAGAACTTACCAATTGTATCAATTTATCAATTTCTAGAAATAAAGAACCTAATTCTCTAACAAAAGAAGCCAGGTGGAGAGTCATCAACATGGAAAAGCTGAGGTGTCATGGGAGGAGGAGGAATGGGGAGGCCCTGACAGTGAAAGCTTGATGCTCAGAAAGATTTTTGTTTACATCTTCATTTTCAGTCAATGGATGGGCTTTTTATTTTACTTTTATTAATATATACAATTTTTATTTTGTACTGATTTACTTAGAAAATGCATGTACATTGTTTTTAATGTTGGATATTTTCCATTTCCTAACCACTCCTCCCTCCACCCTTTGAATTTTAAGACCCTATAATTACCCACTCCCACCCCACCCCAATTTCCCCACCCCATCCCACTCATCCTCACCCCTTTATTCCTCCCTTCTTCTCCTTGGATCCTTAGATACATTTTACTAGTTACCTATTTCTACAATAATGGGTTTTTACTGCTTCTTCTTGTTGTTGTTATGTGCCATCCAGTGGTCTGCTACTCATAGCGACCTATGGTACAACAGCCTTAAAGCCTGCTCTATCCTGTGTCAATCTTATTGTCTCCAACACATCTACCCCATTACCCCAGTCACTGAATCAATCCATCTCATTGAAGGTATTCCTCTCCTGCGCTGTCCCTCCACCCTACCAAGCATAATGCTTTACTGTCTAGCTCACAATAATCTCTCCTCCTTTGGGAATGGCCTCTGTGGCCATGCCTCTCTTGCGTGGCTCTGTCTCCTTGATCTTAGTTGATGGGCTATGAAGATCCAAAGATTTTGAAACCTGAGACAAAGAAATACAAAGACTGAAAGTCATTGAACACTAGATGCAGATGCTGCCCACAGTCCATAAACCATGTCATAGATTGTGAGGGCTCCATAGTTGTCCTGCTCTCTCCCTCTCCTGTTTTGTTTTGTTTGCCTTCTTTCCATTTTATACTAATTGCCAGATTCTCTTTTTATTGTTGTTTGTTTTTAATAGAGCTGTGGCGTATTTTCAATCCCTTGCTACTGTTATGGTTGCATTTCTATAAGTCAATTTCACTCCCGTCTAAGTCGATAGCACTTAGACAGAGAATCTCCATTCAGCCCACACAGCAGGGACGCGTGCATCATTGTTTGGTCATAAGAAGTCCTTACAAAATGGCAGAATACGGAACTTGCAAAAAAGTGTACCTATATAGCTTCATGGAGGACAGAAGCACAAGCACACAATATCCATATTTTAGTTAGATTTTACTAGGGGAGAAAAAGCAGTTAATCTGAATCTCAGTAACATAATGGAAATCCGTTTGCATTTTGGGGGAAAAATGACAGTTTAAACTGTGAGTTACATAATCTTTGGACAGAAGGCGCCCATTCTTCAGTATACTAAATATTTTTCAACCATCTACTTTGTTCATTAGAGAAAAGCAAATTTACTTAGCCACTAAATACCAAATGTTCACTTAGAACACATTAAGGAATGTGATCAGGAGTTTGTTTTGGTTTCTTTTTTTTCTTGTAGAATAATTTCCTCAGAGCTGCATAAACACAAGGTGCACATTTTCCAGGAGGACCAGGGACTCGAGCCTCGACAATTGGCTGATTTATCTACTGTCAGCAGCCCTAGGATCGCTCTTACTACATCTCTGGGGGCCAGACTTGTGTGCTCCTAGCGAGATTTGCATCCAGATTTGTGTTGGGAGGGTATGAGTGTGTCATCCACACACTTTTGCTTGATAATCAGACGTGACAGATGAGATTTGAAAGGACCACAGGAGCTCCAAGCTCGAAGTCAGGAGAGTTGATGTTTTCTTATGATCAGATGCTATGTTGCTGGGTGATTTCAGGCAAGACATAATCTCTGTGCCCATTTCCTTATTATAAAACTGGATTAGAGATTCTAATTTTGTCCTGTGAATGAAGGTGTCCTAAGTCAAGGACAGTCAACAGTAAGACATTATGGATTGCATTCTGAAGAGTATTCTCTTTCTTTCTTTCTCTCCCTCTCTCCTATCTTCTCTGTTTTCTTTTAGTAACAATAGTAACAACAGACACAAGGATGATGCCTGACACTATTCTTAATACTCATGAAGGCACTGCTCTTAGATTACTTTACTTAACACAAATCACAACGCCTTGAAATAGATGCTGATTATCATCATGTTAGATATTAAAATAAAAAAGGCAAAAACAAGTGCAATAAATCCCCCAAGGTTATAAAGTAAGTAAAAAAAGTAAAAATTCAAAACTAGAAAACCTGGCAGCAGACTTAACTATTGTCTCTCTTCTAATAATCTGATCAGGAAAAAACACTGACATTTTATTATTTTTCATCTTGCAGCTCTCTCTAGTCTTTTCATGGTATGGTTCAATAATCTCTGCAAAATAATACAAAGTGTTAATAAAAGGTGGGCTGGCAAGGTTTAAATAAATAGTATGCGTATGTGTGTGTGTGTGTGTGTGTGTGTGTGTGTGTGCCTCTTTGTGTGTATGTGCGTGTTTGAGAGAGGAGGAAGGAGACAGAGAGAGAGAGAATGTGAATGAATGAATGTCCCACAGGAGAGAGAGCGTGCATACAGTAACTACCTCTTCTCAGAAAGCTCACAGTATATTTCAGAGTTGGCCCCATGCATCTTCTTCTTCTTGTTTTTTTTTTTTTAAATCCCTACCAGAAGAATGAACAACAACAAAAATCCAAAGCTGTTCTGCAGATTTAACTTGCTATTTTAATACCCTGTATTCTATTTGGTGACATTAACTTCTAATGCTGAGTGATTTCTTCCCCTGCACTCAATGTTAAGGTCTTGGCATGAGAATCCTGGGAATAATTTAGAGTTCCAGGGAGGCAAATGGTGTGAGAAAGAGAATGTAACATCCCAGACATCCTCTGCAGAAGCTAGAATTGACCGGCTTGGAGGGCTGACTCCCTGCTTAAGTATGACTGTACAATTCCACATTCACTCTTTTGGTCTCAAAGATTCTCAAGGACCATCCTCCTTGGTTTCCCCATAGTCATTCTTTGGTCTGGGCACTTATCAGAGGCTGTCTCTGGACATTCTGAGTAGGACCAAGTAACATTTCTTCCACTAAATTCCAAGTTACTCAAGGGACCTGAAGAACTACTTGTAATTTCTTCACAATCCTTAAACCTCCCTGACTGGCAGGATGGACTCGGACTGATCCACACTAAAGTAATTGATCAAATTAATGAGTGAGAAAGATGTATTAGGATCTTTTTGGTTCTAAGGGTTAGTTAGTCACCAAAGAAGACATTCAGATGGCCAACAAACACATGAAGAAATGTTCAAAATCCCTAGCTCTAAGAGAGATGTAAATTAAAATAACTATGAGATATCATCTCACCCCAGTAAAAATAGCAAAATTTAACAGAATAGCAAGCAACAAATGCTGGTGAAGTCCTTATTTACTGTTGGTGGGAGTGTAAAATGGTGGAACCACTGTAGAAAGTGGTGCGGTGCTTTCTCAAAAAGTTGCAAATAGAGATACCATTTGACCCAACAATTCCACTACTGGGAATATACCCTACAGAGATCAAAACTGACATCCAAGGAGATATATGAACACTCATGTTTATTGCGGCTTTGTTCACAATAGCAAGGAGCTGGAAACAACCTAAGCGCCCATCAACAAATGAATGGAGAAACTGTGGTATATTCACACAATGAAATACTATGCTGTATTGAAAAACAAGGAACTCATGCAATATTATTCAAAACGGGTGACCCTGGAGGACATTATGCTGAGTGAAATATCTCAGTCACAAAACGACAAATACTGCATGGTGCCACTGTTGTAGAAAGTGACAGGTTTGGGGTAAGACTGAAAAAAACTGGATAGATTATTTATACTGAATTGAAACAGATGAGGGAGAGAACCGTTTAAAAGTGATATATGATAGCATATTATGATTATCACAGGAATCCAGAATGAAGGTTGCATAGTGGAGTGCATTTGGGGTGGGGTGGGGGGCAGGGTCGGGGTTGGGGGGATTGTATACCCACGAAGAAGTTTATCTTTTGCTTTTCAAAAAGAGGAGCAAACTGGCAGGGGGGAGGTAAAGAAAAAAGTGCGTCAATGAATGAATGAAAATCCAAAATCTCTGTAAATGTTCATTAAAATTAATAAAACAAAATAACAAGAAAAAATATATATATAAAAGTTAGTTAGAAGTCAGACGGAAGGTAAACAAGCTTGTATCGAGTTGAATCTGGCCAATGCCGACCCCATGTCTGTCAGAGTAGAGTTGTAGTCCAAAGGTTTTTTTAATGACTCATGGTTGTAGGTCCTTTCTTTCTGGGTGGACTCAAACATCTACCCTTTTGATTCTCAGCTGAGTGCCTTAATCATTTGCACTACCCAGGAGCTTCCCAGCTGAACAGAAAAAGAAAGTCCACGTGCTCATGTTACAGAGAAGGTCTAACTTCAAGCTCTCAAACAACACTGTTTCATATCTCTTGCTTCACTTCCGACATGTGACTCTCTTCCCAAGCTGGTTCTAATTACATATTAACCTCCCATAGCTACATACTTTCATCTTATCAGTTACAACAGCTTCTGATAAGGGAAAGACCTATTTTCCAGTGGCTTCCAACAATTTGTCTGATTTTGTCATGGTGCCTGAGGGATAGAAGTTATTGATCACCAAATATGGGCTACCAGCATCTCCTGAGAGTTATAAGATCAAATCCTGCCCAGCCCTAGGATTAAGAGCCATTTACCAATGAGAAAGTGGAGATATGGGATCAGAAGAGAGAATGTTCTAAGTAAAACCCCAAATTTCCTCCACAGAAGAGATTAGGGTTGGCACGTAATAAACTGTGAAATCCAATAGTTGATGCCCAAGTAGAAAGGAGAATATGGACTCATAACTATCTGGACTGGCCTATAAAGGATAAGATTTATCTGATGTCTGCTAAACACGCTTATAATGCATTAGCCTAATGGCTGGCACTGGGTAAAAGGATGAATGAATGGTATATGAAATGCTGCCTCAAATTCATTTCTGGAAGGCAAGTATCATTTCCCGTGATTTGTTCATGAGGCTATGGAGATTGAAAGTAAGCTCACACAAGTATACAGTGATAGAACTGAGATTTGACACTTGAGCCTCTCTGGAGAGCCTCCTCTGAGACAGGGAGATGGCTGGGTGGATCCAGGACAAGCTCTGGTGGCCCAGCACCACCCCAGGTGCCCTTTGCCGAGCTTGAGCTGCACGTAAGCACCAGGCAGCTGTGCACCAGCATTAGTACCTCCTTTGAAGGGACGTTTCTCTTTTACTCAGCAAGTGGAAATGGCTTATTTGTCCCTGGACAGCCTATATCATGGCAAAACAACCTCACTCGTCATTAGCAGGCCAAGAGAGCTCAGCCTGGGAAGGCTTTAAAAACAAACATTGTAGCAATCATAGCCAGATTAAGACATGTGAGGGCTCTGAGCATTCATGCTCTTTGGAGCCCCCTCTTCTGCTTACGTAAACATTCCAATGGGGTGTGTGTGTGTGTGTGTGTGTGTGTGTGTGTGTGTGTGTTAGCTATCTGTGATATAACTTTTTTATAAATGAAACTGTCAAAGTTGAATAATGAATAAGAAAGATCAAAGAAGAACTTGATAGCCCATTACCACTTCTTGTTTATCAGAAAACTCAACTCATCGCCATCAAGTCAGGATTGACTCATAGCTGATCCACCGGCAGGTTTTCAGAGGCAGAAAATCACATAGGAGGAGGTTGCCCATCTTTCTCTCATGATTCACACAACTTGCCTTTTGGTTAGCAGCACAACATAGTATATTCCCAAGATACTTGCTGAGAAAAGGAACTTCAATTACACGGGAGGAGACAGCAGAAGGTGTTGAAGTGGTGAATGGTAGGGACCTCAGTTGAAATAGCCTTTAACCGGAGAGACCTCAGAACCCTCTGTGAACTTAATTTCCCACAATCACACTTTCACACAGTGGAACTAATATCAGTTCCTTTTATTGCCTTGCCAGTTCCCTTCCACTGCTGGGTTCCCTGCCCTGGTATCCGTCTGCTTGACATCTCTGCATCTTTGCAACTGGTTAGACAACTGATTCTCCAGTTTTGCTGATGCCTTAATTTTTTGGTAACCCAGTCATGGTTATGATAAAAAAAATCAAAAAGAACCCACTGATCCCATCTTTCTCTGTGCCTCTCCGTTACTCAGCAGCTAATTTCTGTTTCCCCAAATATGTATATTAATACCATTGAGTCTGCTTAAATACATGCAAAGGAGGTTGAAAAGGGGTAAAGGTCAAGACAGGGGTCGCAGGGTGAAAATGGCTGCTCCGTTGAACCATGGGGAGGGAGTGGATATCTTCTTGTAAGTTGAAGCCAGAACAAAAATTTACAAGACTCACCATTAGGTGAGAAGCCATCAGGGGAATTAAAGATGGGCTATCTAGAAAGAAAAGATTTTCAGTGATAAATCCATAACAAATGGGTGGGATTACATGATTCATCAAAGGTACATGTCGTTCATTTATTACAAAGTGATTCTTAGAAAGGTGATTCCAAGACAGGTTTGTTTGGCAATTTATCAATAAAATTAGGGAATCCTGGGGGATATTGTTGGTTTTGTTGTTAGGTGCCTTTGAGATGAATACAATCCAGAGTGACTCTACATCAGATAGAACAACAGATGTAAACCCCGTCCTATCCTGTGTCGCTCTCACAATCTCTGACACACCCCAGCCTGTTGCTCCAGTCACTGTGTCAGTCCACCTGGAGGAGGATCATCATCTCCTTTGCCATCCCTCACCTTTCCAAACGTGACGTCCTTCTCTCCAGGGAATAACCTTTCCTAGCAACACATCCAAAGTATGTGAGCAACATACCCAAAGTATGAGTGCCTCAAAGCACATTCTGGCTTCACCTTCTCCAAGACTTACCTGTTCTTTTGGACGTCCATGGGATTATCAGCAAGCACTCTTCTCCAAAAGCACAGCCCTAAGGCATCAATTCTTCTATCATCCTTATTCACTGTCCAGCTCTCAGTTCTATAGCAAGTGACTGAAAAGACCAAGGCCTAAATCAGGAGCACTTTAGTCTTCAAAGTGGATCATTGCTCTTCCATAATTTGGAGAGGTCTCTGACTACAGATTTCCCCAGTGTAACATGTCTCCTGATCTCCTCACTGCTGGTATCAAGAGTACTGATTGTGGATCCAAGTAAGATGATATTATTGATGGTTTCAATCTTTTCTCCATTTATCACGATGTTACTAACCATCTAATGGTGAGAATGTTTGTTTTCTTCAGATTGAGATTCAAGCCATATTGAAGGGTGTAGTGTTTAAATTTTTGCAGCAAGTTCTTGGAGTCCTCCTTACTCTCAGCAAGCAAGGTTGTGTCATAGCAAGCAAGTTTGTGTCATCTGCATAATGCAGGTTATTGGTGAGTCTTCCTTCAGTCTTTATGCCACAGTCTTCTTTGTAGTGTCCAGCATCTCAAATAATTTGTTCAGCATACAGATGAAATAGATCTGGAGAAAGGATACAACCCTGGCACATACCTTTCCTAATTTTAAGCCATATGGTTTTCCCTTGCCCTGTTCATGCAATAGCCTCTGGGTTTCGGCCTCTAGGCTGAAATCTATTTTAGCAGGAGCACAATTAAGTGTTTTGGGAATCCTATTCTTCTCAGTGTTAGCCTGGGGCATAAGGTGCAAATGTCAGGCTGGTAACTGAACATTGAGAGGTTCAAACTCACCATTTGTTCCAAGGGAGAAAGATGGGCAGTCCCCTCCTAGAAAGATTTATGGTCTTAAAAACCTGATGAGGGTCATTATGAGTTGGAACCAACTCGATGCCAGTGGGTTTATGAATAATATTTTAGGAAGTCTATTGTGAAGATTTATAGATAAGGCTATAGCTCAAAACCCTTCAGGCACAAGCTATCTCATCTTGTATCCATTTACTTATAATGCAAAAGATCCTTTGAGAATAGAACAGATACTCTTCATTTGCCAGAACTCAGAGAAAATGAATGCCCTCCTTGGGATGTTTGGCCAGGTCAGCCATCAAGGTTAAAGAAACTAGTGTTTTAAAAATCCATCATGGATTCCAGGCTTCTGTCAAGATTTTGAAATTGACTGTGTAGCGGGAAGCAGGACTGCTCTGCCTGCACTGCTCCCGAAGTTATTTGGGGGGAAAATCCTGCTGTCTAGCTTGACTTCACAGGAACCCTTAAATCAAGCAACAAGGGAGGTCCTGGACACCTCCATGGAGGTGAGAACAACAGAAGGGAACAACAGGCTCCCTCTTTTGTCATTCAGGTATTTGGGGGAAAAAAAAACTAGGGTAAGGCCCAAGGTCTCCCAGGCCTAGGGCCAAGAAGGAAACACAAATATATAGGTGCTTCACAAAACATTGCTGTACCCTGGGTATAGTTGTAACAGCCTAGTATCTACTAAGAAGACTCCTATAATATCAAGAAGCAGCAAACTACATCAGCCATTATAAAAAAACAAAATAGCCCTTCTCCTAAAAAAGAAGACCCAATGAATACCCTGGATAGAGAGAACCAGATGAAATATGTTGATGTAGAGGTAATTGATCAGCTATAGAAAAAGATGAAAATGTGGGAAGAAACAATGGAAGTCAATAAGAAAGCAAATACTACTTCAGATACAACAACCCAGAAGAAATATATGCATGAGGGGAAACTTGAACAGATATGGATGAAAATATAAAAGATGGAAGAAAAAAATTGATAGAATAGACAAAAGGGTACAAAAAATTAAAAAAAAATCATCACAAGACAGAGAGGGTACAGTCAACACAGTACTGGAAATAATGGAAGACAATGTAAATGCAATCCAGAATATTAAAACGGAAATGGCAGAAGTGTCCAATGCACTGGTAGGACAAAGAAGTATAAATGAAGACATGGAACAGAGAGTAAGGGAGCTGGAAGACAAGAGCCTCACTAGATATATGCTTGAAGAACAATCAGAGTTGAGACATAAAAAAAAATGAAGAAAACATTATAATTATGTGGGATGTTATCAAACACAATAACATATGTATAATTAGAATTTCAGAACACAGGAGTGACAGGGAAATCACTGAGAATATTGTGGAAGAAGTACTAGAAGAAACCTTCTGAGGTATTTATAAGAATGGGGAAATCCACATCCAAGAAGCACAGAGAACACTAGACAGACTAGACCTAAAAAAATCCCCCAGAACATCAAGACATAGCATAGTCAAATTCTCCAAATTAAAAGATAAGGATAGCATTCTAAAAGCAGCACGAGAAAAGTAAAGACTTACTTACAAAGGAGAAACAATTAGATTAAGTTCTGATTTCTCAGCAGAAACCATGCAAGCTGGAAGTCAATGGGATGCCATAGACAGAAAGTTAAAAGATAACAATTGCCCGCCAAGGACCCTATATCCAGCAAGGCTATCTATCAAATGTGAAGGAGAAATTAGATTATTTGCAGAAAAGAAAGACCTTAAGGAATTTGTAAAAACAAGACCAAATTACAAGAAAATTTAAGAGAAGTCCTATACACAAAGACACCAAAGGAAAATAAATGAACCGTAGTAACCAGAAACAACAGAAAAAGAAGCATGACAAAATGACAAAAGTGAAACTTGGCCTGACAATTATCACACTTAATGTGAATGCCCTAAATGACCAATTAAGAGAAAAATAGTAGCAGACTGGATTAAAAAACAAAAACAAAACAACAAAAAACAAAAACCAAAGCCCATCAATATATTGCCTACAAAAGACACATCTAAAAAAGGAAGAGAAAGACAGACAGACTCAAAATCAAAGGCTGGAAAAAATATATACCAAGCAAATGACAATCTCATAAAAGTGAGAGTGGCAACAGTAATCTCTGGTAGAATAGATTTCAGAATGAAAACCAGCATCGAAGATAAGGAAGGACATTACATACTGAATAAAGGCACAATAGATCAAGAAGTCATAAGCTTGGTCAACATTTATGCACCAAATGATAGATCTGCAAAATACATAAACAGTTAACTGAATTGAAGAGAGAAATAGCACCACAATAGTAGGAGGAGATTTCAATACACCACTATCACCAAAGGATAGGTCAACTCAAAAGCAACTCAACAAAGATGAAGAAGATCTAAACTATACAATCATCGAACTCGAACTTGTGGATATATTCAGAGTACTGAACCCAGCTAAAACTCAATTCACTTTCTTCTCAAGTGCACATGGTACATTCTCCAGAACTGATCATATATTAGGACAAAATTCAAGCATCAACAAATTTAAAAAAAAACCCAAAACATTGAAATAATACAAAGTATTTTCTCAGATGATAGTGCCATAAAACTAGAAATTAATCACAGAAAAGTAAAGCTTACATAACCACCCATGTGGAAACTAAATAACTCTCTGCTAGAACATGACTGAATCATAAAAGAAATAAAGAATGAAATTAAAAAGTTCCTTGAAAAAATGATAATGAAAATACAACTTATCAAAACATCTGGGACTCAGCTAAGGCAGTCCTCAGGGGGACTAGCAACAGGCACACACATAAAAAAGGAAGAAAGAAGAAGAATCAATGATGTAACTCAACACCTTCAGCAAATAGAAAAAGATCAACAATCTAATAGTACATCCTCTAGAAGAAAAGAAATTATTAAGGACAAGAGCTGAAATTAATGAGGTAGAAAACAGAAAAACAGTTGAAACCATCAATAAGACCAGGAGCTGGTTTTTTTTTAAAGGGTCAATAAAATTGACAAATCACTGGCAAATTTAACAAAAGAAGGGGGGGGGAAGACACAGATAACTTGATTAAGAAATGACAGAGGTGACATCACAACAGAACCAGAGGAAATTAAACTGATAATATCAGAATACTATGAAAAGCTATACTCTGATAAATTCGAAAACACATTCCCTTCCCCAGTTGACAAGGAAAGATATAGAACACTTGAACAGAACCATCACAAGAGAAGAAATTGAAAAGGTCATAAAAAGATGACTCCATAAGAAAAGTTCTGGACCAGATGGCTTCACAGCTGAATTCTACCAAACATTCAGAGAGGATTTAGCTCCTATTCGACTTAAATTATTTTAAAAAAAATTGAAGAAGGAGATTGGAAGAGAAATTAACAAATTTAATTGGAGAGGGAAGAGACTCCCGAATAAGCAAAACACTTCTGAGATACAAAAATGAGGTTGGAGGCACAGCACTCCCTGACCTCAAAACCCACCCGATAGTAGTAACCAAAACAGCAATGTATTGGTACAATGACAGGCACATAGATGAATGGAACAGAATTTAGAACCTAGAAATAAACCCAGGTATCTATGGTCAGATGGAGCCTCAGAATTCTTGCCTCCAAGGAGCCACCCGGTTTAACCCTCTCCAGGACAAATCTATTTGTTTTCCTAGCAGTCGGCCCTCTATGAGGTGGATTGATTCAGTGACTGGGATAATTGGGATGGGAGTGTCAGAGACAGTGCTATTGGCACAGGACAGAGCAGAGTTTAGGGCTGTTGTACGTAGGGTCGCTATGAGTCGCAGGCAACTCGACGGCACATAACAACAAACAACAACATCTATGGTCAACTGATATTCGACAAGGAAATCAAAGCTATCAAATGGGAAATGACAACCTCTTCAACAAATGGTGCTGGCAAAGCTGGACTTCCACCTGCAGAAAGCTGAAACAAGATTCACATCTCACTCCATACACAAAAATCAACTCAAGGTAGATCAGAGACCTGGGAGTAAAACCAAAAACCATAACATTCATAATAGACAACTTGGGATCAAGCTTAGAAGCACTAGTCCAAGGTATAAAGAGACTGCCAAATAAAACCAGAAATGCAAAGTCTTAAGAGGATAAAATTGATGCATGGGACCTTCTAAAGATTAAATCCATGTGTTCATCAAAATCTTTTTCCAACAGGGTGAAAAGAAAACCTACAGACTGGGAACAAACATTTGGTAATACCATCTCAGACAAGAGTCTTATAACAGAAGTTTATAGAATACTCCTGGGCCTCTACAAGAAAAAGACTGATAACCCAATTACAAAATGGGCAAAAGAAATGGAAAGAATTTTCACAGAGGAAGATAATATCAGAACGGCAAACAGACACATGAAGAAATGATCCAAATCTCTGACAATAAGAGAGATGCAAGTCAAAACCACAATGAGGTATCATCCCATTTCAGTAACAGTGGCAAAGTTTAACAGGGCAGCAAGTAATAAATATTGGAGAAGATATGGTGAGAAAGGAACTCATATATTGTTGGTGGGATTGCAAAATGGTACAACCAGTCTGGAAGGCAGTTTGGTACTTCCTCTACTAAAACCAAGGACTATAAACTTGATTACAGAAAAGCTAGGAACAACTCTAGAAGTCCTAATCCACAACATAAACAGTCTTCCACATATCCTGAAAAACCTACAACCAGGAGAAGATAAAATAAATGAATGGGATCTTCTAAGAATCAAATCCCTATGCACATCCAAAAACTTCTCCAACAGGGTAAAAAGGGGAAAAGTACTTGGTAATGGCATATCAGATAAGGGACTTATAGCCAGAATTTATAAAATACTTGAGCACCACAACAAGATATAAAGGTAAATAATCCAATAGAAAAATGAGCACAGGATATGAACAGACACTTCACCAAAGAAGACATTCAGATGGCTAACAAGCACATGAAGAAATGTTCAAAATCCCTAGCTCTAAGAGAGATGCAAATTAAAACAACTATGAGATATCATCTCACCCCAGTCAGAATAGCAAAATTTAACAGAACAGCAAGCAACAAATGTTGACGAGATTGTGGAAAAACTGAAACCCTTATTCACTGTTGGTGGGAGTGTAAAATGGTGCAACCAATGTGGAAGGTAGTATGGCGCTTTCTCAAAAAGTTGTAAATAGAAATACCATTTGACCCAGCAATTCCACTACTGGGAATATAACCTAAAGAGACCATAACTGACATCAAGCAGATATATGCACACCCATGTTTATCGCAGATTTGTTCACAATAGCAAGGAGTTGGAAATACCCTAAGTGCCCATCAACAAATGAATGTATAGAGAAGCTGTGGTATATTCACAAAATAGAATACTACGCTGCATTGAAAAGCAAGGAACTCATGCAATATTATTCAAAATGGGTGACTCTGGAGGACATTAAGCTGAGTGAACTATCTCAGTCACAAAAGGACAAATACTGCATGGTGCCACTGTTGTAAAACAGGACTGACCTTGGGGTTGGGAAGAGACTGAGAAAGATGAGTTCAATAATCTATATTGCATTAAAACAAATGAGGGATAAAACTGTTTAAAAAGAATATGTGATTAGGTATTTTTGTCATGACAGAAGTCTAGAGTGAAGGCTATATGGTGGAGTGGACCTGGGGGAGGGTTTGTAAAACAATGAAAGAATTTTTCTTTTACTTTTCCAAGAGGGTAGTGTATTAGAGGGGAGGGTTGGGAGAGAAAAAAAATGCAACAGTGAATGAATGGAAATCCAAAGTCTCTGTAAATTTTTACTGAAATTAATAATAAATTTAAATAAACCAAAACAACAAAAAAATAAAAGCTGAACATAGAAATTCCATATGACTCAGCTATTCCGCTACTTGGAATATACCCTGAGAAAAAGATAACTGAAGCATAAACTGAGATTTGTACACCAACTTTCATAGCAGCATTATTCACCATTGCAAGAACATGGAAACAGCCCAAATGTCCAACCACAAATCAATGGATTGAGTAATTATGGTACATGTACACAATGGAATACTTTGCAGCATGCATGATCAAGGATTTTATAAATTATTACCTAATTTGGGAGGGACAGGAGAGCATTATGCTGAGCGAACTAACTCCATCCCACAAGGAGAAATATTGTATAAAACCATTATTGTAGAATGAGTATAAGGATCCAAGAGGGGTGGGAGAGGCTGGAAGCAGAGGGATGAGGACACACAGGGGGAGGAGGGGATTAATCATGGGGCTGTACAATTTGATGGGGGTGGTGAGGGAAATTGAAAGAATTTGTTCTTGGAAAAAAACAAAACAAAACCAAAAAAACCCCCAATGGGCTTTAATTTTGTAAGCTAGTAGAAAATTTAAAAAAAAAAAAGACTTTAAAATTTCGGTGGGTGGAAGGAGGGGGAGAAGTAAATAGGAAGAATCCAAGCAAAAAGACAAGACAATGATGGGCAAAATCCAATGGTGATTAATTGTATAAAACATTACGCATGAGAGTGATTGTATTAAACCCAAGGTGAATGAGAACAGTGTGAAACACAATGTATACAAACTGTGTAAGCAAACCAATAAAACAAATATTTAAAAATGGATTTAGAGCTTTGCTTTTAGATAGAAATATTTAAACACACCATATGCCTTTAAATGGAAGATTCTGGGTGAAGGGTTGTTGTTGCTCATGGCTATTGTGCTGGGCTAGCCTATTTCCCTCTACAGATTAGATGACAAACATTCTGTGAGGACAATAGTATTGTCTTCTCTGTCCCCACAGCTCCTAGAAGCAGATCAGCCCAGCTATCGGTGAAGGACTCATTCAAAAGTGCTAGTGAGACTTCAGTAGTGCCCACTTCACTGATCCCCAAAGAGCAGGACCAATTGTAATGCTCACCTGAAGAAGGTAGAACATTTAAACTGTAGCCAGAGACTCTCCCAATACACACAGCAGGGAGCAAGAGAGACCAGGTTCTCCTGTCGTCATCCTTACCTCTTAGGGGAAGAGACACATTTGAAATAGAAGTAACTATTACTATTATATTAGTGACAATTGTAATAATTAATAGAAATTTTTGCATATAATTACAAGAATATATAATATTAATTATAATTGTTATTTTTTGTATGCCATTGAGTTGGAACCCACCATAGCTGATCCATCAGAAGTTTATCAGATGCTACAAATCACTCAGGAGGAAATTGTTCATCTTTTTCCCTGGAGTAGCCTGTGGATTTGAACTTTCTGCCTTTTAGTTGACAGCATAGCCCCTAACTACTTAGCAACCAGAGCTCACTATAATTACAATAGTTGTTGTTTTTGAGTACCATCAAGTCAGAACCAACCCATAATTGACCCTCTAGAGGGTTTTCAGAGGCAGTAAATTGCACGGGATGAGAATTTCTATCTTTGTTTCAAAGAGCATCTGGTGTATTCAAAACTTGTACCTTTGGGTTGCCAGCACAATTCCTTATCACGCAGCCTCCGGAGCTTCCTATAATTATAATAGTAAGAAGTATACCATGATCAGTGCCATGAAGCAAAAGAAGACATTGCAAGTAGCAGTCTGGACTCTGGTCTAGATGATAGGAAGAATGGGCACCAAGATGGTCTTTAAGAAGACACAGAAGCTGTAGAGCAGAGTTGTTAAGAATAAGTTTGTTGTTGTTACTGTTAGGTGCCGTTGAGTCAAGTATGACTCGTAGTGACCCTATGAACAACAGATCTGAATGAACTCTGTCCTATCAGGTGCCATCCTCATCATTGCCATCAAATCAGATCACTTGATGTGCAACAAGAAAAGATGTTACCTGGTTCACCATCTTCCTGATCTTTTGTATATTTAAATCCATTCTTGTTGCTATTATGCTGATCTATCTCATTAAGATATACTATCTTGGTATGATTCAAGTCAATTTACCTCATCTGTGAAATGAGGACTCCCATAGTAATTCATACTCCCTAGATTGTTACGGATGACTTAATACTAGTTAAGTGCTCGGAATGATGCTTGATCCATTTCATACACGGAATGGTTGCAGAATGCAGAACCCACAAAGCAGAAGACTGAAGGGTGCACTGGAATTGTGAAGGTCAAGAGCGAAGAAAAGAGTTCTTAGTTGAGAGAACAAGACGTGAAAACTTGGAGGCTGGAATGAAGGTTGCACATTGAGGGTTGGACGGCATTCCCCAGATGCAGCATCTGCGCCATATCCTCCCCTTTGATATTTGCAGATTCCCAAGGGAAAGGTCAAGCTGAGAGGCAGATCTGCCTCACTGGGTCCCTAAGTCCACCACAGACCCTCCTAGTCCACTGTTTTCCACATTGCAAATGTCTGATGGCACGTGTTGTGGCCGTCTTGTGGAATGGACAATCGAGAGGAGAAAAACCTTTCCCTGTAAACCCTGTATTCATCTCTTCATTGGGGGAAAGATCTTAAAAAAAAAAAAAAGAATGAACTCAGAAATTCTGAAGAGGGCAAAGGAGCAAGACATTTTGACTCATTTAATTTTACTTGTTTAATTTGAATATAGCAGAGAGGCAAATTGCAGGGATGTTATGAACAGGGAATACAGATGTTTCAAATTGAATGTGTAACCCCAGAGCATGTGATTTTTTAATACATTCCAGGTACAATCATTCCTTGTCATTCTGATATTTTAATCTTGGTTCCACTACATTTGTCTTTACAATGTCAAGTGGAGAATGCCAAACACTCAGATATTTAAATTAGATCAGCCTGACCTGAGACACATATTTTATATTAAGCTGCCATCAATATGGTGATCCAATTTCTAAGATGTAGTAGACTTGATGATTAAAAGTGTGGTAGGGGACCCTTCCGAGCTTCCCAGTCTTACCAGGTTATTGTCAACTCCAAAGGATGTATACTTCATTTGAACACCTGCTTTGACCCATGACCTTTGCTGGAAACGGACATAAATTAACTCACAGACCTGAAAGTTAAGGTTCAACTTCTGTTGGAATGTTTATCACCTTTCTTCTGACAGGATAAGGTCAACCAAAGATACATAGGCTTTCTCCAGTTCACAATGAACTGCTTGGATAGGGAGCTCTGGAATATGGACACCCAATGCCACCTTGAGCATTCTGATAAGGGTCGAGGTGAAGGGGATACTAGTTAGGACTGAGTCTTCTACAGTTCATAGGGGAAATCCCTCTGAGGTCCTGGTGTCTGACGGACACGGGATGATAGGCATATTCCAGGATCCATACATCTCTTACTTCATTTATCAGTCAGTTCACGTGGGAGCCAACATCAAGATTAATACAAAGGCATTTTTATGACATATTTCATTAAGAAAAGTACATCATCTTGTTCAATGATCATTGAGAGGATGAACATGATAAATTATTTATAATGGGGGTGGTGACAATGTCTGCAATGCAAACTTGATATTTCTTATTACATTGGATCATTTTAATAACTACTCTGGCTTGAATACTATTGACCTTAAATGTAGACAGATGCTTTTGAAACAACTGGAGACCAGATTTCTTCATACAAATGTCTTCCTTAGAAGCAACACCTCATGACTAATCTCAAGCTTCCTCGAGGTGCAGATTCATGCCATTTTGTTCAGGATTCATATGTAATAAGATAGAATGGTGGGAACGGGACAGCGAGAGAGAGAATTTTCAGACTCAAAGACAGTGTCTTTCTTTTGTTTTGATAAACGATAACCATTCTCTCAGTAAAATGCAGCACTTTTGACCATTTAGAACTTCTATCAACACAAAGTGCAATGACACCAGTATGCAATTACTTGCTGTGCATCTGAAATTTGAACAGTGACCAAGAATGACTGAACAAGAATCGATTCCTTTGAGTTGTGCTTTGAGAAGAGTGTTGAGTATCCCACAGACTGCCAAGAAACAAACTCATCTATCTTGGAGAAAAGTGGCATCAGGGTTCCCCTTGAGGCTGGTAAAATTCCGTCTCACATATTTTGGGTGTGCTTAGGAGAAACCAGTCCTTGTTTTTTTTTTGTTTGTTTGTTTTAATTATTATTAAATTTTATTAGTTTCAATGAACATTCACAGGGATTCTGGGCTTTCACTCCTTCATTGCCACACCATTCTCTCCACCCTCCTCCCCAGTTTGTTCTTGTTCCCCGCCATCCGAATGTCTGTTTTAATTGTCCAATTGCCACAGTGCTTGTCAAAGTCAGTTCTGATTAATCTCCTTTGTCGGTGTGTCCTTTGCCATTCCCTATCACTCCTCCCTGAGAGAGACTTCACCCTGATTCATAAGGAAAAGGGGATGGCATATTCTCTTAGCTACTTCCTGCTGCAAAGGGACGCTGTGGGTTTCAGGGTGAAGATCTTCTCTCACTACTCTAAAGGGCCCCTTTGGCAGTAGGAAACACATAGACTATTATGGAGATTGATTTTGGAATTTAGATGCACTCTTATTGATTGTGCTTGGCCGTACATGTTCATATCCTTGAAGATGTATCATGGGGGTGTTGCAACCTAGAAGACACAAATTTGACTAACAAGTTATAAGTACATGAGTCAAAAATTATGGAAAAGTAAAAGAAAGGATTCTTTCATTGTTTTACAAACCCTCCCCCAGGTCCCCTCCACCATGTAGCCCTCGCTCTAGACTCCTGTGATGACAGAAGTACCTAGTCATATATCTCTTTTAAACAGTTTTCTCCCTCCTCTGTTTCAGTGCAGTATACATTATTGAACCCATCTTACTCAGTCTCTCCCCAACCCCAAGGACAGTCCCATTCTACAACAGTGGCATCATGTAATATTTGTCCTTTTGTGACCGGGATATTTCACTCAGCATAATGTTCTCCAGAATCAACCATTTTGAATAATATTGCATGAGTTCCTTATTTTTTAATGCAGCATATTATTCCATTGTGCGAATATACCACAGCTTCTCTAGCCATTCGTTTGTTGATGGGCACTTAGGTTGTTTCCAACTCCTTGCTATTGTGAACAAAGCTGCAATAAACATGGGTGTGCATATATCTGCTCGGATGTCAGCTATGGTCTCTTCAGGGTATATTCCCAGTAGTGGAATTGCTGGGTCAAATGGTATCTCTATTTGAGGAGAAACCAGTCCTTGGAGAAGAAAATCATGCTTGGAAAAGAGGAAGGTCAGTATAAGAGAGGATGGCTCTCAAAAAGATGGAGTGACAAAGTGACTGTAATGATTGGCTCGAGGGTATCGATGATGAGGATGGCACAGGATGGGACAAAATTCAAGTCCACTGTTTACAGGGTTGCAGTCAACTCAATGACACCTAACAACAACATCAATGGGGTAAGCCACGTGAGTGAGTATAGTGAGGTAGTATATAATGGCTCAGTGGCATGGTATTGTTGTCGTTAGGTGCAGTCAAGTCAGCTCTGACTCATAGCAATCCTTTGTCCAAGAGAACAAAACCTTGCCCAGCCCTTGTCATTCTTACAGTCTTTGCTGGGCTTCAGCCTATTGTTACAGTCACCGCGTCAATCCATCTATCTCATCAAGGGTCTTTTTCTTTTCCATTGACTCATTACTTTTCCAAGACGATTTTCTGACATGAAGGATGTGTCAACTCGTCACAGCGAGTCCTGGTTTTGGCTCATTGTGTTGTGGACTTTCGATTCTAAGTGGAACTGAGTACAATCCACTAATTTGTCTTGAAAAGAAAAACATACAATTGAGGGTGAACTCATGATAAGCACCAAACCAAAATTAGAGAATGACAAAAAACTCACCTCACGGCAAACCTCCAATGGATTGGTAGGTCTTAAATCTTTTTAAAATTTCTCTTTGTTTTTTCACTATTGCACATTTTCTTAACCCCAGCCCCAGCCCACCCCACAATGCACCCCGTGTTGCAGGTTGTTGCCATGCATATTATGCCTAATCACACATTCCTTTCATCTCTTGCAGTATTCATTATCTATCCACTCATTTCCCATTTTCTATCCAACCGCCTCATGACCGTCCTATTTTAATAGCAGCACTATCATGCAGTATTTGCCCTTTGTGGCTGAGATATTTCACTCAACATAATGTCCTCAAGGCTTCCTCGTGTTTCAATGCTGCCTAATATTCTGTTGTGTGAATGTACCATAGTTTTTGGTATTCATTCGCTTGTCAGTTTGTTTCCATTTCTTTGCTATTGTAAATAACAGAGCAATAAACATGAGTGAGCTTCCATCTGTTGGAGTTGTGGCTCTAGTTTCTTTAGGGTATATTCCCAGTAGTAGAATTGCTGAGTCAAATGGTACTAAGGCTTTAAATCTTTATAAAAGGAGATTGTCTCATCTATCTGCCTCGTGTTTAACTCCTCGTGAATTTAAACGGCCAACCCTATGGTTAACAGTCCAGTATGTGCCACCAGAGCTCTGGCATAAGATAGACACATGGGCACAGAAATGGCAAACACAGAATGTCAACTTGAAGAAGCTGGTGCCAAAGGAGTGATTTTTTGTTGTTGTTGTTTTGTTTTGTTGGCAGTGCTCTCTTTGATTTGTAGTCTTTCACCTTCTGCAAATCACTTCCATGCTTTTCATTTCCTAACCACCAGAAAGACCTGAGATTTGGTTCAAAGAAGGTTCTGTGCCTAATCTAGGTAGGTAACAGTTAATGGATCATGAAAAGAAGAAAAAGACCACTCATTTGTGTCAGCAGAAAACAACAACATCTTTTAGCAATGACTAACTCCCAATGAGGATTGACTCAGTCAGTGAAACTGTCCAGTTTCCCCACCTCTGACTCGCCTATCACACTTGTATCCAAATACAATTTCTTCACTTTTGTTCATTTCTTTGCATAGTTTTATAAGATATGCAAATGATATATTTTCATATTACAGAGTCCAAACAGAAAATGGTTGTAGAAATTTTAGGGCTGATGGAATTCTTAATGTGCATCAGTATTAAGTGTTAAACTCTTTGCAATTAGACCACAATCAGAGCATTTTAACAAAGATAAAGTTGAAGATGGTATTGAGATATTAGTTTAAATATTCTTAACGGGCTTGAATAGTGAGTATTACACTTTTTAAATAGGATTATAATCAGAGTTTTTTAACAAAGACAAAATTGAAAATGGGATTGAGATATTATTTTAAACAGTTTATAGTCTTCAAATTGCCCACATACATGTTCAACCTTATTAAACAATCTTTTTTATTTTTTTACTTATCCTTTCCAAAACCTATTATACATGAGACTCTTAAATGATTCAATTAGCTAAAAAGAAATCCCAGTTAAAAGAAGGAGTAAGTTATGTTAGGTTCCCTGAGCTATGAGGGGGAATAATATGAGGGGAAAATAATAACATTGTAATCTCTCACGGCTTAGTGATAAGAACTTGAACTGAAACTCAAAAGCACACAGTTCAAATTCACAGGAGAAAGATGGGCAATCTCCTCCCATGTGGTTAATTGCCTCTGAAAACCCAGTGGAGGGTCAGCTAAGAGTTGATTCCGAACAAAGAGCAACAGTAATATGCCAAGCGTTCTGCTATGTAGTTATATGCACCAGCTCATTTAATCATCACAACTTTTCCATGAGCAAGACATTTCTGAGATTTGATTTTACAGAGGAAGAAACTGTTCCATGTGCCTCTTGAAAGTGAAACGGCTAAAGAACCAATGGAGCTAGAATTAAAAATTTACCGGTTTGACTGGAGAATCTACGCTCAGAAGTATGAAATTATATTTTGTATGACGTTTTCAAACTTTGGTGTTTCTTTTCCCAATTTCTAAATGAACTAGGGATTGTAATGTTGCTTGAAGTCTAGTATGATGAGCAGTCATTTTGCACTGACTGTGGTTTTGCACAAATTCTGCTCACTCTGTATATGGATGCCAAGCTTGTCTATAAGATCAGATATCTTGAGTATCACTGGGCATATTGCTACCTAGGATATCATTGGAAGCCTCTAGAACTCGTGTCGATACGAAATGATATAGTTATTGTACTACATTCTGTATTTACTAATCACTTGGATGTATTGATTCCAAAATTATGATCTAAGTGAGTTTCAGTTGAGTTCTACCATTTATTCCTATGTGGCTTGTCTTTGACCAAGTAACTGTCTGAGATTCGTGTTCCTCATCTGTTCAACAAGGTTGATCTGGTGGCTTAGTGGCAAGAAGCTGCACTGCAATCTCAAGAGCACAGGGTTCAAGGCCACCAGCTGCTCCATGGGAGAATGATAGGCACTCTCCTACCGTGCAAATAATTGACTCTGAAAGTGTACCGATTGATTCCGACTCTACAGGACACAACAACAATTCTATATAAAAGACATTCCAAAATCTCCATGGTTTCCCATGTAAACATTAATGTTCTGTTCATGGTGTGCAGGTCAGCCACAGCTTGAGTGGCTTGGTTCTGAGTAAGGCAATGCCCCTTCTCCTCGTCTGAGCCCAGCGGTTAACTGGGGCATGTTCTTTCATGACTGTAGAAACGGAAGGATGGCAGAAACTCATAAGCATAGTTAGAGCCTCTGGCAGCATACCACTCTGATCAAGGAAGTACAATGTAAGTGGGACAAAGATTCGTACTCGTAAACACTCTCAGTAAGGAGCAAAGAGCTATCAACAAACAGTACCAATCAACTACAGACAATTTGGTGCTGTCCTTTCTGGGCTGTGGTTAAAGTTGAATAAGAAAAAGCATCTAGCTTAGAGCCTTGTACACAGTAAGTGTTCAATAAATATGAACTAGCAATAATTTTGTAAAATATTCTTAACTCCATAATGGAAAGGGAACAAGGAGCCATGCTCAATAATCATCTAGCCAGGAATCTTGCTTTAATACCCTCCCTGTTAGGGAGGGATAGGTAAAGGAATGGGAAAGATCTGGTGTGAAAAATAATATATGTGAACTTTGTAAGTAAGCCAGTATACTAGAAAAATTTAATTTAAAAAAAAAATTTAAAACCCCAAACCTCCCTGTTGAAGAAGACAGCAGATATGCTTTATGCTGTGGGATCCGTACATGACTATGCCAAAGTAATGTGACAATTTATAATAGGTTCATCCTTTGAAATAATCGTTTTTAGATGTTTCCAGAAGTCTATTTTGAAGGAAATAATGAGAGTCCTCTGAAAATATTTACGTGTGAAGATGTTCATTAGTGCGGTTTATTATAGGTACAAAAATAAGAACAAGGATATGTTCGGAAATAGAGTGTTTAAATCTACCCAAGGGAATGTTATGGAGTTAATGCTTCAAAGGTCATTTTAGAAAATCATCTAATGAGGCAGGAAAATGTACCTAATATAATACTAAATAAATAAAGCATAATATAGAAATATACAGCACCATCTCAATTTTGTAAACCAATACGATGCGAACCAAGGAGTAGGGGGAAGAGCCTAATAAAATGCTGGAGGGAAGGAAGTTTAAAAAAAACTGTAATACCAGCTAAATATAGATGATGGACAGATTATAGATTTTGAGCACTTTTTATTTCTTTATTCTTTTACTTCAATTTTTTTTTTAATTCTCCCACAGAAAAAAAAAATATATATAGAGATGAGATATTTTTAAGCCTCTAAATGGGTCCCTGAGATACAGTTCCAATCCAAGCCTGGCAAGAGGCACCTTTTCCTTCTTCCCCAACAGTTTTGGGGCACATAATCCTTCCCCTCAGAAGTCAGCTCCACTCGCTGTTATCTGGTAGGGAAGCAGGGTTTGCACCAACCTCCTGGAATAAAAAGTTCACTAGAAGCGTTAGTGGACAGAAAGTCATGCTCCCAAGCCAAAGGTGGGTGACTCTAATCCACAGCCCTCAGGCCTGCCTTTACTTGTTTTTGGTGAAACATTCTTCTAGGTGGTATAGCCATGGTGTGTCCATTTTCTGTACAGAGGTAATTCATGGTTGCTGTGAAGCTGAACACTGTGACACTGATGAGTCAAATGCGAGCATGGTTACCCATGGTGGACAGCGTTTGGTGGAGCTCCCCGATTAAAACAAGTTTGGAAGCAGGAGTGGCATCCACTTCCTTAACAGCTTGCCTCCGGAAACCCTATGAACCTGGAGAAAGGACGAAAGTTATACAGGTGTCCAGGTCTTTAGTTCATAGGGTTCGGACTCGACTGCACTTAACAACAACAACAGAAGTATTAATGCTGTCTCAGCTTCTGCCATTTCTCTTCCCATTCTCTTAAAAAGACAATTGATGCACAGGGCACCCACGTCTCCTATTGAATCAACAGTTATATCAGAAAGACGTCACTGGCCTTTGAATAATGCTGATGGTCTTAATCAAATAGTGTGAGATTTTGTTTCCTTTGATTATTCTCTAGACCTTGAACATTGCATTTAGGGCAGGAATCTGGGTAACCTTCTTATCCAGATCATTGGGAAATAGAGCAGAGGCATGTGATGATGAAGAAGCAGGATTCCCAGTGTGAGCATCCATTTATTATGCTAAGTGATCCTCTCAGTGGCTGTTTGACTTAGGAGAATGAATTTGACTCCTAATCTTGTAAAAATGGTCAGCTGTATGATGATGAAGAAGAGTATTGAATATACCGTTGATGGCTAGGAGAACAAACAGGTTCATCCTAGAGCGAGTAAGACCAGGCTGCTCCTTGGAGGCAAGGGTTCTGAAGCTTCTTCTGACATACTTTGGACATGTTTGTTGCAAGGAGGGACTAATCCTTGGAGTGGGATTTCATGCTTGGGAGGGTGGAAGGACAACGCAAGAGAGGAAGACCTTCGATAAGGTGAATTGACTCAGTGACTGGAGTAATTGTGATAGATAGGTATGTCAGAGACAATAAGATTCACACAGGATAGAGCAGGCTACAGGTCTTTATGTACCAAAGGGTCACTGTGAGTTGCAAGCAACTTGATGGCACATAACAACAAGAAGTTACTTTAAAAAAATGATCAGCTCTGACAGCCTTGAGAAACCAAGCTAAATGGATCCCTTAGGAAGGGATCAGGAAGCCCGGCCACAGTTAGTAAAGGCTCAAGCCACTTCTGACCTCCAGAGGAAGACACATCCCTTCTCTCATTCCCAACAACTATCAGGCAAACATGCTCAGCCTCAGGAGTCAACTCCTCTGACAGGCACTGCCTAGTGTACGGCAACAGGCAGCTAGTTGCTGTGCAAAGTCTCCCCAACCTTCTCTGCCAGGGTCAGCTTTTTGTGTGTCTAAAACTGGGTGGCATTTCCTCGACACCAGACCCAATCATACGCACAAGACGACTCTCTCTTGACAACTCCCCAAATTAATCTGAACAAATCTGCTCAAGTCCCTCTTTCTGGACAGAGACCTCACATGCCAGTTTTCTCCCGGGAGCACATTTTTACCTCTGAGTTATAAACTTTGAAAAATTGGTGTCATAATGGGAAGGCTGACAGCACCTCAGCCATGGAAACTAACAGTTGCCATCCTCATGCTGTCACAGATATTTATTATCATTGCCTCAAATAGACACTATTTAACACCTGCCTCTTTCCCCGCCCCCCTTCTCTCCTTACAAATGATCAGGGTTGTGTATAATCGTGGTTGCGGCCCTCTGGATGTGTCCTGATGGCTCTTCCAGGAGGTGCGGTGTGGGGTCCTTGAGCAAGTGCACCAGGGAGTTAGCCCTGGGGGAGGGGACAGGCACAGCCTTGCCATTTAAGTCCAGGTTATGATGTGGAACCCCGGTGCTCACCTCTCTGGAGATGCTTACAAAAGCTCAGCAGAAGAAAGCACAACTTTGCAGCCACGTGGCTGCCTCCTGGAAGGCAAGCCCTAATGATTTAAATCAAGACATCTCTGCACACTTCTTTGCACATTTGCTGCCTGGCATAATTTCCACTATTGATGTGGGTAAAGCTGCAGACTGGCTCCAGGGATGTGGTTGGAGATGTCTTCTTCTTGTAAGAAGCATATACACAGACCACCTGGAATAATCTTTGATGGTGCATTGTTTAAAAAATATTCACTCAAATCCTTTCCAAGTCTTCTCTGCCAAAATCCCGCACAGATGTATTCCGTTTCTGTTCTTGTTTTTGTTGTTAAGCACTGCAGCGTTTGTTCCAATGCATAGCACTTTACACACGACAGAATGGAACACAGCCCAGCCCTGCATCAGCCTAACAAGCATTGCTATGTTTCAGTTCATTGCTGTGGTCACGCTCGCTGTCAGCTCATCTCATTGGAGGCTTACTCATTTTCTCTGGCATTCAACTTTACCAGCCTGCTCCTGTTAACATGTCCAAAGTGTGTGAGATGAAGTCTTGCCATCTTTGATTCTAAGAAACATTCTGGCTTTATTTCTTCCAAGACAGATTTGTTTGTTCTTCTGGCAGCCCGTGGTGTGTGTAATCAATATTCATTAACCACATTGTAATTCAAAGGCATGGAGTCTTCTTTTGTCTTCTTTATTCTGTGTCCAGCTTTTACATGCACATGAGGCTTTAGAAAACATCATAACTTTGGGTCAGGTGCACCTTAGTCTTCAAAGTGGCATCTTTGCTTTATAATTAATACTTAAAAGAGGCCTTTTCCAGCAAATCTGCCCAATGTAGTCTATCTTTGCTTTCTTGACTGTTTCTTCTATAAGAGCTGATTGTGGATCTAAGTAAAAGGAAATCCTTGACAATTTCAATCCTTTCTCAGTCATCATGTTGTTTATTAGGTAGGTTGTGAGGATGTTTATTTTCTTTATAACCCATACCGAATGCTGTGCAGTCAGTGTACTCCACCGTTAAGTGCCTCATACACTCTGCTTCCGCTAAGCGGGAGTGTGCTATTTGTGTATTGCAGCTTCCCTAATCAAAAAGCTTCCTTGTCTAGCTTTTTGGATCACTTGCTCAGCATAAAAATTGTCTAAGTGTGGTGAATGTATACAACCCTGGCACACAACTTTCCTGATTTTAAACCATCCAGTATCCACTTGTTCAGTTTAAATGACTGCCTCTTAGTTTATGTACAGGTTCCTCACGGGCACAGTTTAGTGTTCTGGAACCCTCGTTCTTTGCAATGTTGTCCATAAATTGTGGTGTTCCACACAATTGAGTGCTTTGCAGAGTCAATAAAACACAGGTAAACACCTTTCTGATATTTTCTTCTTTCAGCCAAGCTCTATCCTACAGAAGTGATAACAGTCTTTGTTCCATGTCGTCTTCGTTGACCTGTTCTCTGTTCATAAACCAACATAATTAGCTGGAAATCTCTCCTCTATTCCCGGTCACAAATGCTGCCCAAGACATATCCCTCTCTAATATCACATAAGGCCCAGAAATGCTGAAAGATCAGGGAAACCACCACTGTCTTTTCTGACAGCCTCAAGCTGCAGTATATTTGTGCTCCCAAGCGCTGCTCACAGGACACTTCGTTCAATGTCCTATTTCCTTCGCTCTGCGGAAGGCTGACTTCTGAACTCCCCACAAGACTTCTCTTCCCTCTGCACCAAGCTGACGTGCCACTCGGTGCTAGGTTGGACCCACACCTGCCAACAGACAAAAATAATCATATTGCTGGACTGTTCGGTTACAGGCCAGGCCCTTCAGAGGCACCTAACCAGCCTTCCCAACCTGACTCCATCTTGCGTTGTTATAGTTATGAGCCCTTGAGTTAAAAACGACTCATTAGCTGAACCCTCAGTGGGTTTTCAGAGGCTGTTAATCACACAGGAGGACACTGTTGATCTTTCTCCCTCAGAGCAGCAGCTGGTGAGTTTGAACTGTGTGCCTTCGAGTTTGTATAGCTCCTTACCACTTTATCTTCAAAAATAGTAATGGAAGATATTTAACAAATTAAAGAGCCATTTGACTATGGCGTCTGTGTGCTCTCTGCTGAAACAAAAAGTAAGTCGGAGCATAATTGATTTATAGGACAGCTGTTTTCTGTGTGTGCTGGGGTGTAGATGACCACAGTTAGACCCTAACAATAGTGACTGGGATCCCAGAAGCACACACTCTCTGCCTCTCATCTAAGTCAGACCCAAGGCTCTTTGGAAGAAAAGACAGACTTGATGTGTACCTGCCATACATACACTTAGAGTCAGAACCAAGAGACAGAGAGGTGATGCTAAGCCTATCTTAGGTAAGGGGTCCATTTAGTGTCTGGTGCTATTTCTTCCTGACTCTTAGTGTGCAATTGTCAGTCTTCTCAGGCTGGAGGCATGCCGGAGTCATGCTTCCGGGGCTAGAGATGGCATGTGGCAGAAGGGCAGCTGCAGACCCTTCAAAATCCAGCGGAGACCCTCAGCCCTGTGGGTGTCCCAGGGAGCAGGAACCCTGCAGGGCTGTGGCTCCCTCTTGTTCTGTAGTACCACCTCTTATGAGGGCTGCCAGGGAAACTACAACCTGTATCTGCCTCTTGGCTCACATCACAGTCACCATTAGTATGATGGGAGGTCCGGCCACTCTGGTGAGCCCCTACACTCCCTCTCTACCAGATGTCTTCTGCAGATGTTCACAGCTAACAGCTGCCACCCTTGCCTGTCCTCAGCCCCTCTGCTCCCAGAGCTGGCCTCCAGCCCAACCACAAACTTGGCCAAATTTCTCTCTGATCTCCCAAGCACCCCTCTTTCCATCCAACTCACTACCTCCTGTCCTAGCTCCCAGGAAGAATCTGTTGTCAATTAGAGCTCAGTGTGGAAAAGTTCCAGAAGGGCCCAGGATGCGGTTCCCAGGGTGACGGTGGCACCTGCAAGTCCCACAGCTAGTCAGCTTGTCTGCACCCAACTCGCGCAGGAGGCGTCAAGTTGATGCTGAGACTTCTTCACTTCCCACACGCCTTCCTTCACGTCTCCCACTTCTCCTTGGCACGTGATTTGGCTCACTCCCCACCACTCTGGAGTCTGATTCAACTCGTAGAGATCCTCCCTCAGTGTTTTGAGGCTGTAAATCTTCATGAAAGAAGACCGTCTTCCTCCTGCGTCTCTTCCCTAGAGCAGGTTGTGGATTCCAACTACTGACCTTTCAGTCAGCAGGACACCTCCTAACTTCTTCACCAGAGCTCTTTTGATTCTATTCCTCTTTCCCAAGTATCCAATAACTCACCGGATGGCAGAGCCGAAGGAGGTGCTGGGGAGCCTGCTGTGTGCTGGGATTTTATAACCAGCAGGCCAAGCTCACAGCAGCCCAAAGGAGAGATCAAATCAGATCGATTCACAGCTAAGACCCATTAAAGCAACACAATTTATTTTCAGAAGTTGTATAATAGCTGCTCAAAATATAGTCACTGGCTTGCTGCTGCCTCACTTTGACACGTGGGAGCCACTGAAGCAATGATAAACAAAAATTCCCTGGTTGCATTTTGTTTGCTTGTGACCTTTCCTCTAAGGCATTTTGTAGATCTCAAAGTCTCTTTGAAGAAACCGCCCACTGTCTCTGCAGGAAAGGTACCAAATAGAAGCCAATCATCAGTCTATAAGGATGCAGGGAGAGGGGGCACTGAAACCGGAACCTGGTGGTATAGGCGTGAGTCCCAGCTTCCCCTCCCCAGCCTTATGGCTTCTACTATTCAGAGTCTCAGTCTTCTCATCTGTAAAATGGGGTCATAACTAGTGGTATGCACCTAGTTTTATTGAGACTAATGCTTAAAGGCACCTGAGAAAACTTCAAAGAGAAACAAAAATATAGTGGAATTATCCTCCACATCACATTACTCTGACATCTGTATGGTTTTCCCTTTGTTCTTTTTAGCGTTCCAGAATTCAAGGGCCTCATGTGCAAATGTCTGGAAAAGAACCATCAAAACCCAAATCCACTGCAATGGTGTCTATTCTAATCATGGTACCCACCTCCCCCAAGTGTCACTGAGTATATTGCACTTCGAAAGACTTTCTTGGCTGTAAGGGGATCTAGTGGCAACAAGCTGTGCTGCAATCCCGAAGGCACAAGGTTCAAATCCACCAGCTGGAGAAGGATGGGAAATCTCCTTTTGTTCAATCGAACTGCCTCTGAAAACCCACCAGAGGGTCAGCTATGGGTCAGTTCTAACGTAACGGTACACAACAAAAACAACAATCTTTATGGAAGCAGATCAACAGGATTTTTGGAATTTGACACTTCTGGACGTGTGTGAACAGGTTTGAACTGCTAATCTACAGGCTAGCAGGTTTTGTTAGTTGTCTTTAAGTCTATTCCAATTGATGGTATCTCCCTGGGTTATAGTGCAGAACTAGTTCATGTGATTTTTTTGCTTGTAATTCTATGGAAACAGATATATAGATCTTTTCTTCCAAAGTTCCAGTGGGTATGTTTGAACCATCAACCTCTAGGCTAGCAGTCTAGCTAAAGCCTTTCGCAGCACCCAGAGACTTCTTCAAGAGATCCTAGATACCTTAAATACATCGAAATCCTGAGTGCACTTAGGTAGTCAGAATTAGAGACACTTTCCTCAGGTTGGAGGCACTTGGACTCATTTCTTAGAATTCTTTGAGGCTGGATTCAGCCATGGGACCACTGTTGCTATTGGATGCCATTGAGTTAAGTATGACCCATAGTGACCCTATGAACAATGGGTCTAAACCCTATCCTATTCTGTGCCATTCTCAACTTCCTGACACACTAGAGACCATTGTAGCAGTCACTGTGTCAATCCACTTAGTTGAGGGTCTTCCCATTCTTCACCAACCTTCTGCCTTCCCAAGCATGATGTCCTTCTCCAAGGAACAGCCTTTCCTAGCAACATGCCCAAAGAATGTGAGATAAAGCTTTATCATCTTTGCCTTCAAGGCGGTCCTATGACTGAAGCTGGCCCTATCCTGGGCCATCCTCATCTCTGATATGCTCAAGTCCAGTCTTTGTATCTACCTATCTTGTTGAAGGTCCTCCTTTGCTCTGTGACCCTCCATCTTTTCCTGCATGTTATCTTTTCCCAAGAACTTGCCCCTCCTGACAACGTATTCAAAAGATGTAAGGTGGAGTTTCACCATCCTTACCTCTAAGAAGGTTGTATTTCCTCCAAGATATACTTGTTTGTTCTATTGGCAGCCCTTTTAATATTCAGTACTTTTTGCTAACATCACAATTCAAAGACATTTATTCTTCTTCTGTCATCTTTATGCATTGTTCAACTTTCAGATGCATAAGAAGCAATTGAAATGCTATGGTTTGGATCAGATTGCACCTTAGTCTTTAAAATGATGTCATTGCTCATTAGCACTTTGATGAGGTCACAGTCTAACTCCAGGTTTTTATTGCACAACAACAATAACAACAATGTTTATTAACAGGCTACTACACCTCTCTCCCATGGATCTACATGTAGTTTGAATGACTGATCTTTCACTTAGCAGTATGCAACCAAAAAAAAAAAAGAAAGAAAAATTTAAAAACACCAAATAAAACATGAATCTACTGTGGTCAAGTCAGTTCTAAAGGAAGAGACTGCCTTGTCTTTCTTCCGCAAAGCAGTGGTTAGGTTAAAAATTCTGACCTTTTGGTTAGTTGTGGCAGAGTAAGCTGCATTGCAATCCCGGAGGTAGGGGATTCAAATACACCAGCCACTCCACAGGCAAAAAATGGGCAATCTCCTGTGTGATTAACTGCCTCTGAAAACCCACTGGAGGGTCAGCTATGGATAGGTTGGTTCCACAACAACAGCATCAAAATGGACTTTAAGGTGTTCTGCTATTATCTGTATCTTACTTGTTCTCAAAGTTTGCTTTGGTTTTTTTGAAACCCAAAAGATAATGAAAGTCCCTGGCATATCAAAGTTCGGTGTCCGGTATCTTTAAAGATAAGATGTTGGATTTGGCTTCAAGTCTATTTATTTATAATAGGCCAAATGTTGAACCAACCAAAATATCTATGAATACGGGAAAGGACCAAAAAAGAAAAAGCAAAAGTAACATATACAAGCCAAGGAAACCCAGTGGCATAATCTGTCACTTGACAATCACTTGAAGCTGCCAATCAAAACTCAAGAGTTTGAATACAGTTCTCAGAAGCAAGATGAAAATTCTCCTCCTATAAAGGTTTATGGCCCCAGACACCCAACTGAGGACTGCCATCAAGTGAGAATCAACTTGACGGAAAAGAGTATGTAAAAATAATAAACTTAGCCCTTAAAAATGACTAAAATCCTGATGTTTGACATAACATAGATGGACCTAGAACACATTATGCTGAATGAAGGGCCTCTACAAGAAAGACTGATAATTCAATTTAAAAATGGCCAAAAGATATAGAAAGACATTACACAGAGGAAGGCATTTGGATGACCAACAGACCCATAAAGACATTCTCAAAAACACTCTGGCAGTAACAGATGGGAATAAAAACTACAATTAGATACCATCTCACCCCAATTGCAGTGGCAATGTTTAATAGGACAGCAAGAAATAAATGTTGGGGAAGATGTGGAGAAATTGGAACTCTCATACATTGCTAGTGGGATTGTAAAATGGTACAACCACTCTGGAAGGCAGTTTGGTGTATCCTTAAAAAGCTGAACATAGACATTCCATGTGACTCAGCTGTTCCACTGCTAGGGACATACTGCAGGAAAAACAGAACTGAAACACAAACAGAGATTCATACATTCATGTTCCTAACAGCAGTATTCACAATAGCAAACCACGGAAACAGTCCAAATGTCCATTAACAAACAACTGGATTGAGAAATTGTGAAATATTGTCATGATGGAATACTATGCAGGACTCAGGAACAAAGATATTTTAAAATACTATGTAACATGAGAGAGGCTGGAGAGCATTATGTTGAGTGAACTAACTTAGTCTCGTAAGGATAAATACTGCATAAGGTGATTATTGTAAAAATAGAAGGATCACTAGTAAAATGTGTATGGATATCCAAAGAAGGAAGGGGAGGGGACAGGAGGATTAAGGGTAGGTATAGGGGAAATCAGAACAGAGCAGGGAAACACTGCATGGTTCAAAATTGGGAAGGGCGTATGCCAGGGAAGTGTCCTGTCTCCATACCTTTTCAACCTGTATGAAGAACAGATCATTCGGGAGGCTGGGCTCTATGAGGAGAAATGCAGCATCAGGATTAGTGGAAGATCTGTCAACAGTCTGCGTTATGCAGATGACACAACCCTGCTTGCTGAAACTGAGGAGGACCTGAAGTGCTTGCTGCAGAGGGTCAAGGACTGCAGCCTTCAATATGGATTGAGGTTCAATGTCAAGAAGACAAAGATTCTCACCCCTGGACCAATTGGCAGCATCAGGATGGATGGTGAAGAGGTTGAGATTGTTCACAGCTTTAGTCTGCTTGGCTCCACAATCATCACTCTTGGCACCAGCAGCCAGGAAATTAAAAGATGTATTGCAATGGGAAAGTCTGTTGTTAGGGACCTCTCCAAAGTACTCAAGAGCAACGGTCTGTCTCTGGAGACTAAGGTATGTCTGATACAGGCCATGTTCTTTGCTGGACATTGACCAGGGAGGACAGAAGGAGAATTGATGCTTTTGAGCTTTGGTGTTGGAGAAGAGTACTGGGGGTACCATGGACTGCTAAGAAAACAGATTCATCCTGGAGAGGGTTAAACCTGGCTGCTCCTTGGAGGCAAGGATTCTAAGACTTCGTCTGACATACTTTGGTCATGTTGTAAGAAGAGACCGGTCCTTGGAGAAGGACATCATGCTTGGGAGGATGGAGGGACAGAGCACAGGAGGAGAAGGTCCTCTAGGAGATGGATTGATTTGGTGACTGGGGCAATCGGGATGAGTGTGTCAGAGACAGTGAGATTGGCACAGGACAAAGCAGTTTAGAGCTGTTGTACATAGGGTCGCTATGAGTCTCAAGCGACTCGACGGCACATAACAACAACAACATACGGGAAATCACAGAGTTTGAGGGGTGGAGGGAGTTTGGTTGGTGGAGGGAGTTTGGGGGGTGGAGGAAGTTTGGTGGGTGGAGGGATGGAGGGAGTTTGGGGGGTGGATGGAGTTTGGGGGTAGAGGGAGTTTGGTGGGTGGAGGGAGTTTGGTGGGGGGAGGGAGGGTGTGAAGGAATTAGGAGAGATCCACCAGGTATCTGAAAAGAGGAAGTGATAAATGTCATAGAGCCAATGGTGATTAATTTCATAAAACACAATGTATGGGAATGATCATAGGAAACACAATATGAATGAAAAAACCCTCAAAAATAATAAAAATTTAAAATAGAAAAAGAAAGGAGCCTCTATTTATCACTTATATTAAATAAGCAAATAAACAAAATCTCAAAGATTATAAATTGTTACCAGGGGTAGAAGAGAAGTGAAAAGAAAAAACAAAGTTTTTGCTTAGAGAACATTGAATTTATGCTGATGGTGGTGGAATAATTTAGAAAAAAAGAGCAGCCGAGGCCGCCCAAACATGAAGAATATAATCAATGACACTGAATGGTACAATTCGGGATTGTTGAATTGGCGACAGTTTTATTGCACATATTTTCACGGTAACAAAGGAGAGTGGGAAAGGGAAAAGCGACACATGCAATGCACTCGGTGTGTCAGCTTTGTACCTCTGCTGTGTCCTAGAAAGGTACGAGCTGTGGTGGGCGGGGATGGGGGCAGAACGAGTGTGATGCCGGGACTCCTGCATACATGGTGTCACCCCACCGGTCGTAACTAACCTCTGTGCAACCGGAGAGCAACTCAAACTCATGGTTAGTTATGTGCTGCCGAGTTGTCACGGACTCACAGATGAAGGAAGTAAATAGCATGGGACATTTCCCATCTTTGGCTGATGAGTTTGAACCTGGTGCCTTTCGCTTGGCAGCACAGCTCCTTAACTAACACTAGGCCACCAGAGCTCTCAAGGCAGGAGAATAAGAGCAGCCCAGCATGTTGATGGGGACATTTCCCATCCACTCCTCCGTGAGATGGGAATATTGTCACAGACCAGAAAGCAGCCCAGGCATGAAATAGTTTGCCCAAGAACAGAGTTCCAGCTTGTAGAAGAGTTAGTATTTGAGTCCTAGACCAGAACTCGTTCTGTTAGGGTTTGCAAAACTAAGAACCACATAGTAGAAGAGAGAGGAGGAGAGGACGTCTTGGAGAAGGCAGCTTGTTCCTGACACTGGAAGCAGAGATATCTAAGGAGTATGAGTCCATGAGCTACGTGGGTGGGGTAGGGAAGACAAGGCTTTGGGCAAGTGATGGGAGACTAGGATATCATCCTGATCTCACACACCCACACTCACATGGACCACACAGGCTTTACTTTGGTTTAGACAAAGATGCCCGGCCTTGTAGAAAGGGCCGAGGCCCACCATCTCTCCAGATCATCCTTTCTCACCGCTTCCTTACCTTCCAGCAAGTATCACCCACCTGCTTAACATCCTGCAAGGGCGGCTGTCAGTGAGGGGAGCTCAAGCCTGCCTGAGGGGCTGCCTCATGGGAGAGAGAAAGCAAAACTCAAGCCTTAAAAATAGAGCTGTCCACCGATGGAATTTTCTCCTGCTGCTGTGACCAAATATTTAGTCACAGGGGGAATGGCTGATCAGACACACTCCTGGCAAGGTCGGGAGGTGCTCAGCAAACAGGCACAGAGGAGGAAGGCTGCCGGACGCCTCGCTCACCCCACACCCCTGCAGGCCCCATGAGAGCAGGAGGCCTGGCTGCTCCTTGCCACTCTGTCACCAGCAAGCAGGCGCTGGCTTTTATTATGCTGGATCCCAGCCTGGCCCTCAAGTCTGCTGCTTGCACAGACAACATTCATTCATTCGGACACAAATGAGATCAATTCTTATCCGACTCACAGGTCAATAGGATTTGGGGAAGCCGCAGAGCCCTAGAGATTACATTATTTTAAAGACTGCAGAGTTAAATACAACGGAGACCAGAAGAGGGGGATTATTTTACTGTCACACAGATGTCTGGCTCAGGAAAAATAACCAACAATACACAGCCTAGCCTCTCCACCCCTCACCCCCAGCCCACTGGGCCCTGGTGCTGTCTCCTCTGCCTTCTCCTGACATTTTGCTTCCCAGCTGTTCATTCCCCAGACATCACGGGCCTGCTGAGCTTGCTGTCCTCAGATGCAATTTCTCAGCTCCAACCCAGAGCCCAGTGTGCGGGGTTTAGCAGTGCCCAAGGGAGCATGGGAAGAAGAGTGGGAATAGTCTTTTCCTACATGTCACTTGGGAAAGAGACTCAATCTGCCTTCCACTTCCCACCCACTGCTGGCCCTCCAGGAAGATAGCAGTGCCTCCTTTACCCATGTAACAGCCCTGCTGAGACCTCTTCTGGCTTGTGGTCCTCTACTGAGGACAGTCACACACAAATCCCACCCTATTCTTCCCCATGCTTGTATGGGTCCACCAGCGTCAACCTTCCGTCCGGGTGCAAACAATTTAATGCAGCTCATTTGTTTCTTTCCCTAAAGCTAATGCTGGAGAAGATTTCTGAATACCCCACCATCAAGAGAACCAGCAGTCGGTAAATAAAGAGGCAAATTGAGTTGGGAAGGTTGGCTCTCAGAGATTTCTCCAGAGTACTGAAGAGCAATAGTCTCAGTCTGGAGACTAAGGTGCACCTGATCCAGGTGATGGTCTTCACTATTGTTTGAGTCAATGAGAGCAGGATGGTAGAAAGAGAATTGATGCCTTTGAGCTGTGATGTTGGAGAAGAGTGTTAAATATACTATGGACTGTCAGGAAAACAAACAGCTTCGTCCTGGAGAGGGTGAAACCAGGCTGCTCCTTGGAGGTAAGGATTCTGAAGCTTCGTCTGACGTACTTTGGACAGGTTGCAAGGAGGGACCAGTCCTTGGAGAGGAACATCTTCTTGGAAGGGTAGAGGGACAGATAAAATGAGGAAGACAATCGATGTGATGTATTGATTCAGTGACTAGGGTAATGAGGGTAGGTGTGTCGGAGACAATAAGATTGGCACAGGGTCGAGCAGAGTATCATATATAAGGTCGCTATGAGTTACAAGCAACTCGACAGCACATAACGACAACATCAAGAGGACAAACACATCTGTCTTGGAGAAAATGCAACCAGGGTACTCCTTAGAGGCAAGGATGGTGAAGTTTTGTCTCACATACTTTGGGCATGTTGTTAAAAGGTGCCAGTCTTTGGAAAAAGGCATCATACTTGGAAAGGTAAGGAAAAGAGGGTCAATGCAAGAGAGGAAGACCCTCAATCAGATAGACTGACACAGTGACTATAACAATGGACTCATATATATCAAGGTTGGTGAGAGTGGCACAAGATAGAGCAGAGTTCAGATCCATTGTTCATAGGGTCGCTATGAGTCATAGTTGACTGGAAGGCACCTAATATTAATAACAACATACACTAGTTTACAGCTGCAGTGGGGCCATCCCCCAATTCCATTTCAGACAGAAAAAAAGAGTCAAATTTCAGGCCGAAGAAACTTTTAGGAGACAAAGGGTTGGTGAGTAGGAGAGGAAGTGGCTAGTTTGAAGAAAAGCTACTGACACTCAGAGTAATTAATAATGGTGTTTCCCCTGAGACAAGCCAGGAGAGAGGCTGAGATTGTGCCTCCATTGTTCCTCCTTTAGCCGAGCATTGGACTGGAACCCTGCAGCCACTTCTCCACTCAGCACGTCCTGCTGATCCATTAAGTTGAACATTAATCATTAGCAGAGCTCATCTTTCTTCCCTGAATTTAATTTCATTAGTTATACCTTCTTTCTCTGTTAGAACACTCTGATGTATTTGCTTAGAAGGCAAATGAGTATCAGATCAGCTCAGCGCCTGCACGCCCGTCCCCTCACCCTCCCTCCCTCCCTCACCCTCCCTCCTTTGTCTTTCCTTCCAAAGACAGAATGCTCAGCTCAAATTTCCATACAATGAGGACACAGTCCTCACCCCACCCCCGCCATGCCTGCTCAGGAACTCTCTCTAAGGCAACCAGAGCCTCTGTGTTTTCTGCCAACAAACACAGCACAACCACTGGGCTCTATCACTGATGAAAACACACAAAAGAGACCATCTGAGACCCATAGGCAACATTGGTTTACCAGAGCCCTTGTTCAAATCCAGCCCTGACTGTCTACCTTACTTAACAAACAAACCCCACACAACAAATCTATAGCTCAACAAGACCTTGGCCGGGAGGACACTTGCATTTAAGGCCAAACCCTTGTCTCCAGTTTGGAGACTGGGTGAAGCAGCTAAAATGGGCTGTCTTGTTTTGGTTGAGGATTAGTGTGGAATGCTTGAGATTTTTTTTTTTAAATTTATTTTTTTTAAGCCTCTTATTTAGAGTCAACAAGACCTCCTGGATGAGGGGAGCTCTGGTGGCCTAGTGGCAAGAAACTGAACTGCAATCCCAGAGGAACACGGTTCGAATCCACCAGATGCTCTGCCGGAGAAGGAGGCGCAATATCCTCCTGTACCAGTCAGATCTGATTTGACGGTACACGTACACAAAATAAAATAAAAAAAAAAAGACCTCCTGGATGGCCCTTGTATTTAAAAGTTGGGCCTGAGGAATTATATTTTAATCCCTTGTTACTATATTTTGGAGGAATCGTCTAAGTCGTCGTATGGCACTCTTCTGTGAATTTACTGTGGTGAGGGTAATCTGAGTTTGCTGTGATACTGAATTTTGTGCCATTAGAGTCTGAAATGCCATAATAGCTGCCCATGGTGGACAATGTTTGGTGGAGCTCCCAGTTTAAGACAGGCTTGGAAGCAGGAGTGGCCTCCACTTCCTAAACAACATGCCTCTGGAAACTCTATGAATGTTGATAAATGTTGATGGTTATAGAAAGGCTTCAGGCCTTTTGTTCATAGGGTCTCTGAGTCATGCTTGACTCGAAGGCAATCAACAATATATTGCTTACTTACAAAGTTCATATACATTGTTTTTCACACCAGAGCTTTCTCATTTCCTTAACCCACCCTCCCTCCATCCATCAAATTCTGCGACTCTATGATTAACCTCCCCACACGCATCCTCACCCCTCTGCTCCCCCTTCCCCCCCTTAGATCCTCATAGACATAAGACTCTTCATGATTTCCCTGACATCCACACTCAAGAAAATTTCACTCCTGTCAAGTTGGACTCAAGTCATAGATGACTCTTCATTGAGTTTCCAATGCTCTAAACTCCACGAGAGGAGATTATTCACCTTTCTTCCTTGAAGCAGCTTGGTGGATTTGAACTGTCTGCCTTTGGGTTGGCAGTGCAACTCACTACCAACTCTTGTTTATGAACAGGCTTCCCTGTCTTAAGAGTCTCTCTTATAAAAATAAGACAGCTCCTTGAAGGCAGGGCCTGAATTACATTTTTCTTGATATTTATATCACCTACTCAGGCATATGGCACCTGGTGTTGTTTGATTAACATTTGCTTAATAAGAGAATATGCTAATGAAAGGAAGATTGGATGAATCTGAAAGCAATACCCAAAGGACATTGAAGGGCAAAACCAGACACCTCATGGCCCTTTCACTTTAGACACGGTAGTAAGTAGGACAGAACAGGCAGGCAGCACTGCTAGAGGGCAGGGGTGGGTCTGAGAGCTGGAAGGTCTGAGAAAGGGTCCTTCCTTCACGCCCTCCTTCACCTATGGTTCAGTGTCAGGCACTGATTTTGTGTAGGTGATGGTTATAGCTACTTAGAACAACTGCTCTAACCCCCTAGCTGTTGGGGATGTTTGAGAGTCTGCTGTAGTCCAGGTCCTGGGCCAAGGGCTTTTGTTGTTATGTACCACTGAGTTGGAACCAACCCATAGCTGATTTACAGAGGCAGCAAATCACACTCTTTCTCTCATGTTTCTCTAATGTCTTTGAGTTGATAACACAGCTCCTTACCACTAAGCCACCAGAGCTCCCTGTCCCAAGGACTAGGCTTCCTGTAACAAGATTAAAATGGCAAATAGACCAGCCCTTACCCTCAAAGGCCTCACAAAGAGGAGACTGGGCAGAATATAGTAGGTTTGCAGCTCTGGAGATGTGATGCTTTAACAAAAAGAGCAGAGGCCTAGAGAAAGAAAATGACATCTGGAAGAGCAGTCACATTCAGCTTGAGGATGAAATGGGAAGGTCCCAGATACAAATGGTGACAGGTCAGAGAGGTAGATAGAGCCAACTCTCTTAGGTCCTGGAGGATACAGGATCATATTATGATGCAGATGGGACTGTAGCACAATTGTCCTTTTGAATAGCCTTTCATCTGGTTAACTTCCACTCAGGGTACCTGTTATAGATTGAATCATGTCCTCCCCCCAAATGGTTGTGTACTGTCAAGTCAGAATCGACTCATAGCTAATCTTCTGGTGGTTTTTCAGAGTAAGTCAGTCACTTGGGAGGAGATGGTCCATTCTTCTCCTATGGAGCAATTGGTGGATTTGAACCGCTTGCCTTCGGGATTGCAGCACAGCTTTTTGCCACTAGGCTACCAGAGCTCCTGTAGATTGAATCATGTCTCAGAAGCTGTGACTCTCATACAAGGAGTTTGCCCATATTTTTCTTAAGAAGCAACCGATAGATTTGAACCACCGGCTTTTGCTTGGCAGCACAATTCTCTAGTGACTAGGCCATCAGATCTCCCTAAAAAGAGTGTGTCTTCGACTAGTAACATCTATAAAAACAAACAGATTAAAGGAAGGAGGCAAGCAAGCAGGGATTAAGGAAGAAAATTGCCCATCCACAGCAAGAGAAAGAAAGCCAGGATCTTTGAGAAACATTTCCCTCGGACTGACCTCTGAATGAAGGCATCTAGCCTTCTACACCACGAGAAAATTAATTTCTCTGTGTTAAAATCATCCACGTGTGGTAGTTCTGTTTTCGCAGCACTGGGTAACTAAGATAGGATCCCACTGGATCTTAAAAGGCTGATTTTTGAAAATAGTTAACCAGGTCCTTCTCCCAAGATGCCTCTTGGTGAACCTGAAAGTCAGATTTCCAGTTAGCGTCCACGCGAACCAACCGTGTATACCATCTGAGATTCTTCAGTCCTTCCGGTTGTCATTGTTAGCTGCCATCAAGTGGACCATAAGGGTCAATACCGCCTCCAGCAGGATCTGATTGTTCTCTGTGTGATTTTCATTGGCTGGCATTCAGAAGTCAATCACCAGGCCTTTCTTCCTAGTCTGTCTTAATCTGGAAGTTCTGAAACCTAAACAGCATCCTAGATACACAGTAGCCTCTACTGACAGATGAGTGACAGTTTCTCTTGAAGTTCCCTGTCTACGAGTCAAATATAGGTTTTGCATGTGGAAGGAGGTCCATGAACTAGCATGCTCCCGGCCCCCCACCCCCCAAGAGCTTCCTGGAGATGTGATAAGACTATAGTGCAAATGTCCACCAGGGGGCACTAGAGGATAAGCTATTGTTCAGAGTACCTGACTACGGGTTTATATAAATGACGGAGGGCTTGGAACTCTGAGTGCTCAAAGAAACTCTCTCAGAAGGGAGGGCCTGGGCAGTCAAAAGGTAACTCTAAATATAAACAACTAAAAAGGAAACAACTAAACTAGGAAGCCAGAGATAGAGACTCTAATTGCAGTTCAGCTCTTGTTTTTGATTCTCTTAAACACAGGGAGCTGGTCTCAAACCAGAATTGTCCTTGAGCACTTCCAGCAGCAAAATCCCCTTGTTGCTGAGGATGTAGACAGCTTGTCCTTGGGACGATGTGTATCTCGGCTGCTGTTTGGTCTGGTGAGGGCCAATGCAGTTTTGAAGGAGATTTGAGGGATTGGGATTAATGGTTTTAGAAAGAGTCACTCTTCCTGTTTATCCCCTTTCCCAAACTTCTCATTCTACCCATTCTGCATGGCAGGGTTCACAGCAAGGAGAGGGGATGTGAAGCTTCTGCTTTGAGGTTCCCAGAACTTACAATCAAATGCAGGCTTTTGATAAGGACTCAGGATGTCAGAACCAGCTGGCCAAGGAACCCTCAAAGGCTCTGAACTCCTCTGCAAAGTCAGCTTGAAGAAGAATCCCCAGCCCAACCTGTAGAAAGTGCCTCATACTTGAGGCTCATTCTACGGTCACCATCTTTTGGGAACCACCCGCAGTCCATCCATGACTGAATCTCCTACTCACAGCTGCACTCACACAGCTGACGGAAAGTCGGAGTGAATGTTTGCTGGGCAGAATGGAACTGTGATTAAAAGAAGATTCAATTGGGCAAAAGAGGATCTTTTCTGTAGAGAATTTTCCTCCCAAAGTGGTCCCCAGTATGTTGGCTACGAGTCACTTGGCCACCTGACTGACCAATGTCCTTCGGATGACACACTGTTTACTCTCATTTATGAGAGAGAATTAGCTCATGTTCCAGTCCTATGGGGTCTGTTTCAGAGGGACATTTTGATAAAATTGTTTGTTCTCCACTTTGGGGCATGATCAACAAATAGCTTAGTAAACTCATTGAACTCAAAGACTTTCCACCAAGGGAGCCTCAGCCTTGACTGCTCTGAAAGACACAGAGGTGTCCGCCTACCTTTTGAGAAGATTTCACGGGTACTGAGAGGCCGAAGTTCTACAGGAAGGAAAGGTTCAGAAAGACGAGCTGCACCATAAACTGTTTGGCACACAGATGATGCCCGGTAAATGCGTGTTTGAGGGTTAAAGACAGGGCGAAAGGGTAGGTGTGCTGAAGAAAGGCTTTCAACTCTTTTCTCATTATGGACATTCACCCAGCCGTGCAGTGTTTCTCGGGGTGAGACTGTGGAACGATTACTCGGCAGGAACCTCTCATTGGCAAGGCAAGCATGAGCAAGCCCCGTGATGGGCCACAAAAGCAATATTATTGAAGACTCTTCCACAAGTGCCAAAACCAATTCACATTGTTAGAGGAATAAACCAAAATGAAACAGGGTCTTGTGGGGACATAACACTGCAAACTCACAGTGTCTGAGTGCACACACAGAGATGTTTAAAAGTGCTAGGAATTTATGCCCATTTCTCCCCTCCACTTCTTTTAAAGTTGGCTTTGTCTTCAGCCAGAATTTCTCATATCCCACTGACTAAGCCATTTCTGCAGAAAGGGAGCCTGGATCCCAGTATTTTAAGCAGAAGTCCAACAGACCAAGACTCCTTTGATCAAATGTTGCACAATGTCCATCTAGAAGCCATCACTAGAGTGGAATATTCTATCATATTAGCTCTGGTGGCCCAGTGGGAAGAAGCTGCACTGCAATCTGAAATGCACATGATTCAAAGCCATCAGCTGCTCTGAGAGAAAAGGACGGGCAATCTCCTCCTGTGAGATTAACAGCCTCTGAAAACCCACTGGAGGGCCAGCTATGGGTCAATTCTGGTCTACAGTAAACAACAATAGTATAGTATGGTGTAGTAAGATATAGTGTGGTAAAGTACGGTGTATATTATTATTATATTATGGTATGGTATAGCACTGGTCTGTGCCTTGCTATACAGAGGTAACTCGTGGTTGCTGTGATGCTGACCACTGTGACACTGATGTGCCAAATGTGATTATGGTTACCCATGGTGGACAGTGTTTGGTGGAGCTTCCTGATTAAAACAAGCTTGGAAGCAGGAGTGGCATCCACTTCTGAAAATGGCTTGCCTCTGGAAACTCTATGAACAGTATTCAGACCTTTCGTTCGTAGGGTCACAATGAGTCGTGTACAACTCGATGGCACCTAACAACATAACAACATATTCTATTCTATTCTATTCTATTCTATTCTATTCTATTCTATTCTATTCTATTCTATTCTATTCTATTCTATTCTATTCTAGATTAGCTTTATTATATTTTTATTATAGTATATATTGGTCCACAAGTGGGATGTAATTGGTCAGCTCTAAGCAGCATGCTGTTGGTAGAGAAGAGGGAACAGATGGTGAGTATCAACTGGATTGAGTGTGAGGGTTGCAAGGCTTCCTAAAATAAAATCAATCATGTTACCACCATTAAACATCTTAATAAAAATTCCGTCGAACAATCTTGATCAACGGGGAGAAATGAAGACAGAAATTTCCAATTCTCATGGAATCCAACCTTTCTAGAGCCATTGAAGCTGGATGAGTGTTGAAAACCATTCCTCTGAGAGTGTCTTTGAGTCTTAAAGCAAAAATACACTATCACATCTTCTTTAAAATACTTTAGCTTACTTAGTTAAGATTGCCTAAAGCATTATATTATTTTAAAGGTCATCTCTCTGAGATCCCGATGATGACATCCATTTGAAAGGTTAAACAAGAAGTGAGTTTATGTCAGTGTGGACGAGCAATAAGGAAAAGGAGGTTGAGAATGATGGCGTAACTTGAAGGGTGTAAGCAGTGTTGCTGAACTGCATGTCCAGAAACGGTCCAATTGGTGCCTATCCTGGTGTGCATATTTTCAACAACAAAACGAAAATAAATGACTTTAAAAAGCAGTATACCATTAACAAGAGAAGGGTGCATGGGTTTGAACACAACTACTCTAGACATACTTTTATTTCAGGTTAGAGTAGAAACTCTTCTTAGTCAAGGCTTAATTCCAGGAAGGAAGATGGCGGTGGATTGAATTGCATCCTCTCTAAAACGTATGTCAACTTGACTCGGCCGTAATTCTTGACTGGGGTAATCGGGATGGGAGTGTCGGAGACAGTGCGATTGGCACAGGACAGAGCAGAGTTCAGAGCTGTTGTACACAGGGTCACTATGAGTCGCAAGCGACTCGACAGCACGTAACAACATAACAAAAGGCGCTGCCAGTCTCCACTACTGTGATTTTCATGAAGTCGGGTTAGAGGCACTTGTATGGCACTGGAGGACTCCTCCAAGATGTGATCTGAGATGTTACCACCAGAACCAAGACAGAGAAAGCCTTCTGCTAAAGCGAACTCTGAATTTGAACTTCTAGCCTCCAAATCTTGTAGCCTCCTAAATTTCTGTTGGTTTAAGCAGTGCTGTGGCATCTCTGTGCCGGATAACTAAGATGAAGATGATCAGGGAAGGTTTCAGAGAAGAAGTGGCAAAGTGATGTTTGAGTTAAAGTGTAAAAGATGATAGGCCGGTCAGGCAGAGGGAGAGAATTGGTGCAGACAGAGACAAAGACCGTCGTTCTCCCCACTCCCACACCCACACAGTGCTGGCAAGGCAGTTGGATAGACTTTGCTTCAATTTAATTACTACACTGACTCTATGAGGAAGTGGTGAGCTTTTGAGGGAAACTTCAAGAATAAAGGCTAATCTTTGAAAAAAAGAGACCCAAGGAGGAAGGTCTTCGGAAGTCTTGTCAGGGACACCCAGCTCCCTAAGTATCCCTAGCAACATGCTTCTGTACCCCTCTTCCATTCACCCTCTGAATTCAGCACATGAAAAACAATTTTGGGATTCCCTAGTAGCTAGAGTTCTACATGAGACTGGTGCACTGTGGGACTCATTGACAAATGATTTTTGAGTTCTCCAGCCTATATGGCAGTAGTTCCCCGGAAGTCCTATTAAAACCTAGTTTGAAGGGCCAATTCCACCAGCACAGATTTTTGTGTACTTAGGAGTTTGTGTTTTTGACAAGCACTTAAGTGCTGCCGATGTTTCTAATCCAAATTGCTTCATTTTTTCATATTTTTTGTTGGTTTTTATACAGTTTTATACAGTTGTGTTTCATGCATGTGTATTGTATTTTACACAGTCATTCATAAGCATTATATTTTATTTAATTAGTAACTATTGACTTATGCCTAATATCACCCTATCTTTTCAAGTCCTCATTGAATCTTTGATATTCCTTCGCCTCTGCCATCCACCCACTAACTTCCACTATCCTGGGGATTTCCATCCTTCCCTCTTTTCTGTCCCCTTCTCCCTCCCCCTTTTCCTCTTTTCAATGTTCATACACATCTTGCTCCATTATTATTCTATTGTTATAATAATAGTTTTATGCAGTATTTGTCCTCATGAGACTGAGTTATTTCACTCAGCATAATGCTTTCTGGACTTTCCTATGTTATATGGTTGTTGTTGTTGTTATGTGCCATCGAGTCGTTTGTGACTCATAGCGACCCTATGCACAACAGCCCTAAACCCTGCTCTATCTTGCGCCAACCGCACTGCCTCTGACACACCCATCCCGATTACCCCAGTCACCAAGTCAATCCATCTCACAGAGGGTCTTCCCCTCCTGTGCCGTCCC
>NW_006399812.1:9244528-9265401 GCF_000299155.1 Elephantulus edwardii | reverse complement strand
AAAAAAAAAAAAAAAAGGCCCCAGGAATAGATGGTATGTTATATGGTATTTTTAAAATTAATTTTATTTTTTTTACTCATCCTTTTCTCCACCTATCAAATTGTGCGACCCTATGATTAACCACCCTCCTACCCCACCCTTCTTCACCCTTCTGCTCCCACCCTCTCCCCCTTGGATCCTCGTACATGGTCTACAATAATGGTCTTAATACTGAGTTAACTTTCCAGTACCTCCCAGGTTAAGTAGTAATTTACAAAATCATTGCTCCTGTATGCTGCATACTATTCCATTGTGTGAATGCACCATAATTTCCTCAATCTATTCTATTGTGGTTAGACATTTGCACTATTTCTATTTTCTTGTGATTGTGAATAATGCTACTATGAACACTTATGTATGTTACATAGTATTTTAAGAAATCATTAAAGAAGCATTGCTTTAGAGTGCAGAAAGGCATGCTGAGATAGAGAGGATGTGTTAAACCAGTGAATCTTTCCATGTTTGCTGTTGTTCTTGTCTCCCATTGAGTAGAAACTAACTTGTAGCCTACCCTCCAAAGGGTTTTCAGAGGAATTAAATCACATGAGAGGAGATTGCCCATCCTTCTTCCATGGAGCAGCTGATGAATTCAAACTCCAAGCCTTTGAGATTGCAGTGCAGCTTCTTACCACTAGGCCACCATTCTTATTGTTATTTGCCTTTGTGGAGCTAATGTAAAAATAATGGTACATATTGGAGTTCAACTACTCTGTGGGAACTCCATGCCACATTCTTAACCTCAGGTAAGAAAACACAGATGTCTGAGAAAATTTAGGGTATTAAACTATCATATACCCCAAGCTATGTCTACACGGTCTTAGACCAATGATTACATTTAAGGGTGTTGTTAGATACCGTGGAGTCAACTCTCATCCTATGAAAACCAGACCTGAACCTTGTGCTGTCCGGCACCATCATCCCAACCTCGGCCATGCTCAAGTCCATTGCTATTGTCATCATGCCAAGTAACCTCTCTTCCCTTTCTCTGATCATCTACCTTTCTTACATTAGAGGAGTAACCAGCAGTTGACCACCAGCCCTGCCAGTTCATCCTTCCAAATTACAACCAAATAATCATGTATGAAATCTACCTTTAAGACATCACAGTGTAATGTGTATGGAAGATCTCAACTGCTGCCTCTTCCCCAAGCCTAAGGAGTCCTTCTCAGAAAGTGATCAATGTTGACCACATCACTCTCTCGCTTCCAGTTCAGCCTATTTATCTCCCTTGCATTATCATGCGAGGCCTCCTCTTTACCTCTTGTGCTCAAAACTAGGTCTTATGGAGAAAGGCATCACAAGCCAAATCAAACCATACTTCTTCTAGTTCAGGTGGAAGAAAACGGCATCTTGCCACCCCATTGTACTAAGATGGCTTTGACAGAGAAGGACGCTGGTTAATGAAGGTCACCAGGAAGTTGCCACCCCATTGTACTAAGATGACCTTGACAGAGAAGGACGCTGGTTAATGAAGGTCACCAGGAAGCTGGACGCTGCTGCCTCATCATGGACAGTCAGTGCACGATCAGGGCAGAATTTCTGGTTTATCTATCAGCATCCAGTTTCAGGAAATAGAAACGGTTCTAGCAGAAGGTGTGTAGTATTGGGGTTTGGTGCTTTCACAGACAGGGAAGATCTAGAAAGACAGAACCTATAGGACTTAGAACATCTCCACAGAAATTACCCATCAAGGCAGTTACTTTTGACATTATCAAATAGGAGACAAATTGGCACTCCGTCATTCTGTCCTGAGCACTAGTTCCAGATCAAATACTCTGACAGTGGTAGAGGGATCAAGAGGGCATAGACCTGGTTAAGCCAAAGCAGCAAGATGCATGCTTATTTCATCTCGTTCTTCATGTAACTTGGTTACAAATCAAGCCTCACCTCGATGCCACTTCACTCACACATTGAGCCCTCGTCTCAGAACTAGAGCTCCAAATTCCCACACATTCAATAGAAAGAGATTGAAACAGACACCTAAGGAGCTAGTCTACACCCACATGTGGTGCCACGGAACTCTTAATGATACAAAAGAAAGAAAACTTATCCCAAGCTGTCTCAGAACAGAGAGAATGTGTCGCCTTACGCAACAGAAAATTCTGACAGAGATCCTATCGCAGGTGTGGTTTGATTCTAGGACTCAAAACAAGGCAAAACAAACAGTAAAGAAAAAAAAGTAAAAAAAAAAAAATCACAAAACAGTTATCTATCCCTAAGTCTTGCTTTCCTGTTCAGTGTTTTATTCTCAGGTGCCACCTTGTGGTTAAATAACTTCCAAGTCCTCCTCACTCCTGTCCTCCCAGCATCACATCTAACAGGTAATAAATCATTGTTCCCAGGGCCCTACTGTCATCCTAGTACCATTTTGATTTGACTAGAATCAGTCACATGGGTTGTCATGCACTAATCCCCATCTATCTCCTCTTTGGAGACTCTGATTGGCCAGACCTGAGTCACATGACCTGCCCATAAACCCAGAGGCTCAGGGAGCCTTAATGGAATATGTGGATTGATTATGGGGGTGAGGATGATGTCCCCACAAGATGATAACACAACACAAAGGAACAGCTGTTGAGCTCCTCGGAGACGTGCTGTCAGCCTGACTGGTTCTTGGGCAAATGCCCACACCTTGTTGGCCACCTCTGGCCTCACACGGACCTGGAGGGTCATCAGGCATGTCAGTTTCCTGGCCAATCTGTCTTGCTCTGGTTTCTGATTCTTCCCCATTCGTCATCTTGCACCACACAGCACACTGTCTTAGCTGTGTCGTAGAGAATATTTGATCTGCATTGGTCCGTCCTCGCTCCTGAGTGTGGAGAGGATCCTTACAAGGCCTCTTCTGCCTTCCCCACCTGCGTCCACCTCCTCACTTCCAGCTCTCACTCCTCTTATTTTTTGCATTTGCTTTGTTTTACTTTGCATTGTTTTAATTTTAATTATACTTTCTAGAGAAGCATCACCGGAGGGTCTCATCAATTGGTAGATTAGGATCGATAAGAAAGCTAAATGATGACACAGATGACCGGCCTCCGCAGAGTTCCGGGAGACACAATCCCATTCCCCAAGGGGAAACAACTTGAGTTCCATTTGCAGCTATTTATTTCTGAAATGGAGTCTGATGACCACCATTAATTAATTGCCTATGACATACCAGGCAACGTGATGAATGCTTCACATATATTATCTTTTATCATCTCAACAGCCATAAAGGGTGTGCATGCATTACTGTTGCTATTTAAAGAGTCAAAGTGTGGAACTCAGGCAGACAGAGTCGAACAAGTGACTGCTGTAAACTGACCACATGGCAATCCCTACGGGATGAGGGAGGGGGCAAAAGGAAGTGAGACCCAGCTCCTGTCATTATTGTTATGCACCATCAAATTAATTGCAACTTATAGTGACCCTATGAATAATAACTCTGAACCCTGCTCTATCCTGAGCCAATCTCACTATCTCTGACGCACCTACCTCCAGTACCCCAGCGACAGGTTGATACATCTCATCCGGGATCTTCCTCTCCTGCATTCACCTTCCAAGAATGATGTCCTTCACAAAGAGCTAGTCCCTCCTGGCTACTTGCTCAAAGTATGTGAGACGGAGCTTCAAAATCCTTGCCTCCAAAGAGAAACTTGGTTTCATCTCTCCAGGACAGACCTGTTTTTTTCTTTTTTCTTTTGGCAGTCCATATTCAGCTCTTCATCCCCACAACTCAGAGGTATCAATTATTCTTCTATCATCCTTAATCACTGTCCAGCTCTCTGATACATAGCAAGTAATTGTGAAGATCATGGCCTGAATCAGGAGCACCTTAGTCTCTAGATTGATATTGTTGCTCTTCAGCACTCTGGAGAGGTCCTTAACAACAGACTTTCCTAATGCGATTTGTCTTTTGATTTCCTGATTAGTGGTGCCAAAAGTGGTGATTGTGGAGCCGAGCAAGCTGAAATTATTAACAATTTCAATCTTTTCTCCATCTATCATGGTGCTGAGAATTGGTCCGGTGTTGAGAATCTCTGTCTTCGTGATGTTGAGCTTCAGTCCATATTGTAGACTGTAGTCTTTCTGCAGCAAAAGTTTTAGGTCCTCCTCATTTTCACCCAGTAAGGTTTTGCCATCTTCATATCTTAGGCTGTTGATGAGGTTTCCTCCAATCCTGATGTCACATTCCTCCTCAGAAAGTCCAGTTTCCTGAGTGATCTGTTCTGCATATAGATTGAAAAACTATGAAGACAGGATGCGTCCCTGATGTGCTTCAGAAATCAAGAGGAAGTGACTGATGGAGACAACTAAGAGGGGCGTATTTGCTGTATTTGCAATCTCTCATTGGCCAGGATTGAGCAGAAAGTGGAGAATCCCACAGCCAGGCCTGGGCAGACACCCTTCCTTCATGGCGCAGGATTAGGCCTGTTCAATGATTTCTCACAGTCCTGGGTGTGAAGACGACTAGTTAGAGATCAACTCTGGGCTCTGGAGAAAGGAGAAAATGTCTTCAGGAGGCCTTTGATCAGAACCTTGTTTGTTCAGAATGGATGAGACTCCTAAATATTCTGCTTCGGCCTCTTTTCCTCAGAGGATGTTTCCTTGACGGACTGGGATGTGAACCAGGGCTCAGAGGCTTTCCCTGCAAAAGGTATCATGAAATTCAAGTCCAGTTGATGAAAACAAGCAAAAAATGCTCATTCTGGCTCCGTGTGATCATTCTATCAGGAAAACAATGCCAACACAGGCCCGGGTTGCTTCACTGCAGAAGCTTGTCTGGAGAGCCCTTTCTCTGCAATCCCAGATACCCATCTATCCTCTTCTTAAAAGACCCTGAATAATTTGTTCCTGCCACGGAGCTCTGGGTCAGCAACTTTTTCACATTATATTTAGAAAAAGTAATAAAATGGTCTTCCCCGCGGGCTTTGTCAACTGGATGGTGTGATTTCAAATTAAAAAACAAAACCAGAAAACAAAATAAGAGTGAATTGCCCACTTGTGGAAAGGCGGGTACGCAAATCTTCCACAGGCTGCTCCACGACTGAACTCGGCTGAGTGCCAGCGCTCAGGGCAGTTCCCTGAAGCTCCCAAGGTGAGAGCGATTCCTGGCTGCAGCCTAACAGCTTAACACAAGGGTTACACAATCACAACGACCTGCTTAATAATCCCGGTCTTAATATTAAGCAGGTCTGCGGCTAGACAACACATTTAACCTCTTTCCACTTCTCTTGCTTATTGGTAAAGCGTTAAAGATAATGGTACCTGCCTCACCGTGTTAAGATGAAGCGAGATCAGGCACCGAGGTACTTGTATGGTGTCTGGCACAAAAGGAGAGCTTTGTAACTGATAGTGGTCATGATTATCGTTGACTAGTCCGCTTGCTAATTGATTTTTCTGGGCCTACTGCTGCATCATCAAACAGGAATCTACTGTCCCTGTCTACACTCAGACAAAGAGGTAGCGTGGAGAGTGGCACTCAGAATCAAGGACTCTCTTGTCAAAGGCAGAGATGAGCCCTGGATTCCCAGTGGAAATAGGCTATCAGAGACATGGCTTTGCAGGGGAAATCAAGCTCCCAGTTCACGTGTAGCTCCTGTTGCCCGAGTGCAGGCTGAGGGAGAACTCTCAGGAGGCTGGCTGTGGACAGGATGGTGGTTTATGTGAAAGGTTCATAGGGACAGTCCTCTAAGTAGGTAGCATAAAGGCAACTTCAGGGTGCTAACTGGCTCCAGTATGTATGGAAAAGGGCTTATAGGTCCCAGTAATACATGGAAGAAGAGAGGGAATATTTCTATTTCTTAATATGAAGGTTTGGAAGCAAGAGTGGCTTCCACTCTCTAAACAGCATGCCTCTGGAAACTTTATAAGCTTTGAGAAACGACGATAGTGTAGAAAGGCTTCAGGTCTTTTGTTCATAGGGTCACTCACTATGAGTCGTGCTCGACTCGATGATAATCAACAATATGAAGGTATGTGTGATGATGTAGAGATCTTTTGTTATGTAAAATTTTTATTTCATTCTGGTTTACTTAAGAAGTTCATGTGCATTGTTTTTCATGGCAGATATTTCCCATTTCCTTAACCCACCCCTTCCTCCACCCATCAAATTATACAATTCAATAATTAAACCCCACCCCCGGCTCATCCTCACCTCTCCATTCCCTTCTACCCCCCTCAGATCTTCCTACCCATTTTACTTGTTATCAATTTCTACAATAGTGGTCTTATATAGTATTTGTCCTTATGGGACTGAGTTAGTTCACTTAGTATAATGCTCTCAAGTCCCTCCCAAGTTAGGTAGTGATCTACAGATCGTTGCTCCTGCATGCTGCATAGTATTCCATTGTGTGAATGTACCATAATTTCTCAATCCATTCATTTGTGGCTGGACATTTGGGTTGTGTCCATGTTCTTGCAATGGTGAATAATGCTGCTATAAACATTGGTATACAAGTCTCCATTTGTGCCTCAGTTATAATTTTTTTTTGTAATATACCTTGAGAAATAAAATCTTTCTTTATAGTTCAGTCTTTGCAGATATGATTTATTGTTACCAATTCCAGATAAGTTTAATCTAGACATTTTCTTATCTCAAAGCAATGACTAAATGGTGAAAGACTCACCTGACTTCCAAGCCTTTGTTTTGGGAAGGGGCATCCCATTCTTGGGCCACCTCCATGCTGACATAAGCTGAATGCTGTACGGCTCTTCTGGATGTCAATTATTATCCAGGGGGCTTTCAGAAGCTGGAAATCACCCCAGAGGAGATTGCCTGTCTTTTCCCGTAGAGCAGCTGGGGGTTTAGAATCGCATATTTGTGTAACAGCAGCACAATTTTTTACCACTAAGAGAGAATCTGTGTGCCAATCCCAAAGGCTCCAGCCGCTTCTCAGGAGAAGGAGCCTCTGAAAACCTGCTGGAGAGTCAGCTAGGGGTCAGTTCCAACTCCACAGTGCACAAAAACCCCAGGAAACCATCTGAGTTCCCCAGGTACTCATGCAAAAATGTTTAAAGTAGGTGTCAGTTTTTGAGGCTTTATAATCTGACAATGATGTCCCTTCACCCCTTCAAGCTCAGCAGTAGTAGTGAGTCTCAAGCTTTCTGATTGTTAGAGCCTTTCTCCTCAGTGCCCCACACCCCAGGCCTGCCACAGAATCAACCCTCAGTAGATATTGGCCGAAGAGGTGGGGAAGGATGTCATGTGGACGCCTTCCCCTTTGAGCACAGCCCCACACACCTGGGTGTGCTGCTCAGGTGACACCTGACCCCCCAGCTGGGAGTCAGTAGCAATGATGGTGTATCCTCTCCCTCAGCCTGGTGTTCTTGGCCTCTGTCCCCAACCTGTTGGGTAAACAGCAGGGTGGCGCTCCCCTCCCCCACTCCCTGATTGCTCTGAGGGAGGAAAATGCATTCTTGGATAATCCTCTTCTTTCAAAATTAGCTGTATTCAAGTCAGCATTGTGTGTCAACAGCAAGAAATTGGGCAGGAATGCTTATCTCTCAGAGCTATTTTTCAAACCAAAGGAGCCATCCAAATACATTGCCAGCGCTGGCAGTTCACGGTTAAAGACACCATCATTGCCAGGTGCTGTGGAGCATATAGGAGGCCGGCTCATGTCTGTGAGACCGGAGAACTGAGACCACCCCAGGTCCTGGGAATGCCATTTGGGTGCTCCTACTTGGGGGGGGGAGCGACAAAGAAAAGGAGGCTCCCCCCCACTCAGGTGGATTTCCACAGTGACTACAATGGGATCAGGTGTGTCAGAGGCTGTGAGGCTGGCACAGGACAGAACAGGGTTCACATCGGTTGTTCTTAGGGTCGCTGTGAGTTGTACCTTACTCAGTAGCACCTAACAACAGCACAACTGTCTGCCAAGCTGTGTTAGTTTCAATTACCTCCTAGGCATCTGAAAGTTGGGCGGTTACTAAGGATGACAAAAGAAGGATCGATGCCTCTCTTAACTGCGCTGGGAGAGAAGAAAACTGACTAAAGAACAAACACATTTATTTGGGAGGAAGAGCAACTGGATTGCTCCTCAGAGGAAGGTTGGTGATGCTTCCTTTGGGCGTGTATGTTGCTAGGAGGGGCCAGTCCTTGGAAAGAGACATCATGCTGGGAAAGGTGGAGGGATATTGAAAGACAGGAAGGCCATCAACAGGATGAACTGACACACTGTCTGTAACAATGAGTTCAAGCAAATCAGAGAGGGTGGGTGAGGATGACGCAGGATGCATCGAGGTTAACATTTCTGGTTCATAGGGTCATTGACCTGTAACGGCTGGCATCTGAACAACAACAGCAGCCATGCTGTGTGCCAGGTACATCGGCCCCATCTCAAGAATTCCACGCAGTTCTCACAAGGCTGTGAGATCGGTTTTGCACAGTCTTTCTAGCTAGCTGATGTCTCATCCAACAGCCAAGAAGTCATCTAACCTATTCCTAACTGTAACTTAGAATGACTGTGCGTTTCCCGAGAGCTTGTAACGACATTACGTATTAGATGCTGTTAATGGACTCTGAATCAGGGTGGCATTATGTAGGATTAAAACATGAGGTGTTTCAATCTGGCATCGTCTTCACAGTCGCCAGCATGTTTGAGTCCATTACTGAAGCCACTGACCAGTCCAACTCACCACAGTCTTTCTGGTCCTTCCTTGATGCCTCTCTATTTCACCAAACACCTTCTTTAGGGTCTAATTCCTCTTGATGGCATAATCAAACCAAGCAAGCTGGACAATGCGCTGTGGACACTGACTAGTTTCAGAAGTGTATCACTTCCTTCTGAGTGTCTCTTAGGGAGGAGGCTCCCCTGAAAGCCGTCCACTGTGAGAGATATTGCTGGCATCTGAAATTCTGGTGGCCTAGCCTCCCACTACCATACCAAGCCACAACTTACCTATGTCAGTATAAAAAACTGACAGAGGGGTGGTGCTCAGTCTTCTACACAACCTGCATCCAGGCCTGGAAGAAGGTGAGGCATGATTGCCTATGTGGGACACAAAATTTAAAAACAAACAAACAAACAAACAAACAAACCACACTGCTAGCTAGGGTCCTGCAAGTGTGGGGCCAGCCCACTCTAAATTTTGTGCTCTAACGTCTCTCTCACCTCATTTTAGTATCTCCCTGGTCATGCAAAATAGTCCTGCAAGGGAAGAATTTTCATGCTCACTTTATTGATAATAAAGTGAGGTTTTGACAGTTGACAGTTCACTCAAGCTTGCAGAGTCTGCATACTGCGCAGATGTGGATTGCATTTCTGGTACATGATGGGACTGTGAGACCTCAGTGTCTCTCTCCTGTTACATGCTGCCTGTCTGATCTGGCACAGGTGCTGGTTAACTCTGACCCTGTGGAGAGGCCTGACGTTCAAGGTGAAACTGTTCTCCATCTACAAGTCACTCTTCTTAGTCAGAAAATGCTAGTCTGAAGTTCCCAGTATCGAGACGGAGACACCTAGAGAGGTATCAGAGTATCTTTAAAGGGACCATGGGCACTACCAGCACAGACTCTCTGGCCTGCATGGCAAAAAAGCAAGATTTCCAAGCTAGAGCTTTCTTTCACACCTCTTAGCCTTGGGTTCCCTGCTGAACCTGTCTTTGGGAAAGTTACATCCTCTCTCAGTGTTTCAGTTTCCCCTGCAGAACATAGGGATGATACCTTCTCTAAAACCCTGCTGAGTGTCTTTAGGAAAGTTGCATCATCTCTCTGGGCTTTGGTTTGCCCTGCAGAACATAGGGATAATACCTTCTCCAAATGATCATTCTATTTATAGCCATTAATACATATGGGAATACTTAGAAGAGCTCCTGGCACTTTGTAATCATGTGCGCTATCATTATTTATTAAACGAATATGTGGCACATATGGTGTTAAAAATCCAAATTAACGATCAACATTTACAAATCAAGTCAGCTCATATGGCTTCTAGTCTTCTCATGAGAGAACAAAACTCCACAGATGTTGCAACGATGTGGTGTTGGCACGTCCAAAGAGCCACCAGCTGACTCCTGTTGGCAGACTCTCCTTCCCAGGCCTCCGTCGGTCCTTCCTGGTATTGTCTGTGCTGCCCATCTGGCCCTGGGCAGGCATCTGAGTCTATGCTCTCTCATTTCACGTGTGCTCACTGTGCACCTATGACCATAGCATTACAACTTATTGTTAGGTGTTGTCGAGCCAAGTACAACTCCTAGCAACCCTATGAACAGCCAATCTGAACCTGATTCTATCCTGTGCCTCCCTCAGAGCCTCTGACACACTTCAGCCTATTGCTGCAGTCACTGTGTCAATCCACCAGGTTGAGGGTCTTCCCCTTTTTCACCACCCTTTCACCTCCAAGGAATAGCCTCTGCTAGCAGCATGCCCAAAGTGTGTGAGAAGAAACTTCATCAGTTTTGCTCCAAGGAGCGCTCTGGCTCTATCTTCTCCAAGACATTTCTGTTTGTTCTTTTGGAAGTCTATGGGATCTTCAACACTTCCCTCCAACACCCGAGTTCAAATTCCTCAGTCACTGTCCAGCTCTCAGATGCACAGCATGAGACTAAAAAGACCGTGGCCTGAATCTTGTGCACCTTTGTCTAAAAACTGACATTACTCCCAAATAATTTGGAGAGGCCTCTGACTGTACACTTTCCCAGCACAATACGTCTCCTGATCTCCTGATGGGTAATACTAAGCGTATTGATTGCGGATGAAGTAAGATGAAGTCGTTGACAGTCTCGATCCTTTCTCCATCCATCATAATGTTGCCTATTTCTAGAGTGACAAAGGGCATTTGTTTTCTTGATGTTGAGACGCAATCCATATAGAAGGCTGCAGTGTTTCATCATAACTGATGAAGCAATGAAAACCAAAATAAGTGGGAGTATGAAGTTTGAGCACCTATTGTTGTTATGTGCCATCGAGTTGCTTGTGACTCACAGCGACCCTATGTACAACAGCCCTAAACCCTGCTCTATCCTATGCCAATCGCACTGTCTCTGACACACCCATCCCGATTACCCCAGTCACTGAATCAATCCACCTCTTAGAGGGTCTTCCCCTCCTGGCCTGCCCTCTACCCTCCCAAGCATGATGTCCTTCTCAAAGCACTGGTCCCTCCTTACAGCATGTCCAAATTCAGGTGTAGCCTCAGAATCCTTGCCTCCAAGGAGCAGCCTGGTTTAACCCTCTCCAGGTTGAATCTGTTTGTTTTCTTAGCAGTCCATAATACCCTCAATACTCTTCTCCAGCACCACAGCTCAAAATCAGCTCAATTCTCTTTCTATCCTCCCTAGTCATTGTCCTACTCTCTGACACGTAACAAGTGATTGCAAAGACCACGGCCTGTATCAGATCCACCTTAGTCTCCAGAGAGACACCATTGCTCTTTAGTACTTTGGAAAGGTCCCTAACAGCAGACTTTCCCATCGCAATGCATCTTTTCATTTCCTGGCTGCTGGTGTGAAGAGTGTTGACTGTGGAGCCAAGCAAACTAAAGCTGTGTGCAATCTCAATCTCTTCGTCATCCATCCTGACGCTGCCAATTGGTCCAGTGGTGAGAATCTTTGTCTTCTTGACATTGAGCCTCAGTCCATATGAAGGCTGCAGTCCTTGACCCTCTGCAGCTAGCGCTTCAGGTCTTCCTCAGTTTCACCAAGTAGGGTTGTGTCATCTGCATAACGCAGATTGTTGATAGATCTTCCATCAATCCTGATGCCACATTTCTCCTCATAGAGCCCAGCCTCTTGGATAATCTGTTCTACACACAACTTGAAAAGGTATGGAGATAGGACACATCTCTGGCTTACACCCTTCCCAATTTTGAACCATGCAGTGTTTTCTTGTTCTGATGGAGCACCTACCCCGGGATAATGGGTCAAGAGAGAAGAATGGGGTCTCCCTACTGAGCCTGGGGTAGAGATGCTTTGTCTAGTAGATCCACTGATGACAGATATTGGAGGTCTCAGCTCTAGCTGAGTGTGCTACCAGCTGGAAGGAAGGAGCCTACCCTCTGCTGTGTCCTCACCTGCTAGTTTGCATCACTTGGGTGTGTGCACTGGCCATCTCCCTAGAACAGCTCATGATGCAGAGAACAACAACAACAACAAACAGAGGCTTCAGCACGAACATCTGGCAAAAAGCCTCACTTGTTGAGTTGAATGAACTCTCACGGGTTCCCATGACCTTAGTCTGCCCACAGCCCACATTTTGTATTCCATTTCTTTCTGGCCTCTAACTGGAGCACCACACTCCACTCATCTGACCTTTCTCCTTGGTTCAGAAACTCTGCTGTTGTTGTTAGTTGCCGTCATCCTATGCAAGAGGACCTGGGCTTCCAGGACAAGTCACCATGTACCTGGAGCAAAGGAAATCACCAGAGATAATAAGTCAGCAACACAAACCAGTGTGTCTCAGTGTCTTTGAACCTGGAGTCTGTTCCCAGAGATGCCTGTGAACACTTCTGAAAGAAGGCCTTCCAAATTTCCTGATTAGGACGAACTTTCGGTCCAAATTTCCTGATTATCAAGAGTGTGCCTTCTGTCTCATGGCAATGAAATCAAAGTCAACATTAAAACAGTAAACGGCTTTGCACATTTCTCTGCCGTTTTGAAGCACATTCAAGACAATTTTATGCAATTGTTTGTTACATTGCTCTCCGCTCACTGATTTGTATTCCTCTTTCGGAAGCTCCACATTCCATTTTCTGTGCAGGTGAACCCTTCCCATTTGATTAATGGTTGATGGCATGTGGCATTTGTGGCCAGTTCTGGAAAGCCAGGCAAGTCGTACTTGCACAGAAATAGGACTCCCTGTGCCAATACTATTTCTATGAGACAATCAAATGTTATCTTAATGCCATTTGGTTTGTTATTGAAGAGTGACACATTCACCATTCAGCACACACACACACACATCAGTGATGAAAATGTGTTGGACAATATCTCTGCCTTTCAAACTGCTGTTAAAAAAACTTTCTTTTGGTCCAATACATGATCCATTCTCCAGCTTTTTGTTTTCCAGCTCTTCTCTCCACCGCTGCTTATCCACTCTTCCTCATGTATTGAGCCATGGGTTCGTGGACACGGGCTTTTCTAAGGAAGAATGGTGGGATACCCCAAAGAAAGTGCAGGGCAGAGGGCTTGGGGGTAAAAAGGCTGAGCAAGGATGGGGCTTCAGGAGGAGATGTAGCTTTGCCCCGGTCCTCAGGAAGTCTCCAGAATAAGCTTTACATCTGGGAGTTGTGGATGTGCTGAAACACACTTCTTTGCCCTGAAAGGTAAGGCGAGTTGGCTCTGGTCTTCAGATGGGGTTCAGACTACTGGAAGCAAAACTGTAAAGAAGCTGAGGCAAGGTGAAGTGTTTCATTGCCAACTCAAAGGTTGATTGTGACTAGACAGTACAGAACTCAATGGGGTGTGTGTGTGTGTGTGTGTGTGTGTGTGTGTGTTGTGGTTGAGTACCAGTGTGTCTGATTTGTAGCTGACCTTCTGGTGGGTTTTCAGAAGCAATAAATCACACAGGAGGATATTTCCTATCTTATCCTTTTCCCTTGAAGCAGCTGGTAGATCCAAACTGCGTGGAGTAGAGTCAGAATTGACTCAGAGTTGACCCTCCAGCTGGTTTTCAGAGGTAGTAAATCACATGGAAGAGATAACCCATCTTTATTCAGCAGAGCAGCTGGTGGATTCAAACCACTTGCCTTTGGGATTGCAGTGCAGCTTCATGTTCTCTCTCTCTCTCTCTCTCTCTCTCTCTCTCTCTCTCTCTCTCTCTCTCTATATATATATATATATATATATATATATATATATATTCCATTTCAAAAAATAGACAAATGAATGCAAAGCACCTGACTGTATCTGTATCCTCATTCTTTTGATGCAGCATCTCAGACACAGAAAAATAAAATAGCATATTTCACTCAGGCCATGGGACAACTTGGAGGTACTGGCTTTAAAGTCAGCTCCCAGTGCACTGTGCCTGTGTACTCTGAATTGCACTCCTCATAGCAGCTGAGGTCAGGTCAGCTCTTCATACATAAAGAATGGCCTAGTGGAAAGAAACTGCGCTGCAATCCCAATGGGACATGGTTCAAATCCACCAGCTCTTCTGCAGGAGAAGGATGGGCAATCTCCTCCTGTGCAATTAACTGCCTCTGAAAATCTGCTGGGGGATCAGCTATGGGTTGGTCCCGACTTGATTGGAAGACACCTCTGGTGGCACAGTCTCTAAGGAGTTCCCCTTCTAACCAAAGAAACAGCCTGTCTGCTAGTTCAAATCTACCAGCAGCTCTATGGGAGAAAGATGAGCAATCTTCTCTGATGTTTTTCATAGCCTTGGAAACCCAATGGCAGGCCATAAATTGGTTTCAAGTCTATAGCAATGAGAGAGAAAGAGATCCAGTAACACGGTTATTGTAACACAAACCTGCTTATGATCTATTTAATGATGCCACATACCTACATGTGGTCCCTGGGATATGCCCAAATGGAGCAGTAGATCCTATGATCTGACAGCTTCACTTTAACACATCTAATAAAATTAAATGGCATCATATAACATTAAAGCCGTAATTAAAAATTGATTAACATGTACTGTCTGCCATCCTCAGTATCTTCCGTAGTATCTTAAACACTGGTTATATAGCTTTATTGATTGGGAAAAAGATAAAGTGCAAAATAAAACCAGCAAGCTAGCTGTGCGTGGATGAAAGCAACAAGACCGTCAAATCACAAACGCTACAACAAAGTGTCAGATCTGATTTTACAGAAATGTGTTTTGGCAAGGGGAAGTCAGGTCGGGAGAGATTGACCTCAACAATAAACATACCCCCAAGGGCCCTTCACGAGAGAACAAATGTTTGCTTTAGATACAAGGATGCTGGTCAGGCTTTCTTCCCCTTGGGAAGGTTTCAATTGCATAAAAAGTTCAATCCTGAGTAACATACAAAGAAAACACTTAATTTTTTTCCCCTCTGATGGAAAGTGGGCTGGGGGAGTGAATCAATAGTCCTGGCTCAGAGCATCATTTTCTGCTTCATGATTTGCCTTTGTGAATGGAGACTTGCACAGTGGCGCATTTTTCTTTCTGGGAAAAAAAATGGTAAGGACATCACACCTAACTTTCTAGAGATTTACTAATTTTTCTGGGTTTGTAAGCTCCCTGCAGGTTTTCAATGTTTTGATATTTTTCCCCCTCTGCATATAGATAGTCAAGTTTTTGCTTTTCTGTTTGCCATCATACGTTTCTTTGAAAACTTGTGAGGAAAATACAAAAAATTCAAGGACATATTTTGTGTCTATTTATTTGTATTTTTTTTTTTTACTTTTCAAAATAACTGTGGTATTGGGTGTACATAATAAGGAGCTGGGAGATCCTAGAGGATGCTGGGATTTGCGCTTCTTTCCTGCATCTGACCTTGGAACATACGAGGAAACTGTCAACTACAAATACTGAAGCATAGCTGGTCCTCAGAGTCTAAGGATTCCTCAGCGGAGTGCTTAGTACCATTTGCTGAATGGCGCCCGTGCTGGGGATGGTGCTAAGAACTTTCTACAAAGGTGAGATCGGCACTCGTCCTTATGAAATGAATGATGGTACCAAAATATCAACGATCGCTTAGTGTTTATATTGCCAGTAAAGGCAGGACAGCAATACAAACAGCGATAGCCTGATTCCCAGGCCCAAGTCTTCATTTTTTCATCTTGTTTCCTTTGTGCAGCCTCTTGCCTCTCACTCATCCTTCAATTTCTGCTTCTATCTAGTAGTTGTGAGAAACTGATATTCCAAGAATCTCTAAGTCAGTCAAGGGGCCAATATTTACATCAATCTACTGATATTTGGTGCTGCCTTTTAGCAAGCAAACCACAGAGTTGTTGGTTTTGTTTTGTTTTGCCTTTAAACAAGGGCTCGTGTATTTGAAGCTTTCTCAGTATTTCACTTCCTCATTTTTTCCTCAGTGTTTGACAACTAGTAAAAGTGAGGTGCAGAGAGTCACATGACCATAGCTATCAGACAGGGGCAAGGCTTGAACCACTAAAGTCAGAAGTCAAATGCAGAAGTTCATATCCGGATGTTTTCCAAGGAAGGCCGAGTGGACATGGAAAACAATGGTGAAATGTTCTAAACCATCACTCATATTTGATATTGTGTATGTAAAACTCAGGTAGAGACAATGTGAGTATGGAACTGGTTCTATCCACAAGGAAAGTTCAGATTTCTGCCCACTTCGAGGCAGTGTTGCTGTGGAGAGACACTGAACAATCAATTCTGACTAATGGTAGCCTTTTGCTACAGAGTAGAACTAATTCAGTAGGATCTTCTAGGCTGCACATTTTACAAAAGCCGATAACCAGAAATTCTCCATAGGAGTCACTGTGTGGATTTGAACTACCAATCTGTCAGTGAGTAACTAACCTTTTAACCATTGTGCCACTGAGGACTAAGGAAGGTCATGCAGTTCCTGCCTCATGAACCTTACAGCTCTAGGTGTCTTGGAGTCAATTCAAGCTTTCGGTTTTCAATGACTGGTTTTTCAGATACAGATTATCACACATTTTGTTCAATGCACCTCTGGTTGGGCTCAAATCTTCAGGTTAACAGCCACGTTGTACCACTCAGACTCTTAATGAGGTTTTTAAATTTTTATTTTTTGCTATTGTTATGTACCACTGAGTAAAAGCAACTCAAAACTGACCTTCTCAGTGAGTTTTTGGAGCCTGTAAATCATATAGGAAGAGACTGCTTATCTTTCTCCCATGGGGCAGCTAGTGGATTTGAACAACATGCCTTTGGGTTGACGCCACTGTCCCTTACCACCAACCACTAGACCTCCCAAGGGGTGAAGTGTAGGATCTTGTCGGAGGCCTAAGCCAATAAAAATATGATAAGTATCATAAAAAATTGGTATTTGTTAGCTGGCAACTGTTTTTAAACAAAATGATTAAAGGGAAAAATAAAATAAAGGTTTTCTTTCTTAAGATCCAATGCAGTCATTATTGATTTCTTAAAAACTGCCAAAAGAAAGATCCTGAAATCTCTCATGGCAAACCACTGCAAAATGGAAAAGCCTATGAGGTTTTCAAGTTTCCTGTGGTTAATGTCAGCAGTGGGGAGTAGGGAAGGAGGCCCTGGCAGGGGCAACAGGAGGGAACTGAGCAGGATGACTGAGGTGGGGCGGGGGAGGCGGGGGAGGGATGGGACTGTAACGCATGTGCTAACGGGGTGGAGGTGGGGGCACAACGCCAAATCTGTTAGCTGGCTAATATTTTATCTGCTCTTTTGAGTAAAATGCTTGTCTGTCGGATATTGCTCTGAAACTAAATTTCTAGAGTAAGACAGAGTAGAAAGAAGGATTGGCCATCCAGTCCCAGGTAACAGGTCTTCGAAGGCTCTATGTACAACACAGCATGCTTAGATTACACTAGCAGTTATGGCACCGGAGGCTGAGCCCTTGTGTTGGGAAACACAGACACCAGTATTTGGAACATGCATCAGAGAGTTGGACAATGACCAAGGAAGATAGAAGGAGAATTGATGCCTTTGAGCTGTGGTGCTGGAGAGGAGTATTAAGAATACCATGGACTGCTAGGAAAACAAACAGATTTGTCCTGGAAAGGGTCAAACCAGGTGGTTCCTTGGAGGCAAGGATTCTGGGGCTCTATCTAACATACTTTGGACATGTTGTAAGGAGGGACCAGTCCTTGGAGAAGGACATCATGCTTGGGAGGGTGGAGGGACAGCGCAGGAGAGGAAGGCCCTCTATGAGGTGGATTGATTCAGTGACTGGGATAATTGGGATGGGAGTGTCAGAGACAGTGCTATTGGCACGGAACAGAGCGGAGTTTAGGGCTGCTGTACATAGGGTCGCTATGAGTCGCAAGCGACTCCAGGGCACATAACAGCAACAACAACAACAATGTGAGAAGTACAAATGTAGAAAAATTGGACATTTAAAGGGAAAATGGAACACATAAATATATTTAGGCATTGGTAGAATGAGATAGATTGGCATGGGATATTTTGAATCACATAATCATATGATATACTTATGCAGGAAAAGAAAAGGTGAGGAAAAATGGGGTCACATTTATAGTAAAAAAGATCATTTATAGACCCATCCTGGAATTCAATGCAGTGAGTAACAGGATAATATCCATACACAAGGAAGACCTGTAATACAACTATCATTCATATGTATGCACCAACAACCAGCGCCAAAGAGGAGGAATAGACAACTTCTATCAACTTTCGCAGTTGGAAATTGATCAAACATACAACCAAGATGCAATGGTAATGAGAGATAAAGTTCAAGGGGCTCTGAAGAAACTGGTAAAAAAGAAGGCCACTGGAACTGACAAAATACCAGCTGACATATAACAATATAGAGGCAGCACTGGACCTGCTCACCAGATTGTACCAGGAAAGCTGGAAGACAACTACCTGGCCAATTTATTGGAAGATTCATATTTATTCACATTCCAATAAAAGGGCCCCCAACAGAGTGTGAAGATTATCAAACAATATGAATTGAAGCTCAATAGCAAGAAAATAAAGATTCTCACCACTGGGCCAGTTGGCAGCGTCATGATAAATGGTGAAGAGACTGAGATTGTTAATAGCTTTAGTTTGGCACAGGATAGAGCAGGGTTTAGGGCTATTGGACATAGGGTTGCTATGAGTCACAGGCGACTCGACTCCACATAACAACAACAATAATAACAATGATATCACACCCAAACAAAATACTACTGAAGATTATTTAAAAACAAATGGAACAGTACATTAACAGAGAATGACCAGAGAAAGCTGTGGGCATTAGAAACATCGTAGCCAATGTCAGCTGGATCATGGCTGAAAAAGTAAAGAGTACCATAGGAATGTCTATCTGTGTTTCATGGACTATGCAAAGGCATTTGTTTGCATGGATCACAACAAATTGTGGCTAATCTTGAGAAGAATACTTGATCATGATCATATAAGACCTATACTTGGACCAGAAAGCAATTGTCAGAACAGGGCAAGAAATCACTACCGGTTCAAAATCCAGAAAGAAGTGTATCCAGGATGTGTCCTGTCTCCATACCTTTTAAGGTTATATGTGGAACAAATCATTCAGGAATCTGAACTTTATGGGGTAAAATGTGGCCTCAGAATTGGAGAAAGACTCAACAACCTGTGTTATGCAGATGACACAACCTTGCTTGCTTGCTGAAACTGTGGAGGACCTGAAGCATTTGCTGCAGAGGGTCAAGGACTGCAGCCTTCAATATGGATTGAAGCTCAACATCAAGAAAACTAAGATTCTCACCACTGGGCCAATTGGCAGATAGATGGAGAAGAGATTGAAATTGTTCATAATTTCAGCTTGCTTGGTTCAATACTCAACATTCTTGGCACTAACAGTCAGGAAAAAAAAATCTAATTGCATTAGGAAAATCTGTTGTCAAGGACAGCTCCAGAGTGCTGGAGAGCAACGATGTCAGTCTGGAGACTAAGCTGCACCTGATGCATCAATTACTTGTTATGCATCAGAGAGCTGGACAATGACTAAGGATGACAGAAGACAACTTTGATTTGTGGTGCTGGAGAAAAGTACTGAACATAATATGGACTGCAAAAAGTACTAACAGGTCTGTCCTGGAGAGAGTGAAACCAAGTTACTCCTTGGAGACAATGATTTTGAAGCTGTCTCACATTTGAGCATGTTGCCTGGAGAGACCAGTCCTTGGAGAAGGACATGATGCTTGGAAGGGTGGCGGGACAGCACAGAAGAGGAAGATTCTGGATGAGATGGATTGACACAGCAACTGTGGTAATGGGGGAAGGTGTGTCAGAGGCAGTAAAACTGGCTCAGGATAGGGCAGACTTCCAAGATATGTTCACAGGGTCAATATGAGTTATAAAAGACTCGATGGCACATAACAACAACAACATAGCTAATGTATCCCTTAAATGCACTCAATGCCATAAAAAGAAGATGGACTTTCAAGTAATGCAACTAAAAATGTATTGCCTTTACTGAAAGCAAGAAAAATATTCTAAGCTTTGGGGGTTTTTCTGGGGTTGTATTATTGTTCATTAGTTGGTTGATTTGTATTTTTTTCCTAAGTTTTATGCACTGTCGGAAATGATTCATTGATGATCCTCCACCTGATTCTCAGAAGCAGTCAATCAAATGAGAGGAAATCGTCCATCTTTCTCCCATGGTGCACCTGGTGGATATGAACCATGTGATAGTAGGTTGGCAGTGACATTCCTTACCACTATATTAAAAATAGTATAGATGAGAATTTTCATGTTGTTGTTATGCGCCGTCAAGTCTCTTGCGACTCATAGGGACCCTATGTACAACAGCCCTAAATCCTGCTCTGTCCTGTGCCAATCGCACTGTCTCCAATACACCTATACCAATTACCCTAGTCACTGAATCAATCCTCCTCATAGAGGGCCTTCCTCTCCTGTGCTGTCCCTCCACCCTCCCAAGCATGATGTCCCTCTCCAAAGACCGATCCTTCCTTACAACATGTCCAAAGTACGCCAGACAAAGCCTCAGGATCCTTGGCTCCAAGGAGCAGTCTGGTTTAACACTCTCCAGGATGAATCTCTTCGTTTTCTTAGCAGTCCATGGTACCCTCAATACTCTTCTCCAGCACCACAGCTCAAAATCAGCTCAATTATCTTTCTATCCTCCCTAGTCATTGTCCAACTCTCTGACTCATAACAAGAGATTGCAAAGACCATGGCCTGTATCAGATGCACCTTAGTCTCCAGAGTGACGCCATTGCTCTTCAACACTTTGGAGAGGTTCCTAACAGCAAACTTTCCCATGGCAATACGTCGTTTAATTTCCTGGCTGCTGGTGCCAAGA
>NW_006399812.1:9236657-9244417 GCF_000299155.1 Elephantulus edwardii | reverse complement strand
GCTGCCAATTGGTGCAGTGGTGAGAATCTTTGTCATCTTGATATTAATTCTCAATCCATATTAGAGGCTGCAGTCCTTGACCCTCAGTAGCAAGCATTTCAGGTCCTCCTCAATTTCAGCAAGCAGGGTTGTGGCATCTGCATAATGCAGATTGTTGATAGCTCTTCCACCAATCCTGACCCCACATTTCTCCTCATAGAGCCCAGCCTCCTGGATAATCTATTCTGCATACAGGTTGAAAAGATATGGAGACAGGACACCCCCTGGCATATGCCCTTCCCAATTTAGAACTATGAAGTGTTTCCTTGCTCTGCTCTGACAACTTCCAGATCAGAATAGATAAGCATAAGGAAGAAAAATAAAACACAACACCACGTGAGATGGCATTAAATAGTACAGAAAATTCCTGACCTGGTGTTTCTATTCAATAGTCCAGATACTTCCAATTGAAACTCTTCAATTTTGCCCTAATGACTAAAGAAGTTACGGGTGTCCATGTAAAAATTGTGGTCCTCTCCTCCCTACGTTATTCATGGTTTTTGGAAAGAGCACTGGCTCAAAGCACAGATAAAACTGGATTCAGCACCATTCTTTGACATATACAATCTGTCATTAATACCACATGCAGGTAAAATATTGCTGAGGATAATAAAAAAAATATTTGCAGCAATGTATCTATAGAGAATTACCAAAAATTTAAACTGGGCTCAGAAGACTCTGTGGAAAGAGGGCTATCATTTCTAGCATCAGATGGATCTTGGTCGAAAATAGAGAATACCAGAAAGATATTTATTTTTGTTTTATAGCCTCTGCAAAGACTTTTAACTGTGTGAATCAATGACAAATTATGGATAGCATTGAGATGAATGGAAATTCCAGAACACTTAATTGTCCTCATGTGAACTCTGTACACCCCTGCCCCCCCCAATTGTTCAGACAGAACAAAGAGATACTGGATCATTTAAAATAAAAAATAGTGTTTATTACAGTTGAATCTTTCCACCATATGTATTCAAATAGTCTGGGAAAATTTACTCTAGAAAGTATCACAGAACTGAATGAAGACACATTAGCAACCTTTGATATGCAGATTACACAAATATGCTTATTGAAAACAAAGACTGTTTTTACTTGCTGTGGAAGGTAAGAAAGGTAGACTGTTGTTGCTGTATTGCTGTGTACTATCAGGTCAGAACTGACCCATAACTGACCCTCCAGTGATTTTTCAGAGGCCATTAGTCACACAGGAGGAGATTGCCCTTGATTCTCCCATGGAGCGGTGAACTTGAACTGTGTGCCTTCAAGATTGTAGCAGAGCTTCTTACCACTAGGTCACTAGCGCTCCCTACAGTATGGTTATACCTTAACATCTTTTAAAGAAGATAAAAATTCATACAACTATACAAATAAGCAACATCATCATAAACAGAGTTAAGACTGAAGTTGTCAAAATTTTCATTTTACTCAGATCCACAATTTAATGACCATGGAAGCAGAAGTTGAAATAACTCTTTAAAGTATTAAAGAGCAAAGCCTTTTTCCCCCCTGTGAGGTAGGCCTACCCTATGGCATGGTATTTTCAATCACCTCATAGCATGCAAGTCATACCAGATGGCGCCTAACAATAACAGCATATGTATTGGGAAGTTGAGCAATGCAAAAAGAAGGCCGGAGAAGAAGAATTGATGTCTCTGAATTGTGATGTTGGCCAAGATTATTTAATGTTAAGGATTGCCAAAAGAATAAACAAACTTGTCTTAAAAGAAGTACACTGAGAATGTGTTTTAAAGGATGATCAAACTCCTACTATACTTTGAGCAAATTATCAGGATGTCCCTTGAGAAGATCTCATGCTTGAGGATGTAGAAAGTTGGTACAAAAAGAAGAAGCCTCCTCAGGAGATGGTTTGACACAGAGACCACACCAGTTGGATCTAGCACCACAGCAATTGTAAGAAGAGTGAAGGACTGAGCAATTGCATGGGTGAGGAAGGCGTGGACACTATTGTATTCTATTGTGCTTGGGGGGTCACTTTGAGTCAAAAGCAACTTAATAGCACCTACTCACAGTAAGTAGTATAGCACTGGTCTGTGCATTGCTGTACAGAGGTAACTTGTGGTTGTTGTGATGCTAAACACTGTGACACTGATGTGTCAAATACAAAATGGTTACCCATGGCAGACAGTGTTTGGTGGAGCTCCCTGATTAAAACAAGCTTGGAAGCAGGAGTGGCATCTACTTCTGAAATAGTTTGCCTCCAGAAACTCTATGAACATGGAGAAACTACCAATGTTATACAAGTATTTCGGTCTTTCATTTATAGGGTCGCTATGAGTCATCCGTCTACCACTCGAAGGCACTAAACAACAACAACAATAACCACCACAATAAGAACATTTGTGCCACTATCGACGAGGTATTTAAACTTTTGATCTTAATTTCCTCAACTATGAAATAGGAGTCATGATCTATGGCTAATGTGTCCATCAAGATTTATAGCATCTTCTACTTAGGGAACCTGCTAGAAACTCAGAATCCCAGGCCCACTGGACCTGCAGTGTAAACATCCACATCGGCTGATTCATAGACATTAATGTTTAGAAGTATAGTATGCTACGTTCCCACTGCTGCTGTCACCAATTGCCCGAAACGTAGTGATTTAAAACAACGAAAATCTATTCTAGTGGTGAAGGTCAAAAAGTCTCGAATCAGTCAATGATCAAAAATTAATGTGTCAGCCAGGCTGGTTTCTTTTGGAGGCTTTAGAGTAAAATCTACTTTCTTGCCTCTACTAGCTTCTAGAGCAGGGGTCCCTTGGTCCCCTGCCCTACATCTGTCTTCAAAGCCAGCTGTCATCACGTTTCCTTCACTGACTCCTCATAAAGCATCACATCACCTTTACTGACTCTGAAACCCATTCCTACCTCTTACAAATATCCTTGTCCTCATAAGGACACTGGATCTAACTAGCTAAAACAAGATCATCTCTTTCATCTCAAGATCCCTAATCACCTCTATAACGTTTCCTTAGCACAAACAGTGAATATTCATAGGTTTGGGCAATTGACGTGGATATCTCTGAGGGCCATTACATAGGCTAGTACACAATCACAGAGGTTGAATATAATGTGTATCAGTGTTATTGCCCCTCACTCCCAGTCAAATAGGGCTTCATTAATGAGAATTGCTCATTTGGTAAATATACTAGTTGAGAAAAGTTTCTCCATACATACCAATCAAAGCTTCTCCATACCTACAGATATGGTTTTTCATGACTTCAAGTTTCAAGAACGTGCATTCAAAACTAGTAGGTTAGTCTCTGTGAAATTCCTTCACCTCTTCAAGTAATAGTTGTATCCTTTGTAAAGAAGACATAATAATAATAATAGCACTTCCTCAAAGATTAAGAAAACTGGAGAAAAAAAAAAGCCAAAACACAAACCAGGAGACTATTGTTGTTGCTCTTGTTGTTGCCATCAAGTCAGAACCAACTCACAGCAAGTTCTCAGGGATAGTAAACTGGATAGGAGGAGATTCCTCATCCTTCTCCCAAGTAACACCTTTTGGATTTGAACTGTGTACCTTTGGGATTCCAGCACAGTTTCTTACCACTAGGCTGTTACTGGGCAATTTATTGTCTGTCTTCTCTGAAGCCTGACCTCCTAGGTGTGGACCATAAAGTTGGCCTGGATCTAGGGTATGAAAATCCCTTCAGAATTCTCTGGTGAATTGCAAATAGCTACCACATCTACTGTTCATTTAAAGTCGGGCACCTTGAAGTCATAAACTGCATAGATGTCATGTTTCATTGATTTGATGTGTTATGACTTTTCTGCATCGTGGCGACAATTGGCGAGGGCATTCTGTGCTGTCAGTCAATGGCAGCCATGGATATCCCTGACTCATGCTGCAGTGTAGGTTTCGTGGTGAAAACCATCAGGCCAAGATAAGCCTTTGGCATTTGGCAGCTCAACTAAGATTCTACTAAAAATCTAAACTTTAGAGTAAATATGGTATTTATAATATGATGGTACTGTAATTGGAAAAAGTGAGATTCTGAGTCTGTTGGGATAAAGTCATTGTAGGGATTGACCAGAAGTTAAGTTAATCGTGGGATAGATATGACTCTAAGTTCAGCTGTCTTCTAAGATTACCTAGAAATACACACTTTGGAGCCATAGCAACTTGGAAACAGATTCTTAATCATCTGGTATGTGCACTATTCTGCCCCTTCCTATTGCCCATCTCTCTCCTAACACTACACATTCACATACACATCATTGACTGCACTCCTTATCTTAAAAACTTTCTGGATGAATTCAGAAGGCCAATTTTCTATTTCAGTAAAATGGGTCAAAGACCCTTTATGCTAAGGCAGTTTCCCTGCATTTAAAGTTGTTGTTGTTGTTCTTCTATGACCTGGAGTCTACTTTGACTCATTGTGACCCTATGAACAATGGTTCTGAACCTTGCCCTCCCTTGAGCCAGTCTCACTGTCTGACACACCTGCCCCTATTGCTAACATCACTTTGTCAATCCATCTCATCCAAGATCTTCCTCTACTGCACTGTCCCTTCCACTCTTCCAAGCATGATGTTCTTCTCCAAGGATTGGTCCCTCCAGGCAGCATACTCTATGTATGTGAGACAGAGCTTCAAAATTCTTGCCTCCAAGGATCAACCTGGCTTCACACTCTCCAGGACTCACTTGTTTGTTCTTTTGGTAGTCCATGGAATTTTCAATATTCTTCTCCAGTACCACAACTCAAAGACATTGATTCTTCTGTCATCCTTAGTCATAGTCCAGTTTTCTGATGCAAGTAACTGAAAAGACCATGGCCTGGATCAGGTTTGCTTTAGTCTCTAGACTGATATAGCTGCTCTTCAGCAGTCTTGAGAGATCCCTGATGGCAGACTTTCCCAAAGCAGCTCAGAAACTGAGGAAGACCTGGAGTGGTTGCTGCAGGAGGTCAAGGACTGTGGTCTTCAATCTGGGTTCCATCTCAAATCAAGAAAACAGATTCTCATTACTGGACCAACTGGCAGCAACATGATAGATGGGGACGAGACTGAGATTGTTTTGCTTTTATAGTTACCAAAACTTAAAAAATGGAAAAAGAAAATGGCTATATTGTTGTTGTACAGCATTGAGTCAGAACTAACCCAGAGTTGACCCTCCAGAGAGTTTTTAGAGGTAATAAATTGCTTGGGAAAATTTACTCATCTGTTTTTTATGGAGCAAGTGGATTGAAGACACTTACCACAATTCCTTACCATCACAACATAAATGCTTTAGGAAGTCAAAATCTACTTCTCTGAGTGCATGACAGGTTAAGAACCAAGATGACGAGCATCAGGTTAAGGAGATGGAACTTGGGAGGGGTCATTCAATATTTTTTCTAGATTAAATCCTTACATAAACCCTTTTGCTGTGACCACTCAGGAGAGAAAGATAACATAGTTACCCTTATCTCCCTCTGGGTGAACATAGCTGTCAGCGAGGGGGTGATAGGAACATTTGCTCTGCTGTCATCATTTCACATTCCTTGACACGCAGAACTGAATTGTGGCTCTTTACCCGCATTATACAGATGACACAACCTTGCTAGCTGAAAGTGAAGAGAACTTAAAATACTTAGCGCAGGAGTTCAGACTGCAACTTTCAATATGAGTTACATATCAAAATCAAGAAAAGTTCTTCATCACTGGGCCAATAGGTAACATCGTGGCAGATGGGGAAAAGATTGAAATTGTCAATGATTTCATCTTACTTGCATCTACAATCAACACCCTTACTGCCAGTAGTCAAGAAATCAAAAGATGTGTTTCATCGGGGAAAAATCTACTGTCAAGGAAATCTCAAATGATGCCAGTTTGAAGATTAAACTTGATCCAAGCCGTGATATTTTCTATACATCTGCAAGCTGGGCAATGAATAAGGATGATAGAAGAAGGATTGACCCCTTTGAGTTGTGCGGTTGGAGAAAAGTTTTGAATATCTTGTAGAGGGCCAAAAGAATAGATATATCTCCTTCCAGACAATATTGAGTAGGACCTGAAGGAGAAGTGTCTCCACAAAGTGAAAGAAAAAGCATGGCAGTTGAAGGACCCTTTTTACCACAGTCACCCCCCATTCTCTCCAAATCTGATCCCACATGGACACAGTCAGTGCCATCGTCTGGGTCATACTTTCATTCATAAAATGAACACAGGCCTCAGATACCTACCAGAAAGCAGCATCGTGGAGCCCCACACACCCTCTCCCGACCATGCTGAGAGCTCTGCTCATTCTAGTGGGACGTCAGTACAGAGCAGTGGTGGCTCAGAACTAAGTGAAGAGACCTCATGGCCAGCCTTTGAAAGGAAACGATTTTACCATTCTCTCAGCTCAGTGGCAAGAATGGCACAAAATAGCTACCGAAGCCGCAGGAAGGCCAGCAGATCTGCAGAGTCAGACGATTTGGCAGTGCATTTACACCCAGGAAGCCGTTACTATTCAAGGTGTTCTCGGAGAAAAATTGTGCTAAAAGAAGGCAAAAAGCCATCAGCAGCATCTTGGACAAAATATTGTGCAGCTTTGTGTGGAATCCAGCTTTTTTACTATGCTTCCAATTCTGTAACGAAAGAGAACATTTCAAATCAACGTCAAGTAGGAATATGTTTGTGGTAGGATGGATGGTGATGATGGCTGATGGCCCAGGACATCCAGATCTCTTCTTGCTAACTGACTCTGAGCAAAGAAATTCATACCAGTTTCAAGCTGGCAAGCGGATGAATGCAATGCTGGGGTTTAAGTATTTGAGCGCAGCTGGCCATCGTAACAAACAACAAACAGGTTCCTGCAAACTTGATGGCGTTTGAGTAAAAAACCAAGAAAGAAGAAAGGTGGCCTATTGCTCCAGAGCAGGAGTGAGGACATGAGCAAGGAAAGGCCAGCTATGAACCGACCTTGTGCCAGGAGGGAGCCCGGAGGTTCCTGCTCAGCCTCTGGAGTTCTGAACCCAAAAGCTCTCATTTCAGAGAATGAAGTGAGAACAAACCGGAGTTGTAAAATGAACTGCCATGGACGATGTTTATCTCTGAACTGAACTGTGGAAACCACTGCCTTAAAAGAATGAAAGGATGATGATGATGATGATGATGATGATGATGATGATAATAATAATAATAAGAAGAATAATAGATATATCTTAGAGAAAGTACAACCATTGTGCTCTTTAGAGGCAAGAATGGGGAAGCTTCATCTCAGCTACTTTGGACATGTTATTACAAAGGCTTTCCCTGGAAAGGGACATGATGCTTGGAAAGGTGGAAGGTCAGTGACAGAGAGGAAGCCCCATCAGAGAGGCAGATGATACCTTGGCCATGGATTCACTGTGTCAGGAATGATAACAAAGGGGCAAGCTAGGACAGGGTTCCTATGAGTTGTACGTGGCTCCACTGAGCCGAACATAAACAACAACTTAGTTACCTAGGGCTGCTATAACAGCTACCACAGATGGATAGATTTCATGAACAGAAGTTTATTCTCTTAGAGTTCGAGAGGTGACTGTCCAAATTCAGGGTGCCAGGTCTAGGGAAAGAACTACCCTCTCCACGTTATGCTGAGTGAAATATCCTGGTCACAAAAGGACAAATATTACATGATGCCACTGTTGTAGAATGGGACGGTCCTTGGGGTTGGGGAGAGACTGAGTAAGATGGGTTCAATAATGTATACTGCACTGAAACAGAGGAGGGAGAAAACTGTTTAAAAGAGAT
>NW_006399812.1:9230423-9236087 GCF_000299155.1 Elephantulus edwardii | reverse complement strand
AAGCCCAGAATCCCTGTGAATGTTCATTGAAACTAATAAAATTTAATAATAACATAGAAAAAAAAAAGAACTACCTTCTCCCCTTGCTCCTCCATCATCTCTCTCTAATTCTCCCTTTTTAAGTTGTGGAAGGAAGCCTTTGTTTCCTTTGACACCCAAAGGCAATGGGACATCCATGTCTCATGTGTCTTCCACATTGTCAAAGAGCTTTCTTGTGTGGACACACAAGTCCAGAAGGATGCACTGTACTTACTATGATTCTTCCTTGATGTCTCTGAGATCTCCCCTCTCTCAGCTTTCCTCGCTTTTTATCTCCAACAAGAGAAAAGGTATTGCAGGTCACATTCTTGGGAAATTCTCCTATGTGATATGAGGGCTCTGATAAGATTAACAAATGTTGCATTCCACTCTAAATTCTTTCAAAATTATTGGTTTCTCAGATCCTATGGGATCATTTGAAAGTTTCCACGTTATATAATCCCATGTGTGCATTTTCTGGTAACACATGTCAACCTCTACATGAGGTGCTGGTGACTCAGAGGTAACCTCCTTTCCTTTTAGGATGGAGAGTTGGGCTTGATTTCTGATGAATGGATCTTACATGTCGTCACCACTTGTCTGTTAACGGGAGCTTGTAGATTACTATGTTGCTGGAAAAAAAAATCAGCAGAGACTCCAGACTAAGGTGACTAAGAAGAAAGGTCTGGCCATCTACTTCCGGAACTCCACCAGGGAGGATCTTGTGGACTGCAATACACATCACAACAGTGTGGTTTATTAGTTTGCCGCAGGAAAGGGCCTCACTTCACTGCAGCTGGGTACAACGGTATCTGCAAATTTCCTCACAGAGTCTGCTAACTGACATTGAGGCTCTTTTGTAACAAGCACACTGCTGAAGACATCTGAGTCTTCGTCTCAAAGAGAAGCTTTTCAAGAGGCCAAGTTTTCAAGGTAGCCAGTACCTCAATTTCCCTATCTCCCAGGTGAGGAGAGTAGAGCAAAGGAGTGTTCCAAATCATCACTGGGATTTTTTTTAGCAGTTTTGAGTGAATTTGTGCAAAGTAACTGTTTTGTCAGAAGGAAGGGAGGACAAAATGGGCAATGTCACTGAATCACTTACTCTGTGAGTGTAAGCCCTGGAATCAATGGAGCCAGGCAAGGGCAAGAAGGAGATTGAGATTCTGGGATGGAAGAGATAGAGTACATGCTATTTCCTGAAATGGTGTGAGAAATTGGTCCTGCTTCAGTGTGATTTCCAGGTAAATTCAAGCATTCCTTCATCTTGTGCTTGGTGCCTTCCAATCCAATCATGTTGCTTTTTTATAAGCAGTAGCTCTCCCTTCCATCTTCTCCTGGAAGCCTATGCATGCCACTTCTCGTCCTCAGCTATTGCCTCTCTTTCTCTTGGCTGGGCAAAAACTTCCCCAGCTTGCAATTTCGGAGTGAGGTCCACCTTTGCACCTCCCTTAGGGTAAAGCCCTACTGCACAGCCTGGGCTGTAGAGAAAAAAGGAGGCAGGAGCAGAGATCCCCATCCAATTTTGTGGCTGGTCTGCAGCCCCATCAAGCAATATTCACAGAAAGTGACAAGTAGAAATTAGCCCCTATTGATTTTATTTCCATAACATCTGAAAAACAATCCTTTACCAAAGACGTCTTTCAAACATCTCTCTGGCAGAAAATACAGGGTTCTGCCTCTGAGAAAATATGTTTCCGAGTACAGATCCAAAACAATTTCTAAGGAAAGCAGAATCAAAATCAATATTTCCACAGTGGATGCCATTCCCCGCCTTCATGAAGATGTGCAACTTAATTTGCAAGCATTTTTCCCTATAAGGAAAATTGCCTGCAATGCTGACTGGATCAGAACCACTCATTTCAGACTCATTATGCATTATACAATATCCCAAATGTCAGCTCACACCCACCAAACCGTCAGAGCAGCAGAGCTTTCAATAATAAATTACTTCTATTTACTTTAATACAGTGGAAAACGAATTCAAAGCATTAGGAATTCTTTTGCACCTGAAGGTAATTACCAGTAGCTATACTGAGCCCAGGACCGCAGATAGCTTCACTTGGTGAGGCTGAGGACATTAAAGGGATTGGAGGGGGGGAGGAGATAAGCTTCTTGCTGGAGCTTTAAAAATTATAAATACATAACTGTAGACACACTTGCATACACATCCCCCAAAATGTTCCAAACATTTCCATTGTGTTTTCTACCTGGAAACCAGTTGCATTGCATTTATAGGAAGACAATTAAAAATGCTCGGCAAAGGGTGTTTGAAGTCAAATAAAAGAGAGAATGAATGTGTCTTTGTAGTTGAAAGTCATTAAGCAGTTAGGGAAAGAAGAGGTCTCTTGTTCATAAAAGAGGAACTTTTCAATTCAATTAACTTAATTGGAAAAATGTATAATGAAATATCTGACATGTGACTGACAAGCTCAAATGATCTTGGAAACATTCCCATCAGCTCCAAAGGAGGACAGTGAAGAGCAGAGGAGCTTTTATGGCCAAAGAGGTCCAGAGAACCAGAACAGGTCTGGTTAGTCCTAACCCGGGGTGGCAGGGACGGAGCAGAGGCACAGGATTGGGGAGGGCTGTAGATTTCTCTTCCCAAGCTATTCGTCAAGGAGAGCTACAGACTGGTTGAACCAATTGCTAGGATATGTGGCCTTGAAGAGGAAGTCACAAGCCAAATGAAGAACAAATAAAGGTTTCTGAGTAAAAACTCTATTATTTAGTTATTCGGAACATGCTAAGTTCTGCTTGAGTAACAAATAGCCTCAGAAGGCTATTTCCTGTTCACTCTATCTGATCAAGAACAGGTTGATGCAGGAATCTCCCAGATTTGTGCAACCCAAGCTCTTTGACTCCTGTCTCCCTGATTAGCATAGACAAGGCAAGACCTCAAGCCAGGCACTGACTCCTCATACTAACATCCAGGCGTGACTCCTCATTCTAACATACCTGTTATGTATAGCACATGTCACTCTCATTTCCATTTCATTAACCTTGTGCATCACATAAACTCAAAGAAGAAGTGGGAAGTGTAGCCCTGTCATGTTGCTCTGAAGGAAAGGAGAACCCTAACATGGAGTTTTCAGCTCCATGACTACCCGAATACTCAGGTCAGCCCAATAGGGATTTAGGAATATGTTTTTCTCTTGGTAGGGGGCTGAGAAACAAATTAGGAAAATTAATAATAATAATAATCATTCCCTGGGGCCTGCCTTTCATTGTTTTTGTTCAGACATTCCTCTAGGTTGTATAGCCCTGGTGTACAAGTTGCTGTACAGCGGTAACTTGTGGTTGCTGTGAGGCTGAACACTGTGACACTGATGTGTCAAATGCGTTAATGGCTAGTTACCCAATGTGGACAGAGAGTGGGGTGGAGCTCCCCAATTAAAACAAGCTTGGAAGGAGGAGTGGATCCACTTCCATAATAGTTTGCCTCTGGAAACCCTATGAACCTGGAGAGAGGATGAAAGATAGACCCAAGCGTTGAGGACTCTCCTTCATAGGGTCGCTATGAGTTGCCTGTGACTCAATGGCACTTAACAACAACAACAATAATAATTAGTATCTTTCCCTTCAAAGGCCATATTCTCTAACTGATTATAATCACAAGAGGAAAATGGTGTGTCATATATACAAGAGCCCAGTGCAATCACACAAGGGTTTGTTGTTTTGTTTTGTTTTGTTTTGTTTTTCACTAACATCATGCAAGAATTTTTATATTATACAGAGGATCATTAGAAGAAATCTCTACAGCACAAATATGAGAGGGGTTCAGAGAATGAGAGAGAATGCTGTTGAAAAGGTTAGTGTTGGTGACAAGCAGACAGTCTCTTGAATAAAGGCTTGAGGAAGAGAAGAGGGACTGTGTACAATGCTCACGGCATCTTGTCTAATCCTATAACACTGTTGTTGTTATGCGCCATCAAGCTGACTATGTCACATAGTGACCCTATGCACAATAGCTCTGAATCCTGGGCCCATCTCTCACTGTCTCTGACATGCCTGCCCCTTGTTACTCCAGTTACTGTGTGACTACATCTTATCTGGGGTTTCCCTCTCCTGTGCTGTCCCTCCACCCTTCCAAATGTGATGCCCTTCTCCAAGGACTTGTCTTTCCTGGAAATATGCCCAAAGTATATGAGATGGAACCTCAAAATTCTTACCTCCAAGGAGCAGCTTGGCTGCACTGTTTTTAGAACAGATCTGTTAGTTTCCTTGGCAGTCCATGGTATGCTCGGTACTCTTCAATTTTCCTTCTATCCTCTTTGGTCATTGTCTAGCTCTCTAATGCTAAACAACTAATTGCAAAGACCATATACTAGACCAAGAGCACCTTAGTCTCTAGACTGACATTGTTGCTCTTCAGCACTCTGACGGGGTCCCTGACAGCACATTTTCCTAATGCAATTGATTCATCTTTTGATTTCCTGACTGCTGGTGCCAAGAGTGATGATTGTGAAACCAGCCAAGCTGAAGTTATTAACAACCAAATTTTTCTCTATCTATCATGGTGCTGCCAACTGGCCCCAACAACAGCACTTTAGAATAAATAATATCATTACCATTCTACCCACTAAAAAAAAAACAAAACTATTTCCTGAGAGATCAAATCACTTTCCCAGGTTCACACATTTAGTGCACAACAAAACTGGTGAAAAAAAAAGTTATTTGGGAAGCAGGGGAAAACTGAAATGAGACTTAAGCTACAGAGGAAAACTGGAACAAATTAAAACTGCTACAAGAGCTACCAAACCATAGCAGCCAAGGTATTTTCAGTATGGAAGCAAATTGTGCTTGTACCAGAAAAAAACAAGCTCTGAAGTGCCTAAAGTCCATTGTATCAGGCATAAGAGAATAGAAATGAAAAAAACTTCCTAACACCTAAGTTATACTTGATTCTATTTGTATAAGAGGCTAGAGACCTTTTATTATTATTTTTTTAGGTGCCATCAAGTTGAGTAAGACTCATAGCGACTCTATAAACAATAGCTCTAAAACTTGACCTACCCTGTGCCAATCTCATCATTGCTGATGCACTTGAGCTGTTTGCTAAAGTTGTTGTGTCAATCCACCTGGTTGAGTCTTCCTCTCCTTTGGCATCCCCACACCTTTCCAAGCATGATGTCCTTCTCCAACAGATAGCCTCTCCTAAGCAACAGGCCCAAAGTACGTAAGATGAAACTTCACTATCCTTCCTTTCAAGAAGCAATCTGGCTTCACCACCTTCTCCCAGATATATATATATAATTTGTTCTTTTGACAGTCCATGGGATAATCAGTATTCTCTACCAACACCCCAAATCAAAGGCATCGATTTTTCTTTTGTCATCCTTATTCATTGTGCAGCTCTCAGGTGCAAAACAAATGATTGAAAAGACCATGATCTGATCATCTGTGGAATCATCTTAAGAATAAGTTTGGAAGAGACCCAGGAAGAGCAATAGTCAGCCACCCACCGCGGAACTCCAGAGGAGCGAAGACTACCCGCCACTGTGCGACCCCCCTGCAGCCCACACCTGTGTGACCCCCGACAACAGGGTGCTGCTGCATAAACAACCAGCAGCGCCCAAGCCCTGCCCCCACCTCTTGGTGGTAGTGTCCAAGCCCTGCGCTCCTTAGGTCCCCCCTAGTCCCTTGCTT
>NW_006399812.1:9228469-9229573 GCF_000299155.1 Elephantulus edwardii | reverse complement strand
CGAAGAGATGTTGAAGTAAAAGAGCTGAACAGAAGATTTCAAAGGTCAGCTAGAAAAGACAAAACAGCTATAAAGGAATGTTCAGACACTTAGAATTGGAAAGATACCTATAAAGCATAAAAGAGACTGCCCACAACAAGTGGATAATATATTGTGAAGATCGTTGGTATTATAAAAACCAATTCTTAGTTAACATGAAAACATGACTATTAAAAATTACTCAGTCATAGAGGGACAAATAAACCCATTATTATGAAAACAGAATCAAGATGCAGGGAGAAGGGAAGAGCAGGTGTGTATAGACAACGAGCACTGTGCTGGAATGAGTGAAAGGAAGTACATCACCAGACGAATGGACAATTAGAAAGCATGAAGCCAAGTGTGTGAATGAATAGTCTACAAGGGGATTTAAGATGGGGGGAGTAGTGAGAGGGAGGAAAGTGTACATGAGTGAAAAAATAATAACAACAACAATAATAAATTTTTCAAAGCAACAAAAAAATTACTCAATTTTGAGTGCTTCTGAGTCTACATCACCAGTTAGGCAAGGAATCTCCATTGAAACCATTGAGCAAGTCTAGGATGAGTGTTGAGTTTACTGCCTCTGTAGTTCCTGCTTCTCATTTGCTGTTTTATCAAGTTTGGCTGCATAAGAGGAGTGAGTGAATGTGGGAGCAGAGGGGTGAGGATGGGCAGGGTGGTGGTGGTGGTGGTGCGGGGTTAGTTAATCATACGATCACACAATTTGATGGGTGGAGCAAGAAGTAGGTGAAGCAAATGGGAAAAATCTGGTGTGAAAAACAATGTATATGAACTGTAAATACCAGAATAAAAAATAAAAAACAACAACAAAGGATAAAAAGAAATAAATTTAAAAAGAGGAGTTTAGTATTGACAGTTTCTCCTGTTGATGAGTCCTGTTTGAATCTGGTGTTGCACTTTCTACAGGAAAGCTAACACCTCCTTACATCATTGCTACAACCTATAGTTGTTGTTGTTATGTGCCATCTAGTCACTTGCAACTCATAGCGACCCTATGTACAACAGCCCTAAACTCTGCTCTGTCCTGTGCCAATTGCACTGTCTCTGACACTCCCATCCCAA
>NW_006399812.1:9209924-9216476 GCF_000299155.1 Elephantulus edwardii | reverse complement strand
CATCGTGCAGCTAATCCTTCAGCAGCTCCCTTTCTGTGGTTTGAATCTACCCTCAGCTCTGCTGGAGAAGGAGGGGAGGAATGATGTGTACTGCATTGAAATAGATGAGGGAGAGAAGTCTTTAAAATGGTTATATGATTGGGTTTTATTGTCATGACAGGAGTCCAGAATGAAGGCTGCACAGTGGAGTGGACTTGGGGGGAAGAAATGCATTAACAATGAAAGAGTTTTATTTTTCAAGGAGAAGAGTGAGTGGGGAGGGGGGAAGGGGTAGGCAGGGAGAAAAGTGCAACAATGAATGACTGGAAACCCTATATCTCTGTAAACTTTCATTAAAATTAATTAAAGAATAGATGGGCAATTTACCATTTCTGAAAATCTGCTGGAAGGTCGGCTATTAGTTGACTCTGATTCGATGGCAATGAGATCTCAACTTGATGGTTCTTATGGGGCACGTTTTCTGAAATGGTTTCCCTGTCAAACATAGCAGTTTCACGTAGGGCTGAATTTAAGTATAAACCTGTGCAAAATATTTTAATGTTTTCTCTGCCATTTCCTGTGACTTGTGGACATCAAGCAAGACAACTGAAAATGGCTGCCTAATTTGGATATTATTAAAAGTTTGTTCATGCCTTCTAGAACTGTCTTCAGTTACAATAAAAGAATAATTTAAAATTCTTTCCCTTGTTAATTGGTACATCTAAAACTTCCTATGAAAATAATGTTCTTTTATGTTGATTGTGATGATCTGGAAATTTCATTTCCATTTCTAAGCCTGTGGATATTTCCTTCTCAGTGTTGCTTTAGTTTTCAAAATGGATTTTAAACTCTTTGAAGAATTCTAATTGCTTCATGGTAGTGTCATGTGTTTGTTGTCTTTCATTTTGGACTAACTTACGATGAAGTTTATTGCTTCAATGTATGTAGTTTTTTGCCCTGAAGCTCAAACTGAAGTGTAATTATTTGCCCTACTGTTGCCAGGATGACTCCCTGGCCAGATGAGTGGTCCTTCTGCTGTGGTCCTGTATCTCAGCACTGAGGCTGGTCTTTCCTAAAAGGCTAGCACCCCACTGCTGCTGCTACTTCTAATATTTCTGCTTTTGCTGTCACCATTACCTTCACTAAACTCAGACCAAGTCCTGATCCTGATCACACTCTGGAGATTATAAGATGAAGTGGACTGTCTAAGCGTGCTCACCAACCGACCAGGACAACTATTTGATGTCTCAGTCCCCTGTTCCTATAGTCCTGGACGTGTGTGTGCTGCTGCCTGTTGGATTCCTTTCCGCTCACTCTCATGCTCCAGCAGGTTTGCGTGAATTGCATTTACAAAACACAAGTTCAAAGGCAGATGTATAAAGAACAAGATGACCTCATACCTAAATAACATGCCTCTGGAACCTCTATGCACTCAGAGAAGCGGTGGTAGTTACAGAACAGGGTTCAGTTCTTGCGTTATTAGGGTTGTTATGAGTCATGCTCGACTTAACAGCACTTAACAACAACAACAAGATGGCAGAACATTAAGAGCACTAAGCCAAGTAGTAGGCTCTTCTGAGGTTCATGGCACCAACCCTCCTCCCAAGCCCTACAATCATGGAGGGAATTCATTCGTTTTGATGAGGCATCTGTAGTGCCTTCAAAAACTTCTCCAAGGGTACACAACTAAGGAGAGCAGAGTTCTCAATCATTCGACCATCTTTCCTCCCTGAAGCTAAGATTTCCAAGTGTATTTATAACATAAGACACCTCCCACCTTTTTTTTTCCCTTCAGACATGCAAAGAGTTTATTTAAAGACAATTTTGGGGAAGATAGTTACTATGTTCATATCAAAAAAGGGGTGATTTCACCCCTGTTTTTTATGATTATTGGCCTTTGTACTTGAAGGAATAACTTCCCCTTCCCGACTATCTTTTTCTACTTTCTGTTCTTTCAGAACTTTAAACATATGCTTTCAAATACAAATGTCCTAACTCCCTGGAGCTGGACAGGGCCTAAGCCCTCCACATGATCTGCTACTTCCTACAAGGCAACGTTTCTTTAGAACACATGCCAAGTTCAATGCAACTCGATTTATGGCTGTGGAATCAGAATTGGCTCATTGATGATCCTCCAATGGGTTTTCAGAAATCATATGGGAAAAGACTGTTTCATCTTTCTCCAGTAAAGCAGCTGGTGGCTTTGAACTGCTTTTTTTTGGGTTAGCAGTGAAAATCTTACTCACTAGGCCACCAGAGCTCTCTATCCCAGATTAGTGCTAGAGTTGTTGTTAGCTGGCATTAAGTTGCAAATGACTCATAGAGACCCTGAGAACCACAGACCTGAATCCTGTCCTATCCCATGCCATCCTCATCATCTCTGCTACGCTTGAGCCCATTGCTGAAGTCACAGTATAAATCCACCTCATTCGGGGTCTTCCTGTCTTTTGCTGGCCCCCCACCTTTCCAAAAGCATGATCTCCCTTTCCAAGGAATAGCCTCTCCAAGCACATGCATAAGAGATGAAGTCTTGCCATCTTTGCCTCCAGGGAACACTCTGGATGCACTTTTTTTTTTTTTTTAGTGTCTCATTTATCTAGTTTACTGTAACAGAAATACTACAAGTACAAGTAAGTGGCTTTAACAAGCAGAAATAATTTATTCTCTCACAGTCTAGGGGATTCAAAGTTCAAAGTGAGGGGCTAGTTCTGGTGAAAGACTGTTGGTTCTCGTCATCTTTGTCCAGTATAAAGTCAGTCTTCATCTCTGCTACTTCTCTGTCTTAATCTGTTCTTGTTACTTTTTTATTATACAGCAGACATTATTTTAATGAGAAAGGATATGTCTTAATCTAATTTTTTTTTCCATTGCAAATACATTTTTTAATTATTGAATGTTTACAGAGACTTAGGGTTTCCAATCATTCACTGTTGCACTTTTCTCCCTGCCCACCCCCAAGGCGGCACGTCTTCTAGAACATACCTGTTTGTTCTCATGGAATCCATCTCCCCCTCCTTCATGCGCCTTGGCTATTTGCCTTTCACTTAATAACACCAGCAAGCAGTAGCTCTGATTCCAAGTTCAGAGGATATTTTGCCTGTAGATCCAGGAGCCCATCTTTGGGGAGGACTTCCCATATGCCAGAGACTTCTGTCTCTCCTTTCCTTTACTCTCACAAGAAGCCAGAGATAGGTAGTATTGTATTAATTTTCTAAACGAGAAAACAAGATGATAGCAGGTCGGAGTCTGCCTTCAGGTGCGACTACAGAGCTGGCAGTTTCTGCTTTTTCTATTCCAAGAGCTTCCGCAAAAGCAGAGCACTAACTCTGACATCCTTTACTCCTGACAGGATGCCTGGAACCACACCTTAACCCATTTATAAGGAATTTAAATGGGCTTGATTTGTTAACCCTGAAACACATTAACAAAAGTAAATCAGGTGAGTTGGGGGCATATTTGTGTGGAGGGAAAGAAAATTCTCTAGGATACAAGTTTTAAAAAGAACTCTCAAAAATTATTTCCTCAGCCAACAGATCTACACAATCCAACAGACTCCACACATATGGCTTTTACAGCCTTTCCTATCCTGGGCCGAAGTCAGAATCACAGTTGGTAAAACAAAAATCCCATCTGTGAATGAGAAGCATTCGTGCAAAGAGAAGACCTTGAATATACTTGGGGAAAAGTACACAGAGGGTGAAAATTACGGAGCAAGATAGAGGCTGAAGACAGCAGGCAGGCTTTGGAAAGAACTTGTCTAGGTCCAGTTAGAACCTCCATGGGATTCTTACAGGTTCCTGATGGTTTCAGCAGTTATCAAACATTGAGGAGAAGGTTTGAAAGCTCAGGGGTCAGTAGACACCATGTTCTCCCTTCTCTCAGAGGAAAAAATATCAACTAAGAAAAATGCCTTAAGTTGTCATATTTTCCTCCTCAGGTTATTGTTCTGACATGACTTGGGGCCTGTATTAAAACTCAGGTTCCTGTGTCATATATAATTCTGACTAAATCAGATCTGTAAGGGCATGAAGTTTATGAATTTATATTTTTAGCTAACTTCCTAAAGGATATTAGTACATGCCAACATCTAACACTCTACTTAGGGCAGAAGAACCCACATCTATTAGAGAATTTCTGGTTCAGCAACATGGCTGCCTTCTGTAGGGAAGTGTTTTTAGTTGCACAGGCCCTGAGTGGGAGGCCCTGCCTTTTCTGATGCACTCTTTCTTTGCTAGGAGAAAAAAAAAAGCTTATTTGTTTTTAAAGCTAGTCTACCCAGGGAAGAAGCTGCCTTTACATTTTCCTAGCGTAATTAAGACGCAGATTAGATATAAAAGGAACTGCATTGTAGTTCATTTTCTAATTAAAACTGTTTATATGCACACAGCTATATATCTTTATGGGATGCCAGAAAAACAAACGAATTTGTCTTGGAGCAGGTGCGACCAGGTTGCTTCTTAGAGGCAAAGATGGTAAAGCTTTTTCTCACGTCCTTCGGGCCTCTTGTCAGGAGAGGACGGTCCTTGGAAACAGACCTTGCGTTAGGGAAAGCAGAGGGCCGGTTACGAGAGGAAGACCCTCAATCAGATGAGCTGCCACAGTAGCTGCAACAACGGACTTGAGCGGGGTGGAGATCACAGGAACGGTGCAGGAGAGGACAAGCGTTGCTTTGATTTGAAGGCACCTAATAACACCAACCTGTTCTTCAGGCAAGACATGCCTAATTGCTCTGGATTGCAATTGCCTCAGGAAATATGATCCTTCTGTAAAGTTTCTCTCACATAATTGATGGGGGTTTCTGAAGAAATTTCCACATCATCTCTGCCTATTCTTAATCTAGAACTCCAAAGCTCTCCCTAAACATATGTTTTCATGTTCCAATTACAGCTACCTCATTTAGCCTTGAAGGGGGGGAATAAGTAAGTAAACATGCTAAGATTGTACCTTCCTACTCTGGTAGCTTCTAACACAGCTCTGAGGGACACAGATGACGCACAGGATACCATTAATTAGACATTGTCAAGAGAGAATGGAGCCCAATTAGGCACTTGGAGCAGAGCCAACAAGGAGGTAAGCACCAAAGTTCTTGACAGGAAGCTATACCCTAGACACGCTGCTTCGGCAGCCGAAAGGAATCTGAATTTGTCCCACAATTCAGTTGAGCTCAGTGTCCTGTGGATTATTTCCGGTGCAGAACTCTCTATAAATGTACAGAAATTATGTCAGTTGTAGAACTGAGTTCAGGTCTTTTGTGCAAAGCTTACTACTCTGAATTGAACTCAACTCAATGACACTTAACCATTGCTAAATGAGACTAGTGCTGTTATATCTGGAGGAAAATTCTTCCACTTTGCACATCATTCTTTGTCAATGTGTGGTATGAAGTAACCTGGGTTTGCTGTGATGCTGAACCTTGTGCCATTGGGGTATCAAACACCAGAATGGTTTACCATTGTGGACAGTGTTTGGTGGAGCTCCTGGATGTAATACAAATTTGGAGCAGGAGTGGCATCCACTTCCTAAACCACATGTCTCTGGAAACTCTACAAACTTGGAGAAACGATGATGGTTATGGAAAGGCACTAGGTCTTTTGTTCATAGAGTCGCTATGAGTCATACTTGACTCGACGGCAATCAACAACAACAACAAAGCTGCATAGGATCCTAGGGGTACGGACTGAAGAGAGGTTCAGGTCACCTGAGAATGAGGAAACCACTGACATAAAACAGCTCCTCCTCAAAACAACTATGACGTATCATCTCACTCCAGTCAGAATAGCAAAATTTAACAGAACAGCAAGCAATAAATGCTGGCGAGGTTGTGGAGAAACTGGAACCCTTACTTACTGTTGGTGGGAGTGTAAAATGGTGCAACCACTGTGGAAGGCAGTATGACGCTTTCTCAAAAAGTTGCAAATAGAGATACCATTTGACCCAGCAATTCCACTACTGAGAATATACCCCAAAGAGACAATAACTGACACCCAAGCAGATATATGCACACCCATGTTTTTGCATCTTTGTTCACAATAGCAAGGAGCTGGAAACAACCTAAATGCCCATCAACAAATGAATGGGTAGAAAACCTGTGGTATATTCACGCAATGGGATACTACACTGCATTGAAAAACAAAGAACTCATGCAATATTATTCAAAATGAGTGACCCTGGAGGACATTATGCTGAGGGAAGTATCTCAGTCACAAAAGGACAAATATTGCATGGTGCCACTGTTGTAAAACAGGACTGACCTAGAGGTTGGGGGGAGACTGAGAAAGATGGGTTTAATAATGTATAATGCGTTGAAACAGATGAGGAATAAAACTGTTTAAAAGGGATATGTGATTAGATATTTTTGTCATGACAGAAGTCCAGAACGAAGGCTGCATAGTGGAGTGGACCTGTGGGGACAGATTGTAAAACAATGAAAGAATTTCTCTTACTTTTCCAAGAGGGTAGTGTGGTGGGGGGGGGGGGGGGGGGGGGGGGGGGGGAAAGTGCAACAATGAATAAATGGAAATCCAAAGTCTCTGTAAATTTTCATTAAAATTAATAATAAATTTTTTTAAAGTA
>NW_006399812.1:9200191-9209824 GCF_000299155.1 Elephantulus edwardii | reverse complement strand
AATGAATGGAAATCCAAAGTCTCTGTAAATTTTCATTGAAATTAATAATAAATTAAAAAATAAAAAACCAAACCAAAACAAAACAAAAACCCAGCTCCTCCCCTTCCAGTCTTCCAGTCTGGCAGGGCAGCTCAAATGACATAAATGAGTGCAGTTATTATTGTTGTTGCTTTTATGCACTATCGATTCCACTATGACTCATAGCAACCATATGAACAACAGATCTAAACCTTGCCCCATCATGCACCAGGCTCATGAACTCTGATGTGCTCAAGCCCATTCTAATAGTCACTGTGCCAATTCCACTTGTTTGAAGGTCTTCCTCTCTTTCTGCAGCCTTCCACGGTTCCCATAATGATGTCTTTTACCAAGGACTTTCACCTTCTGACAACATACCTGAAGAATGTCAAACAGTTTCCCCATCCTTGCTTTTTTGTGACACTTCCTCTAAGACAGACTTGCTTATTCATTTGGAAGTCCATGGAATATTCAGCACGATTTTCCAACACCACAATTCGAAAGTATCAATGCTTTTTCTGGCTTCTTTATTTCATTGTCCAACTTTTAAATGCATTGGATGCAATTGAAAATACCATGGCTTGCATCTGACATCCTTGATCTTTAGCACTTTGGAGAAGTCCTTGACAGTAGATTTTCCCAATGAAACATAACTTATGATTTCTTGACTGCTGTTACCACTATCACCGTGGTGATAGTTGATGCCAGTGAAATGAAATAGTTGACAACTGTAATATTTTCTCTGTCTATCATGATGTCTGTTGGTCCAGTGTAAAGATTTTTGTTTTCTTAATGCTGAGATGAAGCCCATATAGTCTTTAATCTTCTGCAGTAAGTGCTTTACTTCACTTTCTGAAAGCAAAGTTGTGTCGTTTGTAGAACAGATGAGTCTCCCTCCAATTCTGTTACCACATTCTCCATCTATTTGTATAGTCCAGTTTTCCAGTGGTTTGCTCAGCACACAGATTGAACAGGTATTGAGAAAGGGCACAACCCTGACACATAACCTTTCCTAATTTTAAACCAGCAGTGTTCCTTTGTTCTACATAGACCCCTGATTTGATTTTGGTTAACATTTAAATCCTGCATTTATCGTCTTGTCCTATATATTTTTCTATTTACTTTTTAGTTGTTATTTTAGTGAAATTTACCATTAGATTTGTTTTTCAAGAATTCATTCATACACATTTTCCTCCCTATCACCAATTCACTTTGTAATGCATGTCTTGTTCCAGATGGTTAATTGCCATACATATAAAGCCTAATCAACTGTTCCTTTCAGATTGCCCTTCCCTTCACCTGTTCCAGTGCACTGTTCATTAGCTAGCCGTTATTTTCCTGTTCTCCCTTCTCCCTGTATTTATCTTGTTTTTGCAACAGTGATCTTATGTTATATTTGTCCTTTCATAACAGACATTTTACTCAGCAAAATATCTTCCAGACTCATCCATGTTGTGGAGTATTTGGTGAGTTCATTGTTTTCAATACTGCATAATATTCCATTGTGTGAATATACCACACTTTCTCTACTCATCTGCAGAAAATTGGAGCAAGTTTCACAACTCACACCATGCACAAAAATCCAATGTAAGGTGGATCAGGAACCTAGGTATAAAATAAGCTATAAATATCATCTGAGAAAAACATGTGACCTTCCTTATGCACATCAAAAAAAACCTCTCCAGCAGAGTAAAAAGGAAGCCAATATACAGGGGGAAAATATTTGGTAATGACATACCTGTTAAAGGACTCATATGTAAAATGTATAGAGTTACTTGGGCATCTTAACAAGGAAAAGACAAACAATCCAATCATAAAGTGGATAGAAGAAATGAAAAGAAGAAATTCAGAAGGCAAAAAACCCCAAAAAAACCAAAAACCAAAAAAAAACACATGAAGAAATGTTCAAAATCACTAGCTATTTAGAGAGATGCAAATAAAAACAAAAATATATCAACTCATCCCAGCAACAAAAGCAAAGTACAACAGCAGAACAAACAACAAACGCCACTGAGGGTACAGAGCAGCTACAACTCTCATATGCTGATGGGATTGTAAAATGGTACAACCACTATGGAAGGCAGTTAGATACCTCCTCAAAACATTGAAAATAAAAAATTATATTTGACCCAGCTATCCCAATACTGTGTTGATACCCTAGAGAAATCAGAGCTGTGTTATAAATAGATGTACGTACTCTTGTGTTTATTGTAGCATTATTCAAAGTAGCAAAGAGATGGAAGCAGCCCAAGTGCCCATCAACAAACACCTGCTTAGCCCATGGATAGAGTTCATACGAGCGAGACAAGTAGGTGTTCTGGAATTCTCATTATTCTCAGTATTATCAAGAATTTGTTATGATCTACATAGTCAGATGACTGCACAGTCAAGAAAACACAAAACAAACATCTTTCAAGTATTCTTTCCTTTCAGCTAAGATCCATTCAAAGCCAAAGAAGAAGAAATTGAGGGAGTGAAGAGTACTTTGAAAATCCTCAAGCGCTTTACAAATGTGAGGAAGTATTACTATTTATCGTCTTTCTCTGAAGTGACTTGATATGCCTTTTCTGGAAGGAAATAGTTGATAAATGGATAAATTAACTTGATGAGTATATAAATCATGTATTTTACATACACATATTTCATATCTATATGCTTAGAATTTTCCATCATGGGATTCACACACGAGAAGCATTACAAATCTCTCTCTCCTCTTATCTTGAAAACTAGGATTAATTTCAAATATTGATTGCTCTTTTGTGAAATGCTGTAGGGAAGATTTGAGAGGAACACCTTTTTTTAAAAAAAAAATAGTGACACTTTATTTCATTGTTGTTGTTGTGTGCCGTCGAGTCAGAGCCAACTGGCACAGGAGGAGACTGCCCCTCCTTCTCCAGCAGAGCATCTGGTAGATTCGATCCACACACCTTTGGGATTGCAGTGCAGCTTCTTGCCACTATGTCACCAGAGCTCCCTGAACACCATTCTTTTGAACTAAAATCAAACCAGGTCATACTGAGTAACTAATTTATGGCCACCTCCTGTGTGTTAAAGGGGAACTGAGTTCAATAGCTGATTTCTCAGAAATAGATCAGCAACTCTTTCTACCACAGTGCTGATGGGTTGAACTAAAACTTTCAACCTTCTGGTTAGCAGTTGAGTATACTAACCATTTATATCATCCAGGGACTCATACTCTTTTATCCACCAACTGCACCAGATTGAACCTCAGAATGCAATAAAAACCTACTTAACTAATAACATTTTGGGAGGGGGGAACTTTTGGCTTTGTTTCCAATTTCAGGCTCTAACAAAAGGATATAAAAACAATATTGCAATTGATAGCATTGCAAAAACCTTTCCAAGTATGTCTACTTGCATGTACAACTTCAATATACCCCTCACAAGAAGCCCTGGTTTTTGTTTTTCAGATATAAAGACCTAAGTTCCGGATGATACTCTTTGGCATGGGTTAGGTCTCATTGTAGGAAAGTGATGTGGCACCTGTTAAGTGCCATACCTTCTACAAGTTGAAGGGGAAATGAGAAAACAGAGCCATCCACCATACCTTGAAAGCACAGACTCATCCGTAGACAAGAAAGCTGTGGTAAGGTCTGTGTGAAGGACACCATCTGAGGGCAGAGAAGCCTTCTTAAGGGAGAGGGCTGAAGCTTGACTTTGAGTTTGTACTTCAGTAGACATTAAGGCTCTGCCAGTGTCAATGAGCGAGAGATTATAGGCACGCAGAGAAGGAAAGATGAGAAGCAGTGAGGAGTGGAGGAAGTTACAGGAGGACTGTGTTCCAGGTGTTTCATTTCATCCTTCCTTCATCCTCCGCCACTCTTTCCAGGTAGGTGGGAGGGTGCTGCGGTAGAACACCCTGAATACCAGGAGGTGTTCCCCCTATATTACTTTCCCCCACTCAACATTTTTCCAGATGTTCTCAGAATATGTCTTCACAACTCAGCTTTGCACTATGTCAGGCGTTGTTGATGGTCATGGCTCAAAGCTGTGAGCACCGTGACCCCAAAGTCCGTCATGACCAAAAGAGATAGGGACCAAACAAGTGACTAGAAAGGACCCATAGATCCCAATTCTTTTGATTAAATGCCTTATTAACTTTCTACCTTTAAGAAGAAAGCTCTAGACAGAGAACACCTGGGAAATCATCAGTTTATTCCAAGAGAAGTACTCTCTTCATGCACGATCATAGAAGGAGGCTATAGTTCAACTGAAGGTGAAGGGTTGTTGGAGAATTACTGGAATGGGTCGATAAGCAAACATCTTGAACTTAAGCCCTAATGAACTGATCACTTTTGCTCTCATTTCCAGATGTTTGGTTTCGCTGTTGTTCTTTTTAACTCTTATGTGTAAAGTTAATCTGAATTGAAAAATAGTCTACAGGACCAAGTGTTGCTGTTGCTGTTGTGTGCCATTGAGTCAGAACTGACCCAAAGTTGGAGCTGACCCTCCAGTGGGTTTTCAGAGGCAGTTAATCATATAGGAGGAGATTGTCCAACTTTCTCCTGAGGAGCAGCTGATGAATTCGAACCTTCAGGATTGCAGCACAGTTTCTAACCACTAGGGCACCAGAGCTGCCCAGAACCAAAAGTAGAAAGGGAAAATATTTACACAAAATGACCCTTCAGTTTATCACTAGAGTTTCAGAAGGCCCCAGGAACACCCTCCAGAGGAAGAAGGACATTTGTCCTTTAACATCTGCCTGTAGTTCTTGGCATTCAGCAAATGTCCACCATTTGGCAGGATCAGACTGGGCACCCAGCATTAGGTATGAATAGACAGACGTACTTTCTTGAGGCTCCCAGTCCATCTGAAGGTGGGCTCAGGGAATGAAGATAAGTGAGATCTAAGAGTTAAGTGGCTTCGAGAACATGAACAAACTTTCTAGAAGTGACCTCTGAAATGACAGTGCATTTTTAAATCTTTCAAGATAGTCTTTTACACGTAAGATAATTTACAACTACAATGAGGGATCAGTACTTCCTCCTGTAACTTATGGATAAAGAAAAAGATTGTTCAGAGTTCAAGAAGCCACTCTCCCCAGTTTCACAGTTAATAAAAGGCAGAACCAGAATTCTTCACAGCTTGTGTTCTGTCCACCCAATCTCTTGGCCTCTCCGGAGCACTCGTTCTCATTTTGATTAAACACCCCAACCTCAAGTTCTTATTTTGGAACACTGGGCGTTTAACCAGCTGTGGGCTTGTGCTTCCTCTGCTGCCCATGCTGGGTGCTGTGAGGTTGTAACCTTTGGTTTTGTTTTTCATTTTGGAGATCCAGCTGCTTTCTCTTTGCTCCTAGAAGCTGGGGAGCAGAGGAAATTGCCCATTCTCTGAAGAGACGTGACAACTTGCTTTTTTTTTTTTTCAAGAGCCAGTCAACACCCTGGCCTTGTTCATTGGCCTCTCTTTCTATCTTGGAACTGTTTCCAGTTACATTCTCATTTTAATGTATAAATGCTTGGGCTTGATGTGAGGGAGTATCTGACTCTGAGAGGTAGAGAAGAATCCAGCTGGAAATTATTGGGAGTGCTTCACAATTTTAAGAGCGCTTCAGTCTCTCAAATTGGACTTCACCTTTGGAAACAGCAGGCTATTCAGCAAGCGCATCGCTTTTATAATCTTAAATCAAGGGCATCTTTTGCCTCCAAGACAAGGTGCTTATTGAAACTGTCAGAATGGCGATGGCAACATTGGATGAGGAGCCTCCTGGAGGACAGAGGGCGCTGCAGTTTCCACAGGCTCCAGGACTGGAGCAGTAGAGAGAAAGACAAGAGCCCCTTCCGTCACTCATTCAAGAGAAAGGCAGTGCATGACTGTTTGTATGGTGCAAGCTTGGGGGATACAGACCGCACAAGACAGTCAAGTGCCTCCCAGACTATTCATGGGGCAAGGATATTCCTAAAAGTGAATTCTGTGATAGGAGAACTGAGTGGTGGGGCGGATTTGGGGCAACCTTTTCCTGCCCTTAGTGAGTCCATCCTGTCTCCATTCAGAGCCCATTGTTGTTAACTCCAGCGTGGGGCACTATTAAAGATCTCTGCAGGACAGGGTGGGTGTGCTTAGAGAGCAAACGGGACACGAGAGAAAGGGAGAAGCAGGGAAGAAGAGAACGTAGGAATCAGTGAAATGTCCTCTAAATTGAAATTGCTGGAAGATTTAGTGGCATCATTAGGATCTGATCAACCACTCATGAGAATCAGTGAAGAGAGCTGATGTTACAGACGGGATTCATTACTCACTGCCGTCTGAAAGGCCACAGATGAGACGCAACCCAACACTCAAGGTCTTCTGTTCGGCTTTGATAATCCATTGTTGTAGAGTCCATCCTGATTTCTAGCCGACCCGTGGATGTCAGAATAGAATTATGCTGTGTAGTTTTCATTATATGAGCACAAGTTTACAGAGCAAATCAGTTTTCCAATTTATAGGATTTTCAAAAGACTGTTGTGTTTTTTGTTTGTCTGTTTGTTTGTTTTTATTTCTCCTTTAGGGGCACTTGTGGGTTCTTGTTATGTGCTGTGGTGTTCACTGTGTCTCATGTTGTTGTTGTTGAGTGCCGTGGAGTCGTTTGTGACTCATAGTGACCCTATGTACAACAGCCCTAAACCGTGCTCTACCCTGTGCCAATCACACTGCCTCTGACACACTCATCCCAATTACCCCAGTCACTGAATCAATCCACCTCATAGAGGGTCTTCCCCTCCTGCGCTGTCCCTCCACCCTCCCAAGCATGATGTCCCTCTCCAAGGACCTGTCCCTCCTTGCAACATGCCCAAAGTATGTCAGACGAAGCCCCAGAATCCTTGCCTCCAAGCAATAGCTTGGTTTAACGCTCTCCAGGGTGAATCTGTTTGTTTTCTTGGCAGTCCATGGTACATTCAATACCCTTCTCCAGCACCACAGCTCAAAGGCCTCAATTCTCCTTCTGTCCTCCCTAATCATTACCCGATTTACAATGGATCTGAAACTTGCCCTGTTGAGCCAGAACCAAACCATAGCTGACCCCCTAGCAAGTTTTCAGAGGCAGTAAATTGTACAGGAGGAGATTGTTCGTCTTTGTCCTGTGGAGCAGCTGGTGGATTCAAACAATATACCTTTGAGTTGGCAGCACAATTCTTTACCTGTGGTAGATTCCTTCAAACTTTCAACCAGCAGCCAACAGATTTAACAATTTTTGTCACCCAGGGAATCCCAGAATTGATAGGAGTGAAGATTTATCAGCATTCCCGGGTAAACTCAGGAATGAACTAGCTCTTCAGATGTCCCTTATCAAAGTGCATTTAATTTTGCTTTATATGTTGCTTTCCAGGAAGTATGCAAATGCATATTGATTGAACTCCCTGCGTTGCTGAGATATTTACACATACATTCTGGGGGAAGGGAACCCATTCAGACATTCATTAGTGGTCACTTAATGATTTCTAATTAAGATGCAGCCTGCTGTGTAAATCCGCACAATCGGAATTGTTTGAAGTATAAACAATCTGAGTTTATTTGTTAATTGTACTTGTGACCTCATACATCCAACCAAAGAGATATTAGCATTTGACTCATTTTGTTAGTTTTAACATATAGTTGATAGAGGGAGCTCTGAGAATCCAGTAGTAAGGAGTTATACCAGCAACTCAAAGGCACAGGATTCGTATCCACCAGCTCCTGCCCAAAGAAAGATAAATAATCTCCTATTGTGTAATTCACAACCTCTGAAAACCTGCTGAAAGATCAGTTGTGAATTGGTTCTGACTCAATAACACAATGACAATAACAATAACAATAACATAAAGAATAGTTCTGGCATCTTTTAAAAAAATTATTTCATACTGGTTTGCATAGAAAATTCCTCTACATTGTATTTCACACTTTCCATCACTCACATTGTATTTCATACAATTATTCTCATACATTCTGATTTATGAAATTAATTACCATTGAACTATACCCACTATTACTCCATCATTTTAGGTCCTTGCAAGATCTTTCTCATTGTCTTTACTCACAAAACACCACTACTCCGTTATTTTAGGTCCTTGCAAGATCTTTCTCATTGTCTTTACTCACAAAACAATGTGACCTTGTCATTTTCCCCCCTGCCCATTCTAACCCTTCAGCTCCATTTGCCTCATCCCTCACTCCCTTCTCCACTTGGACCACCACACATATTTTACTAATTATCTTTCTGTTTTTACAATAATGGTCTTATGCAGTATTTGTCCTTACAAGACTGAGTTAGATCACTCAGCATAATGCTCTCCAGTCTCAAGTTATGCAGTATTTTCCAAAATCATTGCTCCTGAGTGGTTCATAGCATTCCATCACGTGAATATATCACGATTTCTTAATCTATTTGAATAAACTTGGACATTTGAGCTCTCTCTATGTTCTTGTGATTATGAATAATGCTGCTTGAACATTGGTGTACAGCTATCCTTTTGAGGCTCAGTTATAATTTCCTTGGAGTATATTCCTAGCAGTGGAATAGCTGGATCACATGGAATTTCTGTTTAGCTTTTTGAAGAAATACCCAACCGCCTTCCAGAGTGGTTGTACCATTTCACAAGCCCAGCAGCAATGTATGAGCGTTTCAATCTCTTCATATCCTCTCCAACAGGCATATTCTTTGTTGTTGTGTATGGTCAAATCTAATCTGACTGGTACAGGAGGAGATTGTCCCTCCCTGAGCATCTGGTGGATTCGAACTGTTTGTCTTTGGGATTGCAGTGCACCTTCTTGCCACTGGGCCAACAGAGCTCCCAAGGCATCTTCTTGAGACAATTCTTTGTGCGACTTGTTTGGCCCCGTGTAAAGGTGTTATTGTTATTATCTACTGTTGATTAGAGTAGAATCATAGTGACCCTACAGACTACAGGCTTAGACCTTCCCTATCTTGTGCCATTTTCAAGATCTTGACATGTTGAAGTGCATTGCCACAGCTACTGAGTCAATCATTTTTTTGTTTTTGTTTTTTCAGCATGCTACGGTCAGAATCAGAGGAATCCTGATTCCTTGAGACTTAGGACATCACATCAAGGGCTGGTCAATGGGAAAGGGGTGTTGAATGTTGTAAGCAAAAGTAGGAAGGGTTGGTGGTGGAGTAGGGAAAAGGTGGATTTAAAAAAATTTAAAAAAAACCCAAAAAACACAAAACCCCCAAACCAACCAAACATGTAGCCAGGTGGGTAGCAACATTGAATATTGGTCTTTCTAACTGGTAAATATCTTTCATTTACTCTTTTCTGTAGAATGCCTGTCTATGAGATACTATTACATATATTTAAAAATTGAGACAGACTAGCAAGAAGGATTGGCCATCTACTTCTGAAATTGCTGGCCTTCGAAAACCTTATGTGTAGAGCACACTTAGATTATCATTTGGACTAACAGACATGGCAATTGAAACTGAGCTCTTAGAAATGGAAACACGGAGAAAGAGAAACAGCTGTAAGGAGACACTAGTGATTGGAATGTGGAATGTGAGAAGCATGAATGTAGGAAAATTGGACATTGTTAAGAAAGAAATGGAATGCATAAATATTGACATACTAGGTATTGGTGAAATGAGATGGCTTGGCATGGGACATTTTGAATCAGATGGTT
>NW_006399812.1:9182223-9199036 GCF_000299155.1 Elephantulus edwardii | reverse complement strand
GAGGAAGTTCAAGTTGCTATGAAGGAATTGGCAAAAAACAAGGCTCCAAGAGTTGACTGCATACCAATTGATTTATTTCAACAAACAGACGCTGCCCTGGATGTGCTCACTAGGCTTTGCCAAGAAATCTGGAGGACAGCCATCTGGGCAACTGACTGGAAGAGATCGATATTTGTTCCCATTCCAAAGAAAGGTGACCCAACAGAGTGTGGAAATTATCGAACAATATCACTGATATCACATGCAAGCAAGATTCTGCTGAAAATTATCTAAAAACATTTGGAACAATATGTCAACAGAGAACTGCCAGATGTACGGGCTGGCTTTAGAAGAGCTCACAGCACTAGGGATATTATAGCTAATGTAAGATGGATCTTGGCAGAAAGCAAAGAATACCAGAAGAATGTCTATCTGTGCTTCATTGACTATGCAAAGACTTTTGACTGTGTGGATCACAACAAGCTGTGGTTGACTCTGAGAAGAATGGGAATTCCAGAGTGCAAAACCTATACTTGGACCAAGAGGCAGTCGTCAGAACAGAGCAGGGAGACACTAGGTGGTTCAAAATCAAGAAAAGGGTCTGTCAGGGATGTATTTTGTCTCCCTACCTTTTCAATCTGTATATTGAACAAATCATCCGAGACACTGGGCTGTACGAGGAGGAATGTGGCATCAGGATTGGTGGAAGAGTCATCAAGAACCTGCGTTACGCAGATGACACAACCCTGCTTGCTGAAACTGAGGAGGACCTGAAGCGCTTGCTACAGAAAGGTCAAGGACTGCAGTCTTCAATATGGATTGAAACTCAATATCAAGAAAACAAAGATTCTCACCACTGGGCCAGTTGGTAGCATCAGCATGGATGGTGAATCCACTGAGATAGTTAACAGTTTTAGCTTGCTTGGCTCCACAATCAACACTCTTGGTAACAGCAGCCAGGAAATCAAGAGACGAATTGCATTGGGAAAGTCAGCTGCGAGGGACCTCTCAAGAGTACTGAAGAGCAACGACATCAGGCTGGAGACTAAGGTACGCTTGATCCAGGCTATAATCTTTGCAATTACATGCTATGCACCAGAGAGTTGGACAGTGAATAGGGATGCTAGAAAGAGAATTGATGCCTTTGAATTGTGGTGCTGGAGAAGAGTGTTGACTATACCATGGACTGCTAGGAGAACAAACAGGTTTGTCCTGGAGAGGGTGAAGCCAGAATGTTCCCTGGAGTCAAGGATTCTGAAGCTTCATCTGACATACTTTGGGCATGTTGCAAGGAGGTCCTTGGAGAGGGACATCATGTTTGGAAGAGTGGAGGGATGGCGCAGGAGAGGAAGACCCTTGATGAGATGGATCGATTATGTGAGTGGAGTGGTGGGAATGAATGTGTTTGAGATAGCGAGGTTGACACAGGATAGAAAGGCATTTAGGGCTCTTGTACATAGGGTCGCTATGTGTTGCAAACGACTCGATGGCACATAACAGCAACAACAACAACAACTAATTTATTTAAAAATTTGAATACATTGTTTTCAAGAACAGATTCTTTCAATTTCCCTCACCCGCCCACCCCTCAAATTACAACCCCATGATAAATCCCTCCTTCCCCCTGCACATCCTCATCCCTCTGCTTCCAACCTCTCCCACCTTTCTTGGATCCTTATATTCATTCTACAATAAAGATTTTATACAAGAAAAAGACTGATAACCCAATTAGAAAATGGGCAAAAGACATGAAAAAAAATTTCACAGAAGAAGATATTCGAATGGCTAACAGACACATGAAGAAATGTTCCAAATCACTGGCAATAAGAGAAATGCAAATCAAAACCACAATGAGGTACCATCTCACTCCAGTAACTGGCAAAGTTTAACAAGGAAGCAAGTAATAAATGTTGCAGAGGATGTGGTGAGAAAGGAACTCTTGTACGTTGGTGGTGGGATTGTAAAATGGCACAACCATTCTGGAAGGCAGTTTGGTGCTTCCTCAAAAAGCTGAACATAAAAATTCCATATGACCCAGGTATTCCACTACTTAGAATATACCCTAAGAATATAAGAACTGAGGAACAAACAGAGATTTGCACTCCAATCTTCATAGCAGCATTATTCACCATTGCAAGAACATGGAAACAGCCCAAATGTCCAGCCACGAATGGATTAAGAAATTATGGTCCATTCACACAATGCAATATTATGCAGCACGCAGGAGCAATGATTTTGTAAATGATTACCTAACTTGAGAGGAACTGGAGAGCATTATGCTGAGTAAACTAACTCAGTCCCACATGGATAAATATTGTCAATCGTTTTTTAAATAACCTTCCACATAAAGCAATCTCTGTTCTACCTGTTCCACTCAAGTAAACAGGAAGCTCAACAAAAGTTGGGACTAATTCCATTGTGTTCACAAGTTTATCCTCAGTGGCAAATATAGTTGCTTTAAGAAATATTTCTGGCATGAATGCTAGCCATCCAGCATCTTCTATGTGACACACAGAACTGTCTTACCATTATGAAAGGAAGCACTGGGGAACAGTGGTGGGGGAAGTGAGGGTGTTCTGTGCCCCAGGCTTTCACAGCACCCACTGCCATGCACCCACACAGGTACCTACTTCCATAACAAAGAAGAGTTCTAGCTGGGGACTAAGAGCAGAAGAGACACAGACTCATGATTCCATTATAATTTATCACATTCTTTGTTAATAGAGTTCTTTTCATTAATGTCAGATGTATGACCAGTAAGTGTTATGATGTGGCAGTTTATTAAGGGGTATTAATGAGAAGCACTCAGCTGTAATAGAGATTTTAAAGTCAAGAAGCACAAGCTTCCCTCTCATATCTCTTGAGCTACCATTTACTGATTGTGTGAGGCTGGTTAGCAACTCCTCTCTGTGGGCTGCATATTCCTCACAGTCAGACAGCTGATAACAAAGAAGCCGAGATTATGTTGTGGGTGAAAATGACTCAATACTCAATACGGATTTTTTTTGTCAAGTTAGCAGACATTTTTTGCTAAAGATAAAACACAGTGTTGTAAAAGTACAAGGAAATACTCCACAGATACACCAATGGTGGTCATGCCAGATGGGACACCTTCCTGAAGGGTAATTGGCAATATGTATCAAAAGACTTAATATGCTTATACCCTTGACCTAGAAATTGCTCTTGTAGGACTTGATCCTAAAGAGCTAATCAGCGATGTGACAAAACTTTGATGAACAACCTTGTTTTTAAAGTGCTGTTCATCATTACATAAAATGGAAATCACTCAATGCTCAATCATAGAGACGTGCTTAAATTAAACAAGGTCCATTCATTCATATAGTAAAATAGCATGCAATTCTTAATTGATAGTTTAACATACATTATTAACAGGGTTATATATAGTTTATAACAATATATCCAATAACAATTCTGTGTGTGTGTGTGTGTGTGTGTGTGTGTGTGAAAGGGATGAGGGAGAGGGAGAGGGAAGAAGAGGAGAGGGGTAGGGGGGAGAGAGAGATTGACATAACCACATTTCGTATATTTTGTGTGTATACGTGCGTGTACACTCTTATGAAGTCCATAAGAAGTTGGGGTGCCAACCCAAAGGTGGCACATCTTTGATGGTTCAAATTTACCAGCGGTTTTGCTGGAGAAAGATGGACAGTCATTTCCCCTGTGATTTTCAGCCTCTGTAAACCTACTGGAGGATCAGCAATGATTATTTTAACCAGATTGCAATGCGGTTGAGTTTTGAGAAATATGGTAGAGAAAAGACAGAGCAATACTTTAAGACTGGGGAGAGAGGTGAAGAGAGAGAGACAGGGAGAGAGGTGAAGAGGGAGGAAGGGAGAAAGGGGTGAGAGAGAGAGGGAGGGAGGAGGGGAGGAAGGGAGGGAGGGAGAGAGAGAGAGAGAAGGGGAAGAGGAAGGAACAGAGAGAAGGGAGGAGAGAGGAGAGAGAGAGAAGGGGGTGGCGGAACAAGAACTGTGGTGACCCAGTGATAAGAAGTTGCATTGCCTGTTCAAAGGCAAGTGGTTCAAATCCACCAGCTTCTCCCTGCAGTCTAGTTTATAACCTCTAAAATCCTGATGAATGGTCAGCTACAAGTCAGTTCATAACAACAACAACACTGAAATGTAATTAAATTGTGTACTAGTTAGGCTTTCTATTTGAGCTATTATATATTGGTCAAAATTTCTACCCTTTTTGATTCCAGAAAGAGTTGTTTCAAATTAATACATAAGCATTTCTGATTTTGTTTTTAGTGGAGGACTCCACGTCTGGGGTCTCAATCTTGCAGGGGACCTCACTTACGAAGCAGAGGACACTGTCCCCCTCTTTATGACCTTCTTTTTGTCCTACGCCTGCCCTGCAAACCACCCAGGGGCCTGAAGCTCAAGGTCCCGATCGTCCAGCCAGCTCATCGGCAGCGGAGGCACGCAGCGCATCGATCGCTTTGGTCACTTACTGTTTATTTCAGTAATGGATCGTGGACTGGAGCTGTGGAAAGAGGAAAGTCCTGGCCAACACTCCATCATCTCCTCGGCTATGGATTTTGTCATTACTATATTTGCCTTGTGTTACAGTGAGTGAAGATTGTGTTTGTGATTAATGGCAGCAGATGGGCAATTTATTCAGCTGTTTACTTCTTTATGGTGGCAAATGTGGGAGTAAATGCAGCTTAGAACACTTGGCTAAGCATTTGCTAATATCCTCTATTGACCGAGACACACAGGGAGTCTGTTTGAGGTTCACAGACACCATGTTCTCTGAGAGAAGGGTTCCAGACAGCTCAGGCACAGGTCTCCGAGCAACCCAGGATGGAGTTCCAAGCACTGCACTTCTGTTACCTCTTGTAAGTTCCATAGTTACCGGGGAAGCAGAGGCAACAATACCAACCCCACAGAGATAAAGTTCCTCAGAGTCATGCAGCTATGGCGGTTGGGGGTGGGCAGCAGGTCTTTTGAGGCTGAAAACTTTACTTTTTAATACACACTCTACCTTGTTCTTAGAGTTGCTTTGCCCAGAAGCAAATCTCAAACCAAACAATCATTAAGAAAATGCTCTAATAAGGAGTAACTTCATGAAGAAAACTGCTGCAAAAGCAGAAGAGACACTCTCTCTTTCTTGTGGTTATATTCATATTGTTGTTACTGTTCACCATAGAGCTGGGATTGACCCAAGGCTGATCCTTCAGAGGCTACGGAATCCTGGCCTTGGGAATCCAATCCTAGGAGAGGAGACTGCCTATCCTTCTCCTGCGGAGCAGCTGGTGTACCATCGAGTTAAAACCCACCCATAGCTGACCCTCCAGTGAGTTTTCTTGTGCGATTGACTGCCGCACAAGAGGAGATTGCCCAGCTGGCGGGATTTGAACCACATGCCTTCGGGATTGCAACACAGGCAACAAAAACGTTATGGTTCACAAATCAACACTGGTTGACTCACTCACTATGGACATAGCATTAGGAGTCTGAGTTGCTCGAGGAGGACATATTGCTAGGTGACCTCCTGGGCCAAGGTTGAGACAGACCCTGGTAAAATGAGTTAGCACAGTAACTGCAGTGGATTCCACATGCCAGGGATTATGAAGGTGAAGCGAGGCTAGAAAACCTTTCCTTTTCTTGCATATTGGACTTTAATGAGAGGCTAGTTGGCAGCTCTCTCTCACTCTCTCACATGCACTCTCTTTCTCTCTCTCTCTCTCTCTCTCTCTCTCTCTCTCTCTCTCACAATGCAGATGAAGCAGAAAGGAAAAGAGGAGTTCAAGTAAAGTGTATAATTTCAGATGAAACCCTAGACTCAGCCTAATTCCTCAAGGAGCTCCAAAGCGCATGATACCTCTCAGCTTTGCCCCCTGTTACCAGCTGTGAGACACTGTCCTGGGGAAATCACCTGCCTTTTCCTGGACTGACTTCCTCTACCACCCAACAGCAGTTCCCTGAGCAGGTCCCCAGTTGCCAGCATTTAGCAGCAAAGCACAGAGAAGCAGGGGATGGGTCACAGGGAGTCTGTGGAAGATCTGAGGGTTCTGAGCAGGACACGATCAATGTTGAAAGGAAAAAGGTGAGCTTGGGGGAGAGAAAATGCCTGTTGCAAGGATTAGGGCCTGGCACTTTGAGCTAGCCCTCAACTTTAAAAGACCCTCCTTGGATCAATTCCCCCAAATCCATCATTTAGCAAGGGAATACTTGGCTTACATTTTGGGAAGTGCTGATGGTCTAAAACACTTGGCTGCTAAGTGGAAGGTCACTGATTCAAATCCTCCAGCTGCTCCGCAGGAGGAAGGTGTAGTAGTCTGCTCCCATCAAGATTTTAGCTTTGGAAATCCAACGGGGCGGTTCCACTCCATTCTATAGAGTCACTGTGATTTGGAATCGATTTAATGGCAATGGCTTTTAGTGGTCTTTGCTGTCCTGAACCTCTTCTGTTACAGACAAGCTCCAAAATGCCCTCAGTCCTTCGGGGATCCAGTATGAATTTCACTTCTTCATTTACAAACATGCCTTCAAAATGTTGGTGTCATTAAATCCAAGCCACTGTAGGACTAATGAGTATTAACAGTTGTCATGGTTAATAAGACTTACATTAGTAGAACTGAGGTCATCTCTGTTACATAGGGGACTAAGAGAAATTTGGTTATAGAAAAGAGTAGAATAGAATAGAATAGAATAGAATAGAATAGAATAAATTTCAGACTTAAAATTTGCTAAAAGATTTCCCATATCAGATTTACCCAGTTCTTCATAATGTTAATTGCTTATATAACTATGTCTCATTTATCTGAACTAAGAACTTTGTTGACATATTACTGTTAGACAAACTCACAGCTTTATTTGGATTTCACTAGGTTTTTCTTACCAATGTTCTTCTTCTGTTCCCAAACCCATTCAAGGATACCACAGAGCTCCCTGGAAAAACTACATTCTAATATTTTAAATCTTACCCATCGCCTTTGCTCTTAGATTCCTTCCACCCTGAATGTTTGTTCCCATAAGAACTCTAAGATCACACTGTTGTTTGTGTGTCCACTAGTTGGAACCAATCCATAGCTGACCCTCCAGTTAGGTTTTTAGAAGCAGTACATCTCATGGGAGGAGATTGCTCATCTTCCCATGGAGCAATTGGTGGATTTGAACCCTGTGTCTTTGTAATTGCAGCACAACTTCTCACCACAACCCCTCACGGTTACTTACTAAGAATCTACTGGGAGGGAATTAGGTCTCAACCCAGCTTTGAGACCACATTACTGACAGAGAATATTACATGAGTTTTCTCAAAGAACCCCTAGATAATGGAGAAAAATCATAAAGACAATCAAATCAAAGGAACCCACAAATAGATGGTAAATTACAAACTGAAGAAATGCTGAGAAGAAAGAGAAAAGGCCACTGTGCGAACCTTCCTCTCTGGGCAGGCATAATCAAGGGTGACTTTTGTCCCCACTCTGAGAAAGTGGTTCCCTTTATGTGAGTGGGGACAGAGAGAAAACGAGATTTAATGAGCAAGCCTTCCAGAATGGTTTGAGATGCCCAAGCAGAGATGCCTAGAAGGCAATTGAATACAAGAGTCTTAGATCCTCAGTATAAGGACCTTTTTGAAGACTACTCCAGCTTGATGTATTTTTTTTCTTTTTTACATTTAATCTTCATAGCAGTTTGTGTTAAAATATATTAACAAAATACACCTTTGTTTTATATCTGGTTTTCATCTGGACATGTAGGCTTTAATCTCTTAGGAGCTTTGTTTATCTTTCTCCATAAAATGTACCACACTGTTCTGTACTCAGTAAGCACTTAAGAGGTATTTTTAAATGCAATTAAGAGGAATTTATTTTGGCATGATACAAAAATGTCACGGACAATATAATATTTTGGAATAGATTTTGCACCAGACTAGTGTTTTCCAAACTACATTTCATGGATACATCTGTGAAGATTTTACAGATATTCCACAAAAGAGAGACATTATGGTCAAATTAAATGTATGAATTTCTAAGTGAAACAGTAAACTTGATTTCTTCACTCTAAGAGTATCAGAGGAGGAATAGGTTAGTCACTGCATTCGATAACTCACCCTTATTCCTCCTTTGGTTTATTTATCTTGGCAGAGTGTCCAGTAAGCCTACCAGACTTGAACACGGTTTTGGAGATATGAAAACACTGCCTGATTTCCCCATATGGACAATTTTCCAGGGCTATTTACAGTGGCCAGAACTCCTGCTGAACAAAATGGCATGTTATGTACATGCGGCCCCAATAAAGCACTTAGAACGATATTATGTCAATAACACTATCATTCGCTGAGGACATGCCCATTGTCCTCTCTTGTGTGACCCAGACATGGGTGATCCCAGTGGCTGCAGGGGTTGTCTCTTAATGACTAGGGTCTTTCAGAAGTAGGTTGCCAGGCCTTTCTCCTGAGTCACCTCTGACTGAACTCAATCCTCTAGCTTTTCATTTAACAACTGAGCCCATTAGCCATTTGCACTATACAAGACTTCATGGCTCAATTGTCTTGTTATTAGGTGCCAGCGACGCTTAGTGAGCCTATGAAAAACCGAGCTGAAGCCTGTCCTATCCTGTGCTTGTACTCATTCCAAATCCACATCCTGCTTACTCAGTGCACATAGACACAGGCTGAGGCATCTCTGGTCGGAGTGTTCTGGACAGAGGGGCTCAGATCGGAGAATATAGCTCCTGAGAAGGTGGATGGGATGCCAGCTCCACATTTGAAAGATAGTGTATAGTTTGAATGTGACGTTCTGTCCAGACTGTGTCTGTGTAAGCAATTTTGGAGCCTGTGGCAAACTGAACTGAATATGAAAATGAATATGAAAATGTTCTGTTCTAAGACACTAAAAAAAAAAAAATCATCTGTCTATCCATCTAAGTCTAAGCCTATCTATACCTATATATCTTACATCATTATTTTGTCCAGAATATCAAAAGCCAAATGTAGCTATGTTCTCAGATTGTTTCTGGGTTGATGCTTTGTGAGATCTTAGAGAGTAAAGTAAACACTGTTGATTTGCCTCACTTTCCGACCCTCTCTTAGGCTTCTGAGGCTGTAAATCTCATTAACAGGAGCAAACTGTCTCATCTTTCTCTCAAGCAGCGGCTGAGGGGTTTAAATTGCCAAACTGTCTGTCAGCAGCCCTACTGTCCCATCACAGACTCACCTTGTATGTTGTTTTGACAGTTGAAAAAGTCCATCCTCACAGTCCAGCACTTGGCTAGAACAGTAATGCCAGACCTCAAACTTACTGTCATCAAGTCGATTCCAACTCGAAAAGACCTGAGAGTTCAGAGAAGAACTACTTCATAGAACTTCCATCTTTCCAGCCACAGACCGCCACATCTTTCTCCCACAGAGCAGCTAATGGGTGCAAACCCTCTGTCTCCTTGTAGAAATGTCAGTGAATATTACAATTATTACATGGGTTTTGAAGTTTTAAAAAGCCACCCTAGATATAGCGCTCTGGCGACATCGTGGCAAGAAGCTGCATTGTAATCCCAAAGGCACAAGGTTTAAAGACCACCGGCTACTTTGCAGAAGGATGGGCAGTTTCCTCCCGGGTGATTAATTGCCTCTGAAAACCCACTAGAGGATCAACTGTGAGTCGGTTCCAACTCTATGGGTACTCAACAACAACAACAACCACCTCACCACAGGCTGCACAGAGCAATCAATGACACTGGGCGGGGCCTGGCTTCAGAAGGCAAGAGACATCACATGTCCTGAATAAACTAGTTTCAAAGATTTCTCCCCACCCTCCACCTTCAAAGTTTAATTTAGATTTGAATTTGCTGATGGTAAATGATGATTGCAGAATAAACACACAGTAATGGAGACCCCATTAAATCATTGCCATAATGAGCAGAGATAGAATCTTTTTCTGTACAAAGTCCAACATTCCTAAGCATTTTTTGAAGCAATATCTCCAGCTCTAAATAGTTAATGGCCATGATAAGCAGAATTTGGGGTCTGGATCCCCACGGATGTCAACAGGGCACATTAGACTATAGGAAGCAATTTTCCCAGCGTAATGAGTTCTGCTGGGACCTCTGGACACCCACGACTAAGCAGCAGATCCTCCGCAACCTGCGCTGGGCTGAGGGGATGGCCGGGAGCAGGCGAGGTGGCTCTTCTCTGTCTGCAAACACCTGCACCGCAAACTGAGGTGCTGAAGAGCATGAGCTGATGTTGACAGCTACACAGAGCTTGTAGCATGTCAAACACAGGTGTCAGCTCTGCACCTTTTCTATGGGGACTAGTATTTTTGTCTCAATTAAAATGTTTAAAGAAAGCTTGTAAACACCATGGGTTTGGACAAAAAAATGTCAAGTTCCTTTGTCTTTGTGCTTCTATTGTTTTGTTAGCTGCTCTCCAGGGGGTCTTCTCAATTGAACCTGACCCCCTGGCTGGCTCAGCACCTTGGGGGGGGGGGGGGGGGGCTCCTCTGACGCCCCCTGATAAACCTTAGCTTCGCTTCATTCTGTAGTCCACAAGCCAAAGAGAGCAGGACAAGTGCCTGTGGATTGTTTAGAATGAGTGTTGATTGTGCTTCTAGAAGACGATGAACAGCCAACAAGCTGCACAGCCTGGCCTGCCCCTGGCACCTTGTCATTGTGTCCTCTCTTCACCTGTGTCCCCACTGATGAGAGTTAGAGAGTTGTTGCCATGAGGGCAGTACCAGCTCAGAGATGCCATGCTCAGTGGTCCTGCAGTGATCTCTCACAGATCAGACCACCATATATCAGAGGTTTGCAATGGCTGATTTTCAGAATCAATAGCCAGGCCTTTCTTCCTACACTATCTTAGCCTGGAAGCAGTGTTGACATCTCTTCAGCATCATGGCAATAAGCACAGCCTTGCCTGGCAGATGGATGCTGGCTGAGTGTGAGGTACATAGGCTGGAATCAAACCAGGGCCTCTTTGAAAGGAAAGCAGAAATTCTACCACAAAACACCACAACTCTCAGGCCAAGTAGAGTGCATCTCAGAGAGGAGCCTCTGTCCTGTCACCCTGAGCAGTCCCTTTTTCCTCTCTGAATGCAAACATGTGCCACTCACTTTTCTGGGATAATGTCTGTGTCATGGACCATTGCTTCTCTTGTCTCTACGTAACTGTCTCTGCCCTTCCTGATTCAACTTCAGCTAAGATATATGTCACTTTTAAAAGATTTGGCTTTTATTGTGCATGAAACTTTTTAGAATCAGAACCCATATATTTTCTGCTGACTGTCCAACTCCGTGGTGAGATAATTAATGAGTCACAGGAAAGGATGGGCTGATCTTCACATTAAGAACTACCCTCACACCCCACCCTAGTAAGTATCTTACATGCAACAATAGTTTCAGTGGCCTGAAGTGAGGGTAAATTGTGCAGATGCTGATGAGGCTGGGGGGCCTGGTAGCAGTCAGCATCCCAGGGGCCCTTTTGTCCCTTCTTCACTCGCTACTTTTACTTCCCCTCAGCCTCACTCAATGTCCTGTCTCCTCTCAGTCTCAGTCGTTAACCTACTTATCACTAGGTTCCGTTTATATTTTGTGACGGTTTGGTGCCATCAAGTCAACTGACTCAATGGGGACCCTGTGAACAACAGATCTGAGCCCTGCCCCGTCCTGTGCCATCCACGTCATTTCTGATATACGAGTCCATTGTTAGTCATTGCGTCAGTCCATCTCATTGAAGGTCTTTCTCTCCTTGCCTGACCCTCCACCTTTCTAAGAGTGATGTCTTTTTCTAAAGACTAACCCTTCCTGATAACGTGCCTACAGTCTGTGAGAGGAAGTTTCACTACCCTTCCATCTACCTAAGGAGCACCCTGATTGCACATCCTTGAAGACATATGTGTTCTTTTTTTAAAAAAAAAGATATTATTAATTTCAGTGAAAATTTACAGAGACTTTGGATTTCCATTCATTCATTGTTGCACTTTTCTCCCCTCCCAACCCTCCCCCCTAGTACACTACCCTCTTGGAAAAGTAAAAGAAAAATTCTTTCATTGTTTTACAATCCCTCCACCCAGGTCCACTCCACTATGCAGCCTTTACTCTGGACTCCTGTCATGACAAACATACCTAATCACATATCCCTTTTAAACCGTTTTCTCCCTCATCTGTTTTAATGCAGTATACATTATTGAACCCATCTTTCTCAGTCTCCCCCCAACCTCAAGGTCAGTCCTGTTTTACAACAGTGGCACCATGCAGTATTTATCCTTTTGTGACTGAGATACTTCACTCAGCATAATGTCCTCCAGGGTTACCCATTTTGAATAATGTTGCATGAATTCCTTGTTTTTCAATGCAGCATAGTATTCCATTGTGTGAATGAATATACCGCAGCTTTTCTATCCACTCATTCGTTGATGGGTGTTTGTTCTTTTGACAGTCTACTGTTGTTGTGTCCTGTCCAGTCAGAACCAACCCACAGCTGACCATCCAGCAGGTTTTCAGAGATAGTTAATAGCATAGGAAGAAACTACCCATTCTTCTTTAGAGTGATCAGATGGATTCAAACCAATGTGCCTTCGAGGTTGCAGGACAGCTTCTTGCCAGTAGGCTAACAGTACTCTTCTCTGACACCACAACTCAGAGGCATTGATTATTTTTCTGTCATCCTGATCCATTGCCCACCTTTCAGATAGATGAAGAAGTGATTGAAAAAAACCCTAACTTGAATCAGGTGCACCTTAGTCTTTAAACTGACATCATTGCTCCTGATCATCTTGGAGAGGTCCCTGAAAGCAGATTTTCCCAATGCAAGAGTTTCCATTGTTCATTGTGATGAGATACACTTATTGTCTTCGACCATCCCCCAGGTTAGGGAGGGCTGGTGAGTTTAGCCACAGTGACTGAGAGCTGAACTGTTCTACCAGAATAAAATGGTTCTTGGGGGGCAGCAGAGGAGGGGTTGCCCTACTTCGGAGAGGCATGGAATAATCCGCAAAGATTAGGGCACACCAGAAAAAGCAAAAGAGATGTGTGATGGACGCTTAGCGGGAGACAAAGTAAAGAGTTAAAGGGTGAGACTGACCTGTGCCAATGTCAGGGGAGCAATGTCAAAGAACAAGGTGCATGTGTTAGGATGGGTTTGGCAGACATAATTAAGGTCTCTAATCATTTGATCATAAAAGACAGAAGTTCTCAGTCATTTTGGCATAAATGGCTAAGCATTCAGATAGTGACTAGGAAGTTGGCAGTTCAAATTCACCCAGGGATGCGTCAGAAGAAAGCCCTGACAATCTGTTTTGGAAAGGTCACAGTGGTTGAAATCCCCATGGAGCACAGTTCTACTGACGCACATGGGTTCTCTGTGAGCCAGAGTCAGCTCAACAGCAACCAGTTTGTTTTTCACTTGGGCCACTCTGACTTAATCATGTCAGGTCTTGAAAGGCATTTTGCTCTTTCTGAAGAGAAAGAGTTGGCATATGAAACAATTTAAGTGCTGGTTTTGAAGATGGAGGGGGTAATGTGGCAGGGATAGGGATGACCTCTAGGATCTGAGAATCATTCCAACTTAAAGCTAGCAAAGAAACAGGGACCTCACCCCTGCAATCTTACAGGGACTGATGTAGACTAATAACTCAGATGAGCACAGAAGCAGACTCTTTCTCAAAGCTTCAGAAAGCACACTATTATGATTTCAGCCTTGCGAGAACCTAGTCACTTCGTTTCCAGATTTCTAACTTAATATATGAGTGAGCTAATAAGTACTGTTTTATACTGTGGTCATTTGTTACACAACAACAGAAAGCTAATACAGACTTCACGCCTAAGTGAGAAGAATCTTCCAAGCAGAGATACGAAAGATAAGTTGAGTATAAATAAGTCAAAGTGTAATGAGATGAGGAGACGATTCAAGGAAAGGCAGATGGTTGCACGGAGATCCTGCCACAGACAAAAGCAAGAGTTAGTGGTGAAACCCAGATGCTGAGTTTCAGAGAGTAAGGAAAAGGCTATTGCCAGTTGAGGGGCCAGATTGTGTAAAGTCAGGAAGGATCACGTTAAGTGGAAGGACAGGATCTGCTTTGTGTGTTTAATGATGTCTCAGATAGCAGTGTGCTGTTATCGCAGGTGGTAAATGAGAGACAAAGAAACAGAAGGTAAACCCTCTCCAGTTTGTTGGTAGATGGGATTAGGAAAGGGATCAAGAGGATAAAACTGGAGCGATGGATGAAAGATTACCCATAGGTGGATGATGGTGCCATCTAATTAGATCTGGGGAAAGGTCACAGCCGGGATGTGCAGAGTGCAAGGATTTTCTAACAATCAAAGCTAGATGCTAAGTGGAGAGCTGTAGCCCCAGGACAGAGTTCAAGGACAAGGTGATTCTGGAATATGGAGTTAGAAATCTTTAGGGCTCTATTGGTACTATGTACGTGGGAGCTGTGTTGTGTTGTGGTGGTCTCTGGAGAAAGGCGACTCTGCCTCCAGGAGCCAGGGAAGCCATGCTTGGCCTTGGGTTCAAGCCCAAAAGGGCCCTCGGGCCTCAGTCTTTCATTGTTTTTGTTCAGACATTCTTCTAGGTCGTATAGCACGAGTTGCCGTCCCTCGATCACTTGTGGTTGCTGTGAGGCTGAACACTGTGACACTGATGTGTCAAATGTGTTAATGGTTGGCTACCCAATGCAGACTGAGAGTGGGGAGGAGCTCCCCAATTAAAACAAGCTTGGAAGGAGGAGTGGATCCACTTCCATAATAGCTTGCCTCTGGAAACCCTACGAACCTGGAGAGAGGATGAAAGGCACCCAAGCGTCGAGGACTCTCCTTCAAAGGGTAGCTATGAGTCGCCTGCGACTCAACGGCATTTAACAACAACACAACATTGGTACTAACAGATATGTCTTAGAGAGGGTGCAGCCAAAGTGCTCTTTGGAGGCAAGAATGATGAGGCTTCACCTCAAATACTTAGGGCGTGTCACTAGAAGGGGCTAATCCTTGGAAAAGGACATGATGCTGGGAAGGGTGGAGGGTTGGTAAAGGAGAGGAAGACCCTCAACCAGGTGGACTGACATGCTGACAGCTGCAATGGGCCCTTGTGTGTCAGGAAGTGTGAGAATGGCACAGGATAGAACAGGGTTCAGACCTTTTCTTCACAGGGTTGATATGAGTCATACTAAACTTGATGGCACCTAACAACAATAACAAGGGGTCTATTCAATTTAGGGCTCCTCACTTTGTAGCCCATAATAGATGCCATGATAGAATATATAAATCTGCCTGAAATGAGAGATAAGTTTGTTTCTGAGTGGTGCAAACAGATAACACATTTGAGTTGCTAAGACAAATGTTGAATGTTCAAGTTCACTCCGAGGTGTTTCAGAAGAAAGGACTGGTGATCTCCTTCCAAAACAACAACAACAACAACAACAACAACAAAAACAAAACGCAGTCACAAAAAATCAATGCACAGCATAGTTGTAGTCAAAGACAAAGTCACAACTAGCTAGCCATGACACAATGCCAACTTCTGTTAGTTTTGTTTTCGGAAGTAATAATAGTAAGTGAAAGAGGCAGACCCATTAGTAAATTCTGCAGCAGTGGTTATCAGAGGTGAAGGTTTTTTATAATCACCTGGAAGCATGGAAGAAAAAGGGTTGCTTGACTACAGACCAAGAGAAGTAGCGTCATGTATAATAAATTCCCAGATGACGCTGATGCTGATGCTGGGAGTACAGTGGAGAGGGGCTGCCTTATGCTAATTGGTAATAGGCTTGTTAGGAAGAGTCTGCAGAGAAAACATAAAAACTGACCGATTGTTGTCATTAAGTGTCAACCGGTTGGCTCCAACTCCCAGCACGTACAACAGAACAATACACTACTTAATGCTTTGTCATTAATTCAATCTCTGCTGTGCTTGAGTTCAGTTTTGTAGCCACAGTCTACACAGTCATTCACTATCTGAATGAGAGTCTTAACTATTTTCCACTGTCCCTCCACTTTCCCAAGCGTGACACCTTTCTCCAGGGATTATCTTCTCGTGAAAAGATGTCCGCACTATGTGAATGAAAGTCTTGACACCCCAGCACTTCTAAAGAGCACTCAGACTTGATTTCTAAACTTCATTTGTTCCTGTAGCAGTCAGTCCATAGGTTATTCACTATTCTTTTACAACACATCAATTCAAAGACATCAACTCCTCTTTGGTCTCACCTATTTATTGCCTATGATATGACAAAATGGTCTTGATTGTATAATGTTACCACCGTGGTATTATTGTTATTGTTAGGTGTTGTCACACTGACTATAGCTCATAGTAACCCCGTCAACAACAGAGTGAAGCCTTGTGCTGTCTTACACCATGCCCACAATCTCTGCTGTGCTCAGGAACATCATTGCTTTGTTGTGCCAGTTCCTCTTGAAGAAGGTCTGCTTCTCTTTCACGGACCATCTACTTCTCCCAACATGATGTCTTTTTCCAAGGACTAAACCTTCTTGACAACATGCTCAAAGTATGTGAGATGAAGTTGCACCATCCTTGACTCTAAGGAACATCCTGGTTGCCCTTCATCCAAGACCTATTTTTGTTTGCCTGTTCTCTTGGCAGTCCATACGCTATTCAGTATATTTCATCAACACCACAACTCACAGGTGTCCATTCTACTTTATCTTCCTTACTGCGGTAGGCAGATGACACAACCTTATTTCCAGAAAGTGAAGAAGGCATGAATCACTTACTGAAGAAGATCAAGACTCCAGCCTTCAATATGGGCATCAATTTCGACATCAGAAATCCTCACATTTGGACCATTCTGTGATGTAGAAAAGATTGAGAAAGTTGTCAGCAATTTGATTTTGCTGGGATTCATAATTAACAT
>NW_006399812.1:9161813-9179943 GCF_000299155.1 Elephantulus edwardii | reverse complement strand
AAGAAAGTGAAAACAGGCTGCTCTTTGGAGGCAAATATTTTGAAGCTCTGTCTAACATACTATGGGAATGTTGCAAAAAGACACCAATCCTTGGAGAGGGACATCATGCTTGGGAGGGTGGAGGGACAGCGCATTGATTGGTTGGATTGACTCAGTGACTGGATTATTGCAGCTAGGTGTGTCTGAGACAATAAGGTTGGCTCAGTATAGAGCAGTGTCCAGAGCTGTTGTACATAGGGTCGCTATGAATCACAAGTGACTTGATGACATATAACAATAATAATAAAAGAGAATCATACTTAAGACATTTGATACTAGCACTGGTCATAGAGAAACAATATCGTAAAAGCACATTTTCTAACTTGATCCTGAACTCTGACTAGTCTTAAAAGTGTTAATAGCTCTGACAGCAAAATAATTAGAAGTAGAAGAAATGGTAATATCAGTACTTAAAATATCACCACCTATAGATCAAGTATAGTATGAAGTGAGGCACTGAGTGATCTTGGGTTTGACATTTTGCTTTAATTTTGACAACATGAAAAGTTTAGGAAAGCTGGTTGGTTACTCCTCCTCACACTAAACAAATTGTTGAAAGAAGAAGATGAGCTCAGGGCTCCTGAGTCACAGCTTAAACATGACATAAAAGATTTCAAAGTGGCCTATGGTGCCTTGAAAGAAATTTGTATGTCTTATAATAATACAGCTGATATCGCTGAAAACCACACACAAAATCTTATTTTAAAATTTTTGGATTATAATGCCAACTAAATGCCACCATCAAGTGGTATCTGAAATTAAAATGAGGGCATTAAGAAATAAGATTCTGAAACTTAGAATGAGGACATATGGGCAGACATATGGACACTGAGCCTCCCTCTGCATTTGGAGCTCTGGTGGCCTAGTGGTAAGAAGTTGCACTGTCAACGCAAAGGCACAAGGTTCAACCACCTACTCCACAGAAGAAATATGCATACTTTTCTCCTCCGCAATTTATCACCTCTGTAAACCCACTGAAGGGTCGACTTTGCGATGGTTCTGACTCAACACTTACCAACAGCAGCAACCATTTTTTTCATTATATTAACTCAGTCATACTTAATGGGTTTTACCTTTAATTTCCCTTGTATCAAAGGCCTTAAAAGACATTGTTGAATGTCCCCAGGCACCAGCCCTGCCCACCACCCATTTTTATTTCTAGAACCAGAAATAGAGTTAAATCCCTGGAAACCTCAAAAGGTGGAGGATAAACTGTGACTTAGGAAGAGATACAGCACATTTCAAAAGAATTGCTCAAGTTTTCTAATATGGATAAGTTGTTGTTGTTGTTAAGTACCATCACAGGTGACTCATAGCAACCCTATGAACAAAAGTCCTGGACACCTCCTGTATAACTTTTGTCCTTTCTCCAGGTTCTTAGGGTTTCCAGAGGCAAGCTACTATGGAAGTGGATGCCATTCCTGCTTCCAAGCTTGTTTTAATCAGGGAGTGTCACCCAACACTGTCCCCATGGCTAACCATTCTCGCATTTGACTCATCAGTGTCACAGTGTTTAGCTTCACAGCAGCCACAAGTTACCTATGTACAGCAAGTGGATGTACCAGGGTTATATGACCTAGAAGAATGTTTCACCAGAAACAACTAAAGGCAGGCCTGAGGGCCGTGGAGTAGAGTCACTCACCTTTGGCTTGGGGGCATGGCTTTCCGTCCTCTAGGCCAACTGCTCTCTCTTTCTATGCTGCTGTTGCTGGTGTTAAGTGCCGTAGAGTTGCAGTTGACTCATACTGACCCCATGAACAAAAGTCCTGGACACCTCCTGTACAACTTTAGTCCTTTCTCCAGGTTCGTCCTTTCTCCACAGATAAGTAGAAACCTAAATAATAGGTGTGGAAATGGATCTGAGGAGTGTAAGATAATGGTGCAAAGAACATATCATTTTATCAGTCTGAATTTATTGTTCTGGGTCCATTAAGCATAGATTCTTTAGTCAGTGTTCTAGTTTGAGAGGTTAAGAAAGGGTCACCACCATCTATGTGGTTGGTTCACTGAAGCATGGATTATATAGTGGCCTATGTTAAGCCAAGCTGAAGTACTGTATTGGCTTTGCAGAAGAAGATGTACAGAGACTTGGAGAGACAGACATTTTACAGTTCATCTATCACGTAGAACTCTAGATCCACACATGGAGTACCCAGAGGACCATTGTTTCCTACAATGGTAAGAAACAAATTTCAAAAGGTAACCACAGTGACTTTGAAGCCTGCCATGGCTACCATTTTATATAAGCCAGATTTGACAGCAGGGATGCCTTAACCAAATTAAGGCAACTAATTACAGTGGTAACAGTCAACATTCTTGGCACCAGTAGCCAGGAAATTAAAAGGCGCAGTGTCATGGTAAAGTCTGCTGTTAGGGACCTCTCCAAAGTACTGAAGAGCAATGGTGTCTCTCTGGAGACTAAGGTGTGTCTGATACAGGCCATGGTCTTCACAATCACTTGTTATGTATCAGAGAATTGGACAATGACCAAAGAGGATAGAAGGAGAATTGATGCCTTTGAGCTGTGGTGCTGGAGAAGAGTATTGAGAATACCATGGACTGCTAGGAAAACAAACAGATTTGTCCTGGAAAGGGTTAAACTGGGTGGCTCCTTGGAGGCAAGGATTCTGAGGCTCCGTCTAACATACTTTGGACATGTTGTGAGGAGAGACCAGTCCTTGGAGAAGGACATCATGCTTGGGAGGGTGGAGGGATGGCGCAGGAGAGGAAGGCCCTCTATGAGGTGGATTGATTCAGTGACTGGGATAATCGGGATGGGAGTGTCAGAGACAGTGCGATTGGCACAGGACAGAGCAGAGTTTAGGGCTGTTGTACATAGGGTTGCTATGAGTCGCAAGCGACTCGACGGTACATAACAACAACAAACAACAATCACAGTGGGGTCCATCGGACCTTTTAGTGGTAAGGGCCAGATGGCTGCAATGAATTGATAGACGACTATAACACATAGAGGAGCCCAAGTAGTTATCATGGATTTATGGCCTTGGCTACTTAGTCATGCTCTCTCTAGGGGTGAAATAGATGGAAAATCTACTAAATGTTTGTGTGATCCACAGAGTTGGAAAATTTCTAGGTCAGGTGAAGAGCAAGCTGACTTAAACTGTCAGAAAAGAGAATCTTGTCACTCAATCAGTTCCCATATTTGAATCAATTTGCATACCCATAACTCCTTGAATGAAAAGGAGTCTGAATTCCCCTGAGGAAAGACTAAATACACTGGAGAATAATGTTACACCATTAATTTTTCTCCCAGCCTTCCTCACAGGAAGGTGACTGAGAATGACTGTACTTTGGGGATGAGGAAATATTTAAACTTTTAGAGAATGACTAGATAGTGACTCTGAATAGGTAACTAATCCCAGAAAAGCCAAAATATCCTTCTGGCCCCCCAGTCAGACTGGAGGCATATGGAGGTTAGGTTATTGATGGACGTTAAGTTAAAAGAAAGTTAAATTTTAGTCCAATACTGTGTTAAGTGGTAAGTTAAGGTTCATTTCACAGCGGGTGCAGCGTGTCCCCAAATCCACCCTGTAGTGATTTCTCCAGTTCCAGAATGTGTAATTAGAATGGAGATAATCAGCAACTGGCAGACCTCCCACACTGGATCTCAGAAATGTTGACTAAGAGTTTATGTGGTAAGAAAAGCCAAGTCGAAGGCATTAGAACTGTGTCTACCAAGGGAGATGGTAAAGCAAAAGCAAAACTAGATTCCTGGAAATTAGTGCTCAGCATACAGACAGTAGGAAACAAGCAGGAGGGAAGGATAAACTATCTGGCATATATTTATACACTTGTCTTTTAGACTCTGTTTTAGAGAAAAGGAATAGAATCTCCTCTTTTTCTTCAAGTTCCATGCTTTAAATCCATGAATCATTTTGACCTTCCTGGAGTCACATTGGTCAATTATGGAAATTAAAGCTGAGCTCATTTTTTTTTTCTGTCTCCAGTGGCCAGGGCAGTGCCATTCTGAACCAGCCCAGGGCTCTGGCCTCTCAACTATCCTTTCCTTGATTGGTGACTGGGCTCCAGACTCCAGAGAGTCAGAGACGAACGAGACACAATCCCTGCTTACAAGTAGCTCTTAGTTATTTCAGAATACGTAGGGGGGGAAATGACTAGCTGGCTAAAATAAAATTGTATTATCACCATTAAAAATGTAAATGCAATTTATCTGAACAGTTTTCGAGTACATTCTATGGCGCTGATTCCAAATTGTGCTTTTCTTCAGGGAGCTCATATCCCAGTGAAGAGGCCAAACACGTGATCAGGCTGCTATTTGCTCTCATCACGATGCATTTCGAAGTGGGTGGCGGGATCAGAGGTAGTATGTAGAGAGGGACCATTATCCCTACTTGGAAATTAAGGGACGAGAAGGCTTTTAGGAAGGTGACTGCTAACGAGAGTTTTGGTTTTATGCTTATGTTTAGAATTCTGAAAGTATTACAGTACAGGTGTAAAATAATAAAAGCCTTTGTTTCTACCATCCTGAAGAATCCATTATTAATACACATCCAGTCTTTTAAATAAATTTAAAATAAAGCAAAAGTCTTTTTTAGTTCCTTTCTCTTCTCCAGAGGAAATATTTTCATGTACTTGGAGCATCTTTCCAATATGTAAGATTTGTATCCCATTTATATTTGAATATACAAATACTAATGCACATGTTTCTACCCACACATCAATTGTATCATGCTAGGCAACATGCTTTCACTCAGTTATGTTTCTCACACCTCTTCATACACACACATGCACACATACACACATACACATACACACCAAATATGAGATGGTGGCAATTTAGGGGTAGAATTGTTATCTTCTATGCCAACAACCATGGTGAAATGCATTGACTACCCCATGGACTACCAAAAGAACTAACAAATCTGTCTTGGTTGAAGAGCAACCGTGGTGCTCCATAGAAACAAGAATGGTGAAACTGTGTCTCACATATTTCAAACATGCTGACAGGAGGCACTAGTTCTTTGGCAAAAGACATGCTGGGAAAGTAAGACAAAAAGATGAAGAACCTCAAGAAGCTGGATTGACACAGTGAGTACAACAATACATTTGAGCACAGTGGAGAATGTGAAGACGGTGCGGGAGGCGTAACATTTGTGATCTGTTGTTCATAGGATCACGATGAGTGATACTTGACTCTGAGGAACACAGAGAGTAGTTGAGAACCTTAAGAGCAGTAGAGGAAATATTTGCAGTCTGCCTTCTAACTTGGTATCTGTAGTAAAGTAATCAAAAGATGTATTGCATTGGGGGGGGTATCTACTGTCAAGGCCCTCTCCAAAGTGCTAAGGAGCAATGATGTCAGTTTAAAGACTAAGGTGCACCTGATCCAAATAATGATCTTTACAATTCCTTGTTATGCATCTGTAAGTTGGACAAAGGCTAAAGATGACAGAAGAAACACTATTTGTTTTTGCAGTATGATGTTGAAGAAGACTGTTGAATATCCCATGGACTGCCCAAAGAGCAAACCTCCTTGGAGAAAGCATCACTAGGGTGCTTTTTCGAAGGCAAGGATGGTAAAGCTACATCTCACATACTTTGGGATTGTTGTTGGAAGGGTATAGTCCCTGTAAAAATACATTCTGCTTGAAATACGAAAGGTCAGTGTAAGAGAGGAAGACTCTCAACAAGATAGACTGACACAATACTGTACATCAGGCTTGAGGAAGATGGCACAGGATAAAACAAGGTTCAGATCTATTGCTCATAAGGTCACTATGAATTCAAGTTGACTCAACAGCATAAAACAACAACCACTTCTAACTTCTCAACTCAGCCTTTGTGTAATGAAAGCAACCATATTCAATATAAATGTTGTGGCTGTCTTCCAGCAAAACTGTAATTGAAAAAATAAGCCTAGATTTGGCCTGCAGCTGTAGCTTTGGACCTTATTTTAGATGCCAGCAAATCTATTTCCAAAATATGTTATGAAATGAGAAATAGCAATTAGAAATTAGTTTAATGCCTGAGAAAGAGTTCACAAACTGGACAAGACTGACTGGTGAGCCCAGGGCGCAGAGAGGGATAACACACTGTGGATTGTGCTGGACACTAAGGTCAAGTGAAACGATGAGACTGCAGAGTTCATTCCTGGGTCAAAGTGGAGTCACAGAAGCTGGCCTTTGTCCTGCATGTGAAGGAATTTCAAGCAGGGGACAAGAGACAAGGTCAGATGTGCATTTAGACAAATCACTCTGCAGAATGGAAAATGGATTAGAGAGTAGAGACTAGAGGCATGGAAACCAATTACAGCACTGTTGAAATAGTCCAGGAGAGAAATGACAAGCAGATGAAGCAGGGCAATGGCAGTAAAAGGGAGAGAGGATTAGATTTAGGAAATATTTAGAGACTTAGACAGAACTGGGTGGCTCACTACAAATTAAAGAAAGAAGAGAGGTGAGGCAAAGAGAATTCCTCACTTTGCTTTACTGGTTTAGCACCTCCAACCAGGGAGCTCTCATGTCCTAGTGGCAAGAAGCAGCACTGCAATTCCGAATGTGGGTGGTTTGAATCCACGTCAGATGGGCAATCTCCTGCCATGAGATTAACTGCCTCTGAAAAACTGCTGGGGTCAGCTAGGATTGATTCTGACTCAATGGTACATAACACCACCAACTAGGATAATGAATAAGAACAGAACCAAAGATGTAGGGAAGAACATGATTAATATAAAAATGAAAAGTGCATCAAGAAAGGAGTTAGTAAATGGCATAGTGTAACTAGCACTTAGATGCACATTGGAAAGACAGTGTCAACAATGAAGGCTAAGCATGGACGGGATAAATTCAGTGCAAGAAAATAGAAAATACTGGGGACTGTGAGTTGGTTGTTGGGTCCAATGTGCATGTGCAAAGCATGAGAACAGAACAGGAGACAAGAAAGAAGCACTGGAGTCAGGACGAGTAGGGCTGTGGATGTTCATAGAGGACTTGGGCCTTGAAGTAGAAGGAAACAGGCATGACTGCAGGATGCACTTCATGTTTTCACCAGAGCAGGTGCTGCTGAAACGCCCTTTAGAGCAGAGTAAAACAAAAGTGGATTGAATGGAAAGAATTTTCAGAGAGGAAGATATCTGGATGGCCAACAGACATGTGAAGAAATGCTCGAAATCACTGGCAAGAAGATAGATGCAAATCAAACCCACAATGAGGTACCATCTCACCCCAGTAGCAGTGGCAACAGGACAGTTCAACAGGATAGCAAGTAATAAATGTTGGAGAGGATGTGGAGAGATAGGAAATCTTATATATTGCTGGTGGAATTGTAAAATGGTACAACCACTTGGGAAGGTAATTTAGCGCTTCCTCAAAAAAGTTGAACATAAGGGAGCTCTAGTGGCCTAGTGGCAAGAAGCTGCTCTACAATCTCAGAGGTACATGGTTCAAATCCACCAGATTCTCTGCTGGAGAAGGAGGGGAAATCTCCTCCTGTACCAGTCAGATATGATCTAATGCTACGCACTAAAAAATAATAATTTTTTTAAAAAAAACTGAACATAGAAATTCTATGTGATCCAGCTATTCTACTGCTTGGAATATACCCCGAGAAAACTAGAACTGAGGCACAGAAATTTGCACACCAATGTTCATAGCAACGTTATTCACCATCCCAAGAACATGGGAACAGCTCAGATGTCCAACCACAATCAAATCGATTGAGAAATTATGGTACAGTCACATGATGGAATACGATGTAGCATGCAGAAGTAATGATTTTATAAATTACTGCCTACCTTGGGAGGGACTGGAGAGCATTATGCTGAGTGAACTAACGCAGTTCTGTAAGGAGAAATGCTGTATAAAACCATTATTGTAGAATGAGTAAGAGAAGCCAAGGGGCTTGGGGGAGGGTGGAAATAGAGGGGTGAGGATGAACGAGAGCGGGGAACTTAATTATAGGGTTGCACAATTAAATAGGTGGGCAGAAAGGTGAAGGAAATGGGAAAGATCCAGTGCGAAAAACAATGTCTTCGAACTTTGTAAATAAACCAGTAGAAAATTTTAAACAAGTGAAAAAAAAAAAAGTGGGTTGAAGCGTATGAGGTGTGGTGCTTTAGAAAGATTACCACCATGGAGGTTTGAAATGAGGATGAAAGTAAAGGGAAATTTGAGTAGAAAAGGAGAAAAGGAAAACAGAAGAAAGAAAAAGGGACGGGAATATTTGAAGAGAAGGTCTGGGTAAAGAAAAATTCTACCACAGGCCAGCGGAAGATCCTGGATCCAGAAGGCAAGGTGAATTCGGATTTTCCACTTGTAAGTGCTCATGACTAATGATAAATGAAGGTTCTGCCTTCAGGCGCCCGAGCGCATAGGAGTGCTTGGCTGTTTCTCCTTGAATCTCCCTGCATGCCTGCCTCGGAAGGCCAGGAACCCATCTCACAAGGAAAAGAAGCTGCGTGAACTGTCCCCACAGCTAGAACATGATTGCTCAGAGTCTGAAAAAAACTGACATTCCTCTCTTGCTGGATGCCTCTCCCCTTCTTAACTAGATGGAGGGTGTCAGGGAGATTTTCAGCCTCGTCATGAGAGTGAAAATACCTCCTTTCTCACCCTGCTCTCCCTTCGGCCTCTTTTCCTCATCCCAGGGGGTGAGGTCCCCAACATTTGTGTTTCCAATTCCTCCATGCATCTGTACGCAACACAAATGGTTATGCAATTATCTATCACAAGTGGATGTTCTCAGATACCTTCAAAGAAAGGCCTCCATATCTCTCTATTTCTAAAATATCAGCCTTTGGAAACCTTATGAAGGGCTGCTGTAGTCTCACACACAAGGAGTCAGACTTCAGATCCACAGCAACTGCACTTGGTTTTGGTTTTTATTTCTAATTCCTAATGTCCCTCCAATAATCTTTATTGTTATTGATTTCTTTTTTTTTACTTTCCAAACCTATTCCAAATATTACCTCCTTTAGAAAATCTTCATGAACACCTTTCTCATTGTCTTATGCGTGGAGTATTTGGCATTGACCATGCCCTCCTTCTTGTCTGCTCTTCTGTCTATATCCTCATTCTTGGTTACAGATCTCACTGGCCCAGAATCCTGAATGTTCACCCTGCTCTTCTCCACCTGGACCTCTGTCCCAGCAGATTGGACATTGGGTCTACTACATCAATGAGTCCATGTCTTCGGACTTCTGTCTTCATTCAGCCAGTGAAAACCTCTGGCAGAAAACTGAGGAAGAGAGAGAGGTTCTCTCTCTATTGTGTTGTCTCAGGACAACTCTGCCCATCAAAGGGAGAGACACTTTTCCTTCAAAGAGCCTGTGCTCCTGAGTCCTATAACCACCCTCCTCTCTTCTTTTCAGGGACGGGTCCTTGGAGAGGGACATCATGCTTGGGAGGGTGGAGGGACAGCGCAGGAGGGGAAGACCCTCTATGAGATGGATTGATTCGGTGACTGGGGTAATCGGGATGGGTGTGTCGGAGGCAGTGCGGTTGGCGCAGGATAGGGCAGGGTTTAGAGCTGTTGTGTATAGGGTCACTATGAGTTGGAAACGACTCGATGGCACATAACAACAACAACTGGTGGCCTAGTAGTAAGGAGTGTGCTAGCAACCCAAAGAAACACAGTTCTAATCTACCAGCTTCTCTGTGGGAGAAAATTGGACAAGCTCCTCCCATGCAATTAACTGCTTTTGAAAATCTGTTGGAGGGTCATCTATGGGCTGGTTCTGACTCTACATACAGTACACAACGAAAGCACCATGTGTCTTCAGGCCTGAGGCTGGTGATACATTTATGCTTGCTAAAATATCTTACCCTGTATCTGCCCACACTTGTGTGATTTTTATCTATCTATCTATCTATCTATCTATCTATCTATCTATCTATCTATCTATCATCTATCATCTATCTATCCATCTACCTAGTCTATCTATATTCCAAACTTTGCAAACTGAACTATGACCATGGTCTTTGCAGATGTGGGCCAGAGTAAAATTGCGCTTCACAAGGTTCATAATAACAAATGTTTTATAAGTGGATTCCTAACTCCTCCCCCGACCCACCCCCCCAAAATGCTCAAGGGGCCTGACCTTCCAACATTTTGGTTAGCAGCCCCAATTATTAACTGTGCGCCTGGGCTCCTCTGTAAGGCAATACATCACATTCTCTCCTGTCTTCTAATCTCACAGAGGACAGCAGGTACTCTATGTATAAAAGCTGCAGTTCAGCAAAAACCAGCTGCAAATGAAAAATGTGTTTTAACTGGCTTTTGAATGAGAGCTACGTTTCTCAAAGACCTGAGTGGGTATGAAGTTCCCAATCTAGGGTAGTGACAAATATTGTGATATTTCAGCCCGCTTGTCTCACATATGTTAGACACAGTATCAGGAGGGGTCAGTCCTCAGAGAAGAGCATCATGCTTGGAACTGAAGAGGGTCGATCAAGGAAAGGAAGACTCCCACTGAGGCAGGCTGACACAGTGACGGCAACAGTAGACTTAAGCACAGCAGGTGCTGCAAAGATGGGGCAGGATGGGCAAGGTTTTGTCCTGTTGATCACTGAGAGTGAGAGCCAACTCCAGGACACTTAACCAGGGCTTGCTGGGGACCAGTTTACCAAGGCTTGTGACCTTTATCAACCAATCAGGTATAAAATTTTGCTATAAGATTTTCTTAGTCCTAATGTTACTGTTGTTATTAGGTGCCCTCGAGTTGGACCTGACCCACAGCTGACCATCAGTGGGTTTTCACAGGCAGTAAATCACATGGGAGAAGATTGCTCATTCTTCTCATAGAACAGCTAGTGGGTTCAAACCAAGTACCTTTGCATCATCAGTGCAATTCCTTACCATTAGTTCTAAGAAGGGGGCTCCGGTTGGCATAGCAGTCAGAGGTACTGCCATCATAAAGACATGTGGTTGAAGTGCACCAGCTGCTCTATTGGTGAAAGATGGGCAGTCTCCTCCCATGCAGTTAACTGCCTCTGAAAGCTCCCTAAAGTGTCACCTATGGGTCTGCTCCGACTTGACGGCACACAACAACAAAAACGACAAGAGTCCTAATATAAAAGTAATGAACTGAGCTACCGATGCAAAACTGGAGTTTCAAATCCTCTAGCTGTTCCACAGGAGAAAGATGAGCAGTCTCCTCTCATGTTATTGATGTTACTGTTATTGTTAGGTGCCATTGAGTACGCATCACAGCAACCCTGTGAGCAGCTGACCTGAACCTGGCCCTCCCGTGTACCATCGTCAGCATCTCTGATGTAGTTGAGCCCATTGCTGAAGCCATCGTGTCAGTCCATCTTGTTAGGGATCTTCCTGTCCTTAGCTGACCTTCCATTTTTCCAAGCATGATGTCTCTTCCCAAGGAATAGCCTTAACTAGCTACATGTCCAAAGTTTGAAAGATGAAGCTTCGTCAGCCTTGCCTCCAAGTCTGTACCTTCTCAAAGACCTATCTGTTTGTTTTCTGGCAGTCCATGAGATAGCACCACAACTCAAAGGCATCAATTCTTCTTCTGTCATCCCTGTTCGTTATCCAACTCTCTGATGTGTCGCAGGCGATTGAGAAGACCATGGTCTGACTCAGGCACGCTTAAGTTTTCAAATTGGCATCACTGCCCTTCATTGTTTTGGAAAGGTCTCTGCTAGTCGACTTGTCAGTGTGATACATCTCCTGGTTTCTTGACTGCTGGTACCCAGGGTATTGATTGCTGATCCAAGGATAATGAAATTGTTGACAACTTGAATTTTTTTTTTCACCATCTATCATAATGTTAACTCTTGGTACTGTGGTGAGGACCTTTGTTTTCTTGATGTTGAGATACAATCCACACCAACGGCTGAAGTCCTTGATCTTCTGCAGCAAGTGTTTCATATCTTCCTCACTTTCAGCAAGCAAAGTTTTGCCATCTGTGTAACACAGGATTGCATGAGTCTTCCTCCAATTGTGATGGCACTATATTCTTCAGAGATTCCTACTTCAAGAATTATTTGCTCAGCATACAGACAGAAAGATTTGGAGAAAGGTCTGCTTCTCCGTCGTGTCCTGTAGTCTGACAGAAGGAGGTCATTTCCCCCAGGGGTAGACAAAGCCCCAGGAGCGCTGCCCAGAATATTTTGCTCAGTGAAAAGGCCTAGGGAAGTGGTCTTTACACAGAAGTGTAGTTCCCCACGTCTCAGTTGGTGCTCCTGCCTGATCTACATCCCTGTCTAATCTCCTGTGGCTGCTTAGAACGAGCTCTTCCTGTCTGAGCAGATACAGGACCAGGGAAGTGGCAGGGTCCCAACAGTGTGGCCCCCAAGTCTCAGTCAGTGCTAATGGCTGACCCATGTGCCCACCTCCTCTCTTGTGATTGGTTAGGAAAGATGTTTCTGCCTGAGCAAACAAAGGCGCAGCAGAGTGTCAAGGTCCCCGGCAGTGCAGGCCCACATCTCAGCTGGTGCTGATGGCAGCAGATTTTTAAGGATCTCATCCAGCAGCTGTCAATCTCCCACTTCCGTGCAACGTAAGAGGACATCTCACATTCCTCTGTCATCCTGAGGTCTGTTCTCTCACCCCACTCTGTTATTAGGCACAAAGTTCTCATTCAGAAGACATTTTAATAGTAGTCTCCTAAAAGGTGCTGCACTAAGCACTATATTATTTCATTCTTCCCTAACAAATTAGGCATTTTACACTTTTTCTTGTTGTTGGGTACCATTAAATTCTAACCCACTCAGAACTGATCCTTCAGCAAATTTTACACTTGAGGAAACTACAATCCAGACCTTAGGGAACTTTCCAAGGATCACACAGCTTGTTAGGGGTTGAGCTGGGTTTGAATCGAGGCAGTGGGACTTGAGAGCCCCTTGCTCCGCTGTCTCTAAAAGGGAGGTTCCTGGGTGATGGTTTTTGTGTGGATAACCACAGACCCTGGGGTCCAATGCAGATGAGAAAGTAGCCTACAAAATTGCTTTCCTGCAGAAGGTTATTGGGATAGGACTAAGTCTTAGCCCTAGTAAACCCTTACAAGGCCTCATTCTAGTTTTGTTACCTGCTTTTCCTCAGAGAATGGCTAGCCACTTACCAAAATCATTGTTAGCGCATTCTGTAATTTCCAGTGGATGGTGATGATTCCCATATGTAAGTTGTCCTAAAACATTAATGCAAAAGTCTTGGTGGTTTTTTTATTAGTCAATTATGGAAAACAATTCATTTATTAGCTAGCCAGGTTGGAACTGACACAATTTCCAACTTCTCCTGTTGTCTTTCACCTGGAGAAAAGGGCTGTGGCATTGTAGGAGGAGGCGGTGAACACCAAGCTAACCCCAACACAGGGTTATCTAGACAGGGAAGGCTGCAAGGGAGGGAGCACAGGACAAGCTGTGGTTGTCTAGGGAACAAAAGAAGTTTGAAGGAGCTTCTGGGGCCTGAAGTGAATCTCATTCTGAACAAGTAGCAAATTAATGAGTAAAGAAAGCAGAATGGGCTATTGAAAATGTGAGACTGTTGAGCAACCTAATTCAAGCGCAGCACGGGCCTTGTAAAGGAGATGGCGGGAGAAGCTTGGGAAGGCCAGCTCAGTCAGAGCAGGGAGGGCCTTGAATGCCCAATTAACACGTTGCCGCAAATGACAGCTATAGCTGTCCTGCACATTCTAATTAATAAAAAAAGGAACATCATTCGTAAGAAGTGTGCAAATGCATTTGTTTGTTAATTATTCTACTGAATAATGTTGTTATGTGCTGTCGAGTCATTTGCGACTCATAGCGACCCTATGTACAACAGCCCTAAACCCTGCTCTATTCTGTGCCAATCGCACTGTCTCTGACACGCCCATCCCGATTACCCCAGTCACTGAATCAATCCACCTCATGGAGGGTCTTCCCCTCCTGCGCTGTCCCTCTACTCTACCCAGCATGATGTCCTTCTCCAAGGACCTGTCTCTCCTTATAACATGTCCACAGTATGTCAGATGAAGCTCCAGAATCCTTGCCTCCAAGGAGTAGCCTGGTTTAACCCTCTCTAGGATGAATTGTTTGTTTTCTTGGCAGTCCATGGTACGTTCAATACTCTTCTCCAGCACCACAGCTCAAAGGCATCAATTCTCCTTCTATCTTCCCTAGTCATTGTCCAACTCTCTGATGAGTAACAAGTGATTGCAAAGACCAGGGCCTGTATCAGGTGCACCTTAGTCTCCAGAGAGACACCGTAGCTCTTGAGTACTTTAGAGAGGTCCCTAACCGCAGACTTTCCCATCGCAATATGTTTTTGGATTTCCTGGCTGCTGGTGCCAAGAGTGTTGACTGTGGAGCCAAGCAAACTGTAGCTGTGAACAATCTCAATCTCTTCGCCATCCATCCTGATGCTACTACCAATTGGTCCAGTGGTGAGAATCTTTGTGATACATCGAAAAAAAAATGTGTTGACAGTTTTTGTTGACAGTTGTCAATTTAAAAGCGTGTGGTAATGTGTTAACACTTTCCTCAATACCTAATGAATGTTCTTTTCCTGATATCCAGTGTTTCCCAAAGTGCTGAAGACATAGACCACTGTTGGGGTGGATTGTAATTTCTACACGTTTGGAGACACATCATAAGAGAACACAGAATTGGCATCCTGGTAAATTTCACTTCCAGTCATCTTGTATACCACTGGTATAAGATTATCATTTTATTTATGTAATTCACTTCCAGTCATCTTGTATACCAAAGGGGGTGCCTTTAATATTGCTATATTTGCTAATCTCTTTTCTTACCCAAGTGAGAGTAGGCTTCAGATTTAGAGCCTTAAGCAACAATAAAAAGAATTCAATAACACGATTTTGTACACTTTATATTTATGCTTATGGTTATATTTTATTTATAGCAAATGATCCTTGGGTGTTCGTTGTGTGTGTGTGTTTTTTGTTTATGGTAGCTATAGAGTTTCCATTCAAAACATATTTATGGTGGTAAAAAGAGAGTAGCTATAAAGAGGAATATTAAATAATAGTATAAACGGTTCAAGGATACAACAAACACTGTGAAAAAGCTGCATGCTGGTAAGAATAATGGGGGTAATTCTGTGAGGTGTTGCAAAGCCCAGAATGACTTTGAAAAGTAAGGGATGGACAGGGAGAAAATACCCCAATTAACTTCCGTGGATTTGATTCTGACTCATAAAAACCCTGTAGGACAGAGAATAGTTGTCTCATAAGGCTTCCAAGGCTTTACAGAATCAGACCGTTAGATCTATTTCCCATTGAGTGGGCAGGTTTGAACAGTCAACTTTTTGGTGACAGTCAAATCCCTTAACCACAATACTACTAGAGATATTGAAGCAGAAAGAAGATTGGTAAATTGAAATTAAATTAATAAGATGATTTCCTCATAAAGGCTGTAAGTGTTCTGTAAATCCACAGACAGTGTGGTAATGTGGGTTTAGTGAAATTTCCAGCCCCAGAGGCAGGGACAGGCAATTATTTCCAGACAAAGAGAGTGTTTTGGAGAAAAGCTGGGGCCTTTACTCAGAGGAACAACAGGCCCTGATGACCTTCCAGAAAAGCATGGTTGAAATGAGCATCCTTCCTTAATTCACCCTCCTCACTCTAGTCTCTGTCAGTCCTAACACCTCGTCACCTCAACCAAACAAATCCGACCCACAGTCAGATTACAAGGAGGACTTTAGTGTGCCCATGAATGCCAGGCTGTCAGGAAACAGAGGAGAGTTAACGGGCAGTGGACTGAGAGGGACAAATGAAAGCGACTGCTGGCATTAAGTTCCACGCAGTTGACTACAACTTGTATTGGTTCCAATCGATCAGACCTTGAGGTAACTTGCATCATCTACACGTTCAAGTCTATTGTGGAAATTGCTGTGTTAAGCCTTATCATTGAGGGTCTTCCTCTGTTTGCTGAGTCTCTTCTTGTCTAAGTATGTTTTCCCACCAAGGACTGGTCTTTCTTTTCACCAAACTTGCCTCTAAGGAGAATTCTGGCTGTACTTCTTCCAAGATAGATTGGTTTGTTCTTTTCGCAGTCCATAGTATTTTCAATATTCCTCACCAACTCCACAGTTCAAAGGTATTTATTCTGCTGTCATCCTCATCCACTGACCAACTTTCACATGCATGTGAAGCAATTGAAAATATTAGAGTAATTAGGAAACTGTACCATTTACCAGAGCAATTATGAGTATCGTGAGGGAGAGATTAAGAAGGACACTTGCAATATCCCAGACCTTGGCTCCCGAGCATCTGAAATAAAGCATGAGGAAGTGGGCACCAGCAGGCATATTTTGGAGCAAGGTTGAGAACTTGACTACAAATGCAATTTTAGGAAGCTTTCACTGTGTGAACCAATGCCAGCAGGACTCAGGAGAGACCTTGCTGAGCTGTGGAGCTCCAGACTTGAGCCACTTCAAGGATCTAGAAAGTAACATTCCATGGTGTCCAACAAGGTCCACCTTTTGGGAACAGAGTTTCTGCCCTCCAAAATTGTTTCCCTAACCTGTTGGTAAATCTCACATGCTGTGATTATTAAGACCTTGTTTTGATTTCATACAGAAACATTTTGATTCTACAGAACATTTACTGGATAAATATAGCATGAGCCAGGCACAAGTTGCTGTGCCAGTTATAGACCTACCACCAACTGGGGTGACTGATGGCTCTGAAGAGGCAGCCCAGAGCCAAGCGGAGAGGGTCTGCTGGAGCCTGGAAGCTTCCACTCCAAAGCACTGAAATAAAAGAGTCATTCATTTCCATTGGCTTCAACTCAGCCTGGAGATAAAGAGATGACTACTCAAGCCTCCATTCTTAAGGAAATCACTCTGGGAAGAGGGAAGCTATGTTTTCTGTGAGAGTAGTGTGGGGTGTGTGTGTGTGTGTGTGTGTGTGAATAGGCAGTGTGGGGTGAATGGGCTAGATGTTGACAACTATTCCTACATCTGCAGAGCAAAGACATTAAATGTAGACTTCATGGGACCAGAGGATCCAATCTCATGTTAACACAATGTGTGAATAAAAAAACAATTAGAACTGCCAGTCACAAGTGCATGACAGATAGGCATCAACTTTCACTGCCAACTCAGCCATTGTGATAGAAATATGTCAGAGGAACCTGGTTTGCCAGCTAGTGATTTGGATGAGGCACACAGAGACCCCTAGAACCTGGAGATGCATTTCTTGCCCAGGAGTCTGAGTTCTCCACCGACCCTCTAAATATATGCATCTTCCCCTGGAGATCCTAATGCTCAGTAACGAGAGACTTTACCTCTCCCCTCCCCTACAGGCAGGGGCTCACAAGACAAGCAGAGAGCTTGGTGGCAGCTCCACATGTGTCTTTTGCAGTTACATCAGCCTGGAGGAAGTCTTAGTCCCCGACCTCAGTGATCACCTCTTTCCTGCTTCTGAACTCACTGAAGAAGACTGTCACCAACCCAGACTGTTAGAGGAGCAGAATCACTGGGTCAATTTTCTGGTTTAAAAGCATGCGTCTCCTCCATCACTCTCATAATATCTACAGTCTGAGGAAGTCACACGTCTGCATTGAAGGCTGTGTTCAGTGCACCTCCCACCTGTGGGCCACCCCATGCAGACACCTAAGGCACCTCAGAAAGTCCTTGAGTTACTGGGGACAGGTCTCCAGTACCTGGTAACCCAAACTTTTCATGTTTTTCAAAGACTTTACTGGTCCTAGAAGCAGGTCAGAAATCAAAATGCTCATCTAATATTTTGCTCTGGATTTAAAACATAAAGTGGTGTGGGGTATGGGTAGGGCAATGAGCTATGGTTCAAAATGCAAATGCTTAAGCCCCTGCTCTGTCATTTACTTGACAGCTCTCTCGCCTGTACCTATATGCATTACACATACATTCTAGTAAATGACAGGCAAGCTCTCTCCCCTGTACCTACATATGTTACTCATACACTCTAGTATATGACAGGTCTAGCCTTTGCTCTCACAGAGAACATGACTTCCCTTTTCTCAACGTGATTTGATTAAGAATGGAGGCTTGAATAGTCTTCTCTTTAACTCCAGTGCCTAGCAAGGTGCCCTGAATCTAATAGAAGCCAAGCAGCCAAATGAAGCTGTACAGCTGCAGGCTTGGGAACTGGGAGACAGAATGAAAATAAAAG
>NW_006399812.1:9160147-9161401 GCF_000299155.1 Elephantulus edwardii | reverse complement strand
AACAGTGGCACCATATAGCTCTTATACATTGCTTGTGGGATTGTGAAATGGTACAACCTTCTGAAAAGCAGTTTGATGCTTCCTCAAAAAGCTGAACATAGAAATGCCACATGATCCAGCTATTCCACTACTTGGAATACACCTGGAGAAAAAGAGAACTGGGGAGAAAATGAAGATTTGTACACCAGCGCTCATAGCAGCATTATTCACAATCGCAAGAACATAGAAACAACCCAAATGCCCAAGCACAAACGAATGGATTGAGACATTGTAGTAGATTCACACAATGGAATACTATGCAACATGTAGGAATAATGATTTTGTAAATTATAACCTAACTTGGGAAGGACTAGAGAGCATTATGCTGAGTGAACTCATTCCGTCCCACAAGTATAAATATTGTATAAAACCATTAGTGTAGAATGAGCATAAGGAACCAAGAGGGGTGGGAGAGTTTTGAAGCAGAGAGATGAGGATGTGCAGAGGTGGGGAGAGGGAATTAATCATGGTTTTGTACAATTTGATGGGAGCAGGGTGAAGGAAACGGAAATAATTTGTTCTTGAAAACAACGTATTTCCTAGGGAAAAGGTACTTAAATAATTCTGAAATCAAATGTCCCTATCCTTCCTCCATGTTCTGCAACGAGAACTATCTGAAATGGCTCTCAGAGGATTACATATAACAAGTTTACACACTATAATGGGAATCTCTGATTTCCTCAGGCTTAGTGATAAGGAGCTGTGCTGCCAACCCAAAGGCCTATGGTTCAAATCCACCAGCTGCTCCACAGGAGAAAGATGGTCACTCTCCTCTCATGTCATTTACTGCCTCTGAAAACCCATTGAAGGGTCAGCTATGGGTCGATTCTGACTTGACAGAATGTAACAACACATTAGTTGTAGGGAGTTCGTGTAGCATAGCACATAGGAAATTGCACTTCCTACCCGAAGATGGTGTCTCTCTGGCAGTTCAGATTCGCAGGCAGCTCCATGGGAGAAAGATCGGTAATCTCCTCTTAGGTATCCACAGTCTTAGAAAACCCACTAGACGATCAGCTATGAGTCAACTCTAACTCAACAGCAATGAGAGTGTGAGGTATATTAGTTCGTGGCACTATGAAGGTTTACATGTTGCTATAATCCTGGAAACAACGTCACCCCTATTTAAAGACAAAACAATCCTGCAAAATCTCTCATGCTAAATAGGTTTCAGCAGAGCTTAGAGATCAAAACTATGAAGAAAGGTCTGTTGAT
>NW_006399812.1:9150665-9159297 GCF_000299155.1 Elephantulus edwardii | reverse complement strand
CTGAGCTGGGGCATACAAAGTACATCTTTAAAACATTTGTGGTTTTCCTGGATCTCCCAGGCACAAGGTCTGCCACACTTCTGAGGGCTCAACCCTGGTCATCTCCCAAGTCCTTTTAGATTTCACTGGTGAGGATGAAGGATGTATTTGACTTAGTCTTTCCCGTAACTGTAGACCTGACCACTCTGCTGGCATCCACATGCTGGCATATCTGAGTCACACTGACAGTAAGCGTATGGACCTTGCAATGCCACTACATGCTTGTGTATTTCAATTCCTTGAAAAGTTTCAGAGACACAAACAATTCTTTTCTTGCCTGGTGTTTTGTTCTGTCTCTAAGAGCCACTGCAATGGCACCGGACACTTCGGTTTTTTCCCAACTGCACCACAGGGATGTCGGGTGCAGTATGCATCCCAGACTCTGGAGTAGCATTTGGTCAAAGGGATGAGTTTATTCTGTTCCTTTCTGCTGGTTGGACCCCACAGTAGTCCTGCCTTGTACTGTATTCTTGCAGCTCATGTTACCATAATGGTCTTGGTTCCTGTCTCTTGCTCTCTTTTTAAGATCCAAATGTGCTTCCTAGGAGTCTGTCTTTTCTCTGTGATCAAAATTAATTTACTTGTGTCAACAAACACTTTGCAGCTGAATCAAGCCCTAGTGTTTGATCTTTGCGATTCTTTCTTCTTGTAGGACTGCTACTTTTCCCCCCATGATATTTACTTGTTCTTAAAACCCCCTGGAGGGTCAGCTATGAGTTGGTTCTGACCCAACAGTACACAATTAACACCAATAACACTTTCCCCAAATACTTCAGATACACAGCTTTGCTGTGCAGTTCATTCTAACTCACGGAGTGACCCTTCATGTTTCTGAAGCCGCAAGCCTTTACAGGAGGTTGACAGCCTCTCTCCCTCAGAGTGGCTAGTAGATTTGGACAGCCAACCTTTAAGAAATCAGCTCCACCTGTAATAGGCTAGGTCACCAGAGCTCCATTTGCTAAAGAACCTAGGACTCACATTATGGCACCCTTGTAGGTGACCAAATCTCCTAAGTGGGCATAAAATAGTGTCAGATAAGGGTCTTTACTACAGTATTACACATCTCTCCGCAAATATGGTGACACTACATTGTGATGTGTTCCCCTTAGTACCATAGGCATTGTCTCTGGCTAGCAAATCCTAAGCCAAATTGTCTGATGAGTCTTACACAAGCAGTGTTAAGAAATGCTTACCCACTGTCACATCTTTCTCACAGTGATATCCTTGTTGATATTCTGCTACTTGGTAAGTATAGATACATGACACAAGCCATGTGCCCTTAGTTGTGTAGTCTTGACCTTTTTAGAATACCATTAAGTGCTTAAATTCTAACTTCTCTATGTTATCTCCAAAAGATCTGTTCTAAACTGTAGTTTAAATTTCATTTGCAAAATAATAAGAATAATAATAATTAATAATAACCCCTCAAAACTCTACCTGCCCATTAAAATAGCATTAGAGAAAATATTAACGACAGAAATGTGTACTTGTTCCAGTTTAAATCACCTCTGTACCCACAATAATAACAACATAATCTCACTGACCTCTATATGAGCTGCTTTAAAAAAAATAAAAAGAAAGGGAGAAAGAGACGTGAGTTACGAGAACAATCCAATTAGAACAAAGAGATTACGGGGGAGAAAGAAAGAGAAATAAGGGAAAAGCAGATGAGCCAGGCCTAGGTATTCTGAGTGCCCTGGCTCTCCCATCCATCTAGAAAAACGTGATGGCCCATGTATCTGATCGGATGTGTTGATTAAAAATTTCCCTAGGTGGTATCTTGGAAGATGCCATATTAAAGCTCTTGTCTTACGTCTCTGAAGGATGTGAAAGGATGAGAAAATTAGTGCTGCGTTCGTAAAGGGATCTTATCCCTAAGGCCCAGCTTCTTTTATGAATCCATCATAGGAAAAGATCAGGTACTTGAAAAGTAGATTGAAGGAGAAACAGAGAAACGAGCCTTGGAATTAAATCACAATTTGAGCTGAGGTACTGACTTGAAGAAGAATCGCTGTGACATGGATTGCATCTTAAAGGTTGTTGCTACCTCTGCTTGAGTCAACTACACCTCATAGTGATGGCATGTGTAACGGAAGGAAGCAATGCCTGGTCCTGCACCCTAGGCAAGATTGTCAGTACGCTTGAGTCTATTGTTTTGGCTATTGTGTCAATGCATCTCACTGAAGGCTCCTCTCATTATCACTGACTTCATAAAATCTGACATCCTTTCTTGCAATTGCCCCCCCACCCCACCCCTTGTCCAAAGTAAGCAGGACAAAGTATCACCAATCCTTATCCTACAAAAAGTTTCCTGATTTCTTTTTTCGGAGATGGATTTGTTCGTGCTTGCAGTCCACAGTATATGTGATATTCTTGGTCAACACCAGTTTGAACGCCTTGTTTCTTCTGTCTTCCTCTTTCATTGTGCAGCTTTCATGTGCATAGGAGGCAGTTGAAGCAACAATGACTAAGTCAGGTGCACCTTAGTCATGAAATGTACATCCTTGCTTTTTTAACATTTGAAAGAGGTCTCGTGAAAGTACGCAGACTTGCACAGTCCAATAACGTTGACACCTTGACTATAGCTTTCCGTGGGCATGGGTTGTTGATTCAAGTTGAATGAAATAATTGACAACTTCAGTTTCTTTTTTATTTGTAGTGATGTTGTTTACTGGCCCAGTTTTGAGGATTTTTCTTTTCATTATACTCAGGTGTTACTTTTATTATGTAAATGATCAAAGCTGTCTCATTTTATGCCATGGAATTCTCATGTTCTAAGAAATAGGTCTTCCTCACAATCAGATTCTTGGCTGATAACAGTAGCAACATTTTTCACAAATGACTAAGGTTTGAGGACTAAGGTGCATTTGATTCAGGCCATAGTCTTACTTGCTATGCATCTGAGAGCTGGACAATGAATAAAGATGACAGAAAAAAATTGATGTCTTTGACCTGTGGTGTTGGAGAAGAGCACTGAACATCCCACGGACGGCCAAAAGAACAAACAGATATGTCTTACAGAGAGTGAAGCTGGGGTGCTCTGTGGAGGCAAGAATGATGAAGATTTGTCTTAATACTTTGGGTGTGTTGCTAGGAGGGGCTATTCCTTGGAGAAGGACATGATGCTGGGAAGGGTGGAAGGTTGGTGAAGAAGATGATGACCCTCAAACACGTGGGTGGATATGGTGACTGCTGCAATGGGCTCTTGTGTGTCAGAAAGTGTGAGAATGGCCCAGGACAGAACAGGATTCAGATCTTTTGTTCATAGGGTTGCTGTGAGTCATACTCTACTCAAAGCATCTAACAACAACAAGGGGTGAAGTACTTTTTATAGTGGGTCAAAGCATGCCAGGTAGTGCATAATGATAGACAGAAAAATAATTGAGGTTGTCAATGATTTCATTTTACTTGGATCAATAATAAACAACTTTGGTACCAGCAGTCAGGAGGTCAGGAGATCAAGAGACATATTGCACTGGGGAGTCTGCTGCCAGGGTCCTATCAAAAATAGTGAAGAGCAATGATATCAGTTTGAAGACTAAGGTGCACCTGAGTCAAGCCCTGGTCTTTTCAATCACTTGCTATGCATCTGAGAGCTAGACAATGAATAGAATAAAGATAACAGAGGAAGAATTGATGTCTTTAAGTTGTTGAAGAATACAGAAAATCCAACTGATTGCCAAAAGAACCTTTTGATTGCCTTTGGAAAAGTACAGCCAGAGTTCTCTTTAGAGGCAAGGATGGCAAAGATGGCATGTTGCTAGGAGAGGTTGTTCCTTGGAAAAGAAGACTCCCAAGGAGAAGGATTGACACAGTGACTGCAGCAATAGGCTCAAGTGTGTCAGAGATGATGAGGATGGCACAGGAGAGAAGAGAGGTCAAGTCTACTTTTCATCGTATCACTAGGAGTTGGATTTGATGACACCAAACCACAACATCAAGGAGTGAGAGTGGGTGGGTAATTACATCAAAATAGTCACTTGGTAAGCATTTAGCCTTCTTTGACTTCACTTGGTTAGCTCTTCTTTTGTACTCCTGCACTGATAGAACTTAATACATATTTAGATTTTAATAAGTTATTTACTTAATTTCATTAATTTTCTTGTGTATAACTGAGGCAGAAAGGCAGTTCCCATTGGCTGTATTCTGCCTGATGGAAATCATATGTACTAACAACTACATAGGTACATACATCAAAACAAAAATAATATTACTATGTGAAAGAAAACTCATTTAGTACCATTCTTTTTGATGATGATGATGATGATGCTATCTCACCACTTTACTTTTTCAGATAAACTTAAGAATTATTTCCTAAAATATCCCCAATTCCTATCAGTATCATAATCAGAACGATACTAAATGTATAGACTAATCTGGAAAAGCAAGCATTCTTCATTCAACTCTCCATTAAGGAAGATGGCATTGAGCCTAACAGTCTCCAAGTATCCCTCAAGATTCATTTTCTACCCTTTTTCGTTCTGCTGTGTACCTAAGAGGCTAATTTTTGTGAGTATATCCACAGGTTCCCTTGCTGTATGGTTTGCAACTAGCTTTATTATCTCTCAACTACTTTGGTAAAACCTTGTTTTCTGGTTACACTCCTTTCATGATGGCTGTATCTCTTGTCACTTGACCTCACTTTTAACCACATCTACTTTCTAGGTTTTGTAAAGTACTCCTTCACCACATCCCTTTTCACCTAGCAAGGATCCCTCTTGTGCTAGCCACACAGTGCTTCTGTTTCATCATTCCTTATTCTTGGGATATCTAGTGGCTTAGTCCTTAGTGAGTTGCACTGCTGGCCAAAGGCTGCATCTCTTTGGCAGTTCGAATCCACCAACGGCTTCGAGGGAGCAAGATGGTCAATCTCCTTCCATGCAATTTACAGCTTTGGAAATTCAATAGAGGTTCCGCTATGAGTAGATTCTGACTCAATAATAATGAGCTATCCTTTAGTAAATTCCCCTCAACTATCCTGAGGAGAGTATGACTTACTTCCTGCTGGGACCTCAATTGATTCAGCATTTTACTTTACTGAAAAATTAGTTTGTATCCAGTGTAATAGCATCTAGTGAATCGCCCCCATCATAAGCACAGATGTTTTTGTTGGCTCATTTATAAATGTTTTATATTTGTAACTGTTTTAATAAATTGAGAGGTTTTGTCTCTTTGTATCTTCTTAGACAGTTATTGCCATTATAAAAGAAAGTTTCAATTTGTGTGTTGTTTATTTTATTCTATCTTGAAAAATAGCTGACATAGTTATCTTGTTACTGCTACTCAATAAATACACTCTGCACTTCCCATTAATAACGGCATTGAATGTTGGCTCCCATTAATAAGGGCATTGAATGCTGGTTCCGAGTGGTCTATACTTCTTATTCTATTTGTTTTATTGTTTTATTTTGGGTTTGTTTTTTTTTTCCCTTGGCTCTTTTTTGTTTTTGTTTTGTATTTGCCTAGGAAATTAACACTCGCTACTGAAAAAGAAAACCAGTTGCAAGCTCAGGGACTAAACAAAACAAAAGCTTATTTCCAATTTGGGATCAATGCAATGACTGTCTCTGTTGGAAGAATGGCTAAGGATTTAGCTCCTCACTGAACACACGAGCCACTCATGGTAGAAAGTTGTGTCTATCTGCTTCCATGAAGATTATAGCCTTGGAAACCTTATGGGGCAATTCTACTCAGTCCTATTGTTGTAATGTGCGGTTGAGTCGACTACAGCTCATAGCGACTCTATGCACAATAGCTCTGAACCCTGCCCTATCCTAAGTTAATCTCACCATCTCCAACATACCCAAAGTACATGAGATGGAGCGTCAAAATCTTTACCTCTAAGGAGCAACTTGGCTTCATCCTCTCCATCACAGACTCATTTGTTCTCTTGGCAATCCATGGTATGTTCAATACTCTTCTCCAGCACCACAACTCGAAGGCATAAATTAAGGTATAAAAATCAGACAATAAGTGTTGGTAAGGATGAGAAGCAATTGAGACCCTCATACACTAAGGGTGGGAACTGAAAACATAGTTTGTTAGAGAACAGTCGTTTTATTCTTCAAAATTAAAAATAAATATACATATATATATGCAATATAATTTAGCAATTTTGCTTTTAGGAATATGTTGTTGTTGTTGTTATGTGCCATCAAGTTGTTTGCAACTCATAGCGACACTATGTACAATAGCCCTAAACTCTGCTCTGTCCTGTGTCAATCACACTGTCTCCGATACACTCATCCCGATTACCCCAGTCACTGAATCAATCCACCTCATAGAGGGCCTCCCTCAAGAAAAATAAAATCTTATACACAAATATTCACTGTCACCTTATTCAAAGTAGTCTAAAAATGGAAACTGCCTAATGTTTATTAACTAATAAATAGATAAAAAGTATTTAGTAAAGCCATGCAATGAAATAAGGCAGCACTTGCTTCTTCAAATCTTTCCTGAGAGAGTAAAATCAGAACACTCCTTAGAAGTGAGACAGCCAGACATCTCACACACTTTGCACATATTAGCAAAAGGAAGTAGTCCTTACAGAAGTACATTCTTAGTAAAATAGAGGCTCAGAAAAGCAAAAGAAGACAGTCATTAACAAAATGAATTGACACAGTGACTGTGGCAATGAGCTCAAACATAGCAGTGGTGGAAATGATAGGGCCATGTCCCTTCTTGTACGTGCATTGCTGTGCCTTAGCATTGATTCAGAGGCACTTAACACCAACGGCAACAACTTCTCACTTATCAACTCTTTTTTTCAGTCATTTCCCAACATTTTGCTTTTATCACAACAGTAAAAACATTGTCCAGGTCAACTTCAACACCCAGAGGTAAGGATGTTGGGAAAAGAAGGAGTCAGCAACCATGGGTGGTATAGGCTCCATCACTTGGGGGCTGGCTGGAAGGGCCTAAGCAGGGAGTGGAGTGGATGAGGGTGGCACCATCTGGAGCAATGGGTCCTTGCGGGTCCTTGCAGCCTCAGTGGGCAAAGTGAGTCTGCTGGACCCAACAGTGAGGGTTGAAGCTTCAACATGTTTGGGTTCTGGATGGGATCAATAGGATCTCAGCAGCTACAGCTTAAAGTGGAGGAGCAGGACAAGGTGAGGCTGGCAGTACAGAAGGAAGGCCGGGGGCACCAGAAGATGCAGCCACCAGCACTGCGTTGGAGTGAGTGGGAGGCTGCTGGGGGGGAAGACACCATAAGTAGGTCTGTGGTGCTGGAACAGGGGTGACCCTCACCAGCAGAACCAGGCGAAGAGGGTAGGCCACCACCCACCAGTACAAAAGGGAGGTGAAGGAGGGACCCACAGGTGCTACTTCAAAAGAAAGAGCAGCTGCCTCAGCTCAGAGAGGGTTCCCAGGTACCAGGAGTGCAATATTAACAGGGCCATAGGCACCACCAGGAGGTGCTGGTCCAGCAAGTGGCCTCTGAGGCTTGGAGAAACTTGACTTGGTAGAGAGAGGAAGAGAGCTAGTGAGTCCTAGTGACCACTCAGGATATATGTCTAGAGGTGCAGGAAGCAAATTCACTGAGAAGAGAGTGATGGACAAGTAGATAGGCGGTTCCAGCTGTTCAGAAACAAAACAAAACAAAAAGCAAAACAAAACACGTGGAAAAGAAGGTCCCTTCCAAAGGTCACAGGCCCAGGAGGATCATGGAAGAGGAAGTGGTAACTCCAGGGCGGAGGTGAGCACTGGAAGTAGAGATCAGGGAGCTAAAGAATGCTGTAACCCTGGAGAGTTGGAAGTCACTGCCCAACAGCCACCCTGACTTGGAACATCCTCATGTTGCCATGTTTGCATGAGCACGAAGGTGTGAGGAGTGAGTGTGTGTGTGAGTGTGTGTGTGTGTGTGTGTGTAAAAGGTAACGAAGCAGTCCTATAGGCTCCAGCATGGATGAACTTTGAAAATAAATACTAAAAAGAAGATAGTCACATAGGACCGTTATTCTTTGATTACATTAGTAAGATGTACAGAGCAGACTAATCTACAAAGATGAGAGCTGAAGGGTGTGGGACTTCTTTATGATGTGATAAAAACAATTCTAAAATTGGTTGCAGTGATGGTTACAACAACTCTAGACACTTTAAAGGACTTAAAAGGCACACTTTAAATGAGTGAGTTGTATAGTGTGTGAAGTACATATCAATAAAGGCATATGAAAAAAGAATAGATGCAAAAGTCTCGTTAAAGGCCCTTTGGGCAGTCATTGGATTGATATTAAAATTTGCATCAGATTATTGATGCTCACCATCTCCAGACTGTGTGGCTGCCGACATATTATTAAAACTCTCTGTGTCTCTCTTTCCTCACTCATTAAGTGGAGAGTGTGAGCCTACATTCGATTTGAGCTGTTTTGAATTGTAAATGGGTTGATACAGATGAGGTGCTTCTAATGGTGCCCAGCACATATTAGGAAGCCTTTTAGAGGAATAACACCTCGTATTTAATGTGTGCTTGTTACAAAATAGTTCTGGAATTCTTGGGAATGACCTAACATCTCTTTAGTATACAACTAATGGGTTGTTGTTTGTTAATGTTTTTAAAATTTTATAAGATTATGAAGTCATCATAAAATTATTA
>NW_006399812.1:9145779-9150565 GCF_000299155.1 Elephantulus edwardii | reverse complement strand
CTACATACTGTGGGATTAAGTAGAGGGTTCACATTTTTGTTAATTTCTAAATAAAATGGTAATATAGGTTCTGCTTGCCGTTTGAGACAAAATCATCTTGTTGAGCCCTCCCAGTAGTCAAGCAGGGTTGGGCTTCGCCTCTGCTCACAAGTATCCTCAAAAACTTACTCCAGAGTGATGTCCAAATGCTCATTCTCTCTATTTCATAACAAGAATAATAAGAGCTTATGATTGTCCTCTTTGGATACTTCCTAGCAATTCAGTTTTTAATGGCTTTCTCTGTGCTGACTTTAAGGGAGAAGGTAGAAATCTTAATTAAAATTGTATCTTTTATTACAAGATAAGGAAAGAAAACAAACTTTTTTCCTAAGTGTACTATTCCCATTGCCTGTCCAGACAGCTTCTCCAATCTTCTCCTTCATGTCTTGGATGTACCTCTCTCACACATCTACCATCTGGTTTCTCTCATTTTCTATTGTATTTCTGGAAATTGGAGTGTTGGACAGGGACAGAAAAGGAGGCAAAATGGAAGAGTTCTGGCCCCACTTGTTCAGTGTTGTACAGGGATTTATCTCCAGTAGGTTGTTTATGACATTATATCTCTGATATAAGCATCTGAGAATGAGCCGTTTGACCAAAAGCTCTTATCTCCTTTGTCCTAATTTGCCTTCCTGTCTTTGACTAAATGTTTCATCTCAGCATTAATTACTGGACAATTGTCCTGATTTCTGGCCTTAATTCTAACGTTAATGGATTTGTCAATATTCCAAGCCTCCAATCGTGTGTAAACTTTCTATCTCCCTTTATGCTTCCATGGATGTTTTAAAGGAAAGGCGCAGAAAAGAGCACACGTTGGTAGCTTGTGCTGACATAATGAGATGTGTGGCTTGCGACTCTGCTGGTAGAAAAGAGAGAAATAGGTCATCTACTGAGTAATTCAAAACAAATGAACTCATATATCAGAGAGTGATTTTGTCAATTTTCTGACATAGATATTAAGGTTTAACATTTCTCGAGGGGTCTGTCTGCCTTGACCCATTAACACTTAAGGGAAAATAATTCTTGGCTCTCATTCATTCTCCAAATGTGTGATTTATAATCTGTTATGGCAAGAAGCTGCACTGCAATGCAGAAGGCACATGGTTTGAGGCTACCAGCCACTCTGCAGGAGAAGGATGGGCAATCTCCTCCCATGTGATTGCTCTGAAAACCCGAGGGTCAGCTATGGGTCAGTTCTGACTGCAGTACACAACAACAACATCTGGACTTTAGACCAGTGCGGAGATAGTTTTATTCTTAATATTATATTCTATTTTTACTTATTTTATGGATGTGACATTACTTAGAAATGTAAATCAATATTGCTATCTCTGTACCTCATTCTTTTCCTCACTCCATCTACTACCATGTGAATTAACGATAAGAACACCCTTTCTTAAGGGTTTAAGTAAATCCATAGCGTATATCAGTGCTATTCCTCATGAAAATCAATACTTCCCTTTTCTATTTGAAAATTTGTGAAAATGATATAGCAACAGGCCCAGGAAGAATAATATGTGTAGTTAATGCAAAGATAAGGAATGTGATGTTATTATGTAATATAGTTAATATATAATATTATCTGATGTAGTTAATGTAAAAACAAGGAATATGTGTTCAGGTTAAGGGTTATTATATAGGTCTTGAGTTCTCCTTTGAAACTAAACATTGGGGTCTTTTACAACCATTAGAGAAGAAAAGTCTTGTAATGTTCAGGCACTTCAAATAGAAAGGAACTATTAGCCATGTTTCCCCCCCAGAAGTTCTTAGAGCCAATGTAAGGCTTCCTAGAATTCATGAGCAATTGCTAGAGCCCAGCTGAGAGCTACAAAGAAGGAGCTACTGAGATCACCAAGTGATGAATAATCGGGTCATGATGATTTACTCTCCCCGTGAGTCGAGGAGGCTATCACTGTAGCAGAATTAATGCCATCAATCTGCTCAAAAACTGAGATAGTATCTAATTGGACTCTGGGTGGAAGGGAAGATTTCATCACTCTGGTTCATTTTCCCAAGAAGTGGTCTCCCACTGAAAGCTGGCAAATCTGCCTCTAGGTGCTAGAGATCACCGGGGTGACTCCAGCAGCAGACATGTCAATCTGTCATGGATTTGAAGGCAGTCGCTCCTACAGACCCAAGCTGGGGACAGGGAGAGCAAACTGGAGACAATTCAGTGCTTCACTTGGACATAAAGTCCAAAGGCGCCTATCACTGAATACTGGGGCAATGGCCTCTAAACCCCTATCAACCATCTTATTCCAACAAGCTCCAACTTTTGTCTCAAATGTGTATTGTTTAAAAAAAAAAAGCATTATAGGAGCACAATGCAAGATGGTCCTGTAGTCAAACACCTCAGAATATCTTTCTTATAATAAAGACTAGAGAAAACAAATGAACCAAATAAAGGTAACCATGAACTCTGATTATCAAAGGCAAGACTGAGGAATCAGATGAAGTGCCAAGTATAAGGAGAGATTGTTCAATGACAATGACCATGAATTATGAATTGCTGGTGCCTGGCCATGTGGACCTGCATAATAAGGTCGTATTGAGACCAAACAGGCAGTCTCCCCAGCCATAGACCCTATGATTCAGCCAGATGGGGGTGACTCTGCATTCATGAACAGAATCAGGCAGGAGTACTCTCAATTATGTGAAAGGTAAGGTCACTTACTTGCCTCACACTCCTAGACCCTCTCAGTCCCTGGTACTAAAAACCGGAAGATCTCTGGTGTCCCCTTGCCCATTTCATCCATCTTTCATTCTTATGATCATGGTCAATTGGCACCCACTGCCATTCCCCTCATGTGCCTGAAATGTTAAGTTGGCAGTGCCAACTTCTTTGCTTAGCCACTCATGCTAAGGGTCCACAGAGTGATAACACTTGCTCCTATGCCTAACTGCCCACACCAGGGATCCGTGGGCTGGTAATGCCTACTGCTGTATCCAGTGACCTGTGTAAGAAACCCACAAAGTGGAGATGCCTACTCTTAAGCTTAGTCACCATGTTAGGGACGCACACACAAGTGGCATCTCTTACTCTCTCCAGCCGTTTGCATCAGAGGTGTAAGAACTAGCAACATACCCTCTCCCGCATCAGGTTGTATTGAACAGGAATGTGGTATCTTAGAAAGCACCCTTACATTGAACCGTTCTTCCTGCTTCAATATTCACATCCGTCACAACCATAGACTTGTCCCCACTCAGACCCTGGTGCGTTCCATGATCATTGGTGAGATTTTCCATAGCTACTTAGATATCAACAAGTATTACCTACTTGTTGACCAAGTACTCTTGCTTCAATAACCTGGAAACTGTTAATGTACACACACACACACACACACACACACACACACACACACATACACACTACACAATCCAGTATGCAATGACAAGGCTAATGCACATGCTTCACCTACTTGAACATATCAAAACAGAACAAACACCAGGATAAGGCAAACAGACACATGATAGAATGAACATAGTAACATCTTAAGGAATTAGAGATAATCCAAATCCATCGCCATAAAGTTGATTCCGACTCCTAGTAACGCTATGGGACAGAACAGAACTTTCACATTGGGTTTTAAGGTTATATATCTCTGCAGACAGACTGCCACATATTTATCCGGTAGAGTAACAAGGAAGTTCAAACAGCTAACCTTTCAGTTAACAGTTGAATACTTAACTTCTAGGACCATATCAAATTACATAAAAAAGCAGGACAAAAAGTTTCTAGCAAGCTATCAAAATGAAAATGAGAAAACCTTCCTAAGGAAGAAAGGTAATGGAACTACTTAAAAAGGAGGTAAAGTTACTACTATTTAGGGCACTCAACGTGTTCAAGAAAGAGATCAAGCAAAACATATTAAGTAAAGAAAGGCACAATCATAGTAAGAAAAATACAGAAAAACCATAGAAATCAGGAAATAATGCAAGCACAAAATAACAAAATTATTAGATAATTAGAAACAATGATAATTAGAAATCCAAAATTTTAACAATAAAACTTCACAAATAGACAACTCAGGAAAAGAGTGTAAGAGCAAAACTGTATCATACTGGAAGATAAAATTCACAAAATATATGACAAGTCCTTTAATGTTAATTCATTTACAGAAAAGCTGGCAGGAAATGAAAAAATATAAAAAGTCTAATAATTATGTAAGGCTATCAAGAAAAAAATGATGAGATCAGAATTCTAGATCAGAAGAAGCAAAGCACAAACACACACACACACACACACACACACACACACATTCATCCAAGGTATTATTGAACCCCAAGCAAGATATATTCCCCCCAAAAGCAGTCAAGACATAACAAAATTTTCCAAACAAAAATAAAAGCAACTTAAAGAGAAACCAATAAGGCTAAGTTCTGATTACTTAGCAGAAACCATGCACAGAAGAAGGAAAAGGGATGTCAGACATAAATTCTTGAAAGAAAAAATTCCAATCCAGAAGTGTTTCTCAAATATGATGGCAAAATTGGGATATTCCTGTGAGCTGAGATTAAGAAGATTTGTGTAAAACAGACCGTATTTATAAAGGGGCGGGTGGGGGGGGTGGGGGAAGAAAGCCCTTCGGACAGAAAATGAACAACATTAGATACTGAGATTAAAAGACAGGGCGGCATCAGCAAAATACCAACACAGACAAATAAATCTTAACAACAAAACAAAGCTGAAGGACTGAAAACAGAGAACAAAGGACATTAAATTTTAACTGATGACAATGTAAAAACA
>NW_006399812.1:9140085-9144839 GCF_000299155.1 Elephantulus edwardii | reverse complement strand
TGACAAGCACTGTGGCAATTGGACAATTAAAACAGACATTCGGATGGCGGGGAAGAAGAACAAACTGGGGAGGAGGGTGGAGAGAATGGTGTGGCCATGAAGGAGTGAAAGCCCAAAATCCCTGTGAATGTTCATTGAAACTAATAAAATTTAATAATAATAAAAAAAAAGAAAGAAAATAGCTTAAGTGCACCAGCAAAGAGACAGAGTGCCAGAATGAATAAAATAGCACAACCCATGCAAACAGGGGTCCGTGAGTGCATAAGGGACTGGGCACTCCAGGCGAATGGGCATCCTGGGGGACTAGCCAGGCCTAGGAACACATTGGGACAGCTAGTAGAGGCCACAATAGGCAGGGCATCAAGAGACCCAGAGTGCCTTCATTGCTGGGGAGCAGAGAGCTAATGAGTGAACAGAAGTGACTGGAGGCCTGAACCATCATACCAGAGGGTTAGTTCAGGCCTCACTTAGCAGCCACATGCAAGAAGATAAGGGTTTGGGGGGGAGGAGTGTGAGGAATGGGGGGGAGGTGGAATTTAGGGTATGGGGAGTGGGGGACTGGCTGGAGGGAGGGGGAATGTGTAGGGCACAGGACCATGAAGCTTATCTTATCAGGAAGTATCTTTCAACTGCTCTTTGCATAACATTCTTGTGTGTCAGATATTGTACTAAAGTTGTTGTTGTTTTTGTTGTTATGTGCCGTCAAGTTGTTTGCGACTCATAGCGATCCTGTGCACAACAGCCCTAAACCCTGCTCTATCCTGCGCCAACCGCACTGCCTCTGACACACCCATCTCAATTACCCCAGTCACCAAATCAATCCATCTCATAGAGTGTCTTCCCCTCCTGCGCTATCCCTCCACCCTCCCAAGCATGATGTCCAAAGTATGTCAGATGAAACCCCAGAATCCTTGCCTCCAAGGAGTAGCTTGGTTTAATCCTCTCCAAGATGAATCTGTTTGTTTTCCTGGCAGTCCATGGTACATTCAGTACTCTTCTCCAGCACCACAGCTCAAAAGCATCCACTCTCCTTTTGTCCTCCCTAGTCATTGTCCAATTCTCTGATGCATAACAAGCGATTGCAAAGACCATGGCCTGTATCAGGTGCACCTTAGTCTCCAGAGAGACACCGTTGCTCCTGAGTACTTTAGAGAGGTCCCTAACAGCAGACTTTCCCATCGCGATACGCTTTTTTATTTCCTGACTGCTGGTGCCAAGAGTGTTGACTGTGGAGCCAAGCAAACTGAAGCTGTGAACAATCTCAATCTCTTCGCCATCCATCCTGATGCTGCCAATTGGTCCAGTGGTGAGAATCTTTGTCTTCTTGACATTGAGCCTCAGCCCATACTGAAGGCTGTAGTCCTTGACCCTTCGCAGCAAGTGCATGAGGTCCTCCTCAGTTTCAGCAAGCAGGGTTGTGTCATCTGCATAACACAGATTGTTAATAGATCTTCCACCAATCCTGATGCCACAATTCTCTTCATAGAGACCAGCTTCCAAATTCAGATAGACTAGGAAGAAGGATTGGTCACCCACTTCCAAATTAACAGGCCTTTGAAAATGCTATGAGCTATAGAGCACATTTAGACTAATAGATACAGCACCAGAGGCTGAGCCCTCATATTGGGAAACACAAGTGAAAAGGAAAAGTTGCAAACAGCTAATATAATTGGAATATGGAAGAGATTTGTATTTATTCCCATTAAAAAAAACAGTGATCTGATAGAGTGTAGAAGTTATTAAACAACATCACTAATATCATGCACAAGAGGCCTTGGCACTATAGATAACATTGCCAAGGTCAGATGTATCTTGACTCAAAGCAGAGAGTGCTAGAAGAATGTCTATTTGTGTTTTATTGACTATGCAAAGACATTTGATTATATGAATCACAACAAACTGCGGTTGACATTGAGAATTATGAGAATCCCAGAACACTTGATTATCCTCAGTGAAACCTATACTTTGATCAGGAAACAATCATATGAACAGAGCAAGGAAACATTGTGTAGTAAAATTAAGAAAGAATGTGTCAAGGATGTGTCCTTTCTCCACACCTTTCCAATCTATATTCAGAACAGACCATTCAGGTCTTCTTTATAAAGAAGAGTATGGCATCAATATTGGAGGACGACTCATCAACAACTTGTATTATGCAGATGACATAACCTTGCTCACCTGTTTGTTCTCTTTACAGTCCATTCAAGACTCTTCTGTAGCACCATAACTCCAAGGCATCAATTCTTCTGTCATCTTTAGTCATTGACCAGCTCTCCGATACATAGCAAAGACCATGGCCTGGATCAGCCACAACTTAGTCCCTACACTGACATCATTGCTCTTCAAGACTCTTGAGAGGTCCCTGAAAGCACAAAGCAATTTGTCTTATGATTTCCTGACTACTAATGTCAAGAATGTTGATTGTGTAGCCGAGCAAGCTGAAAAGTGTTAACAACCTCAATCTCTTCTCCATCTATTATGGTGCTGCCAACTGGCCCAGTGGTGAGAATCTTCGTCTTCTTGGTGTTAACTTTCAAGCCATATTGAAGACTACAGTCTGTGACCTTCTGCAGCAAATGCCTCAGGTCCTCCTCAGTTCCAGCAAATAAAGTTGTATCATCTGCATAACTGTAGGTTGTTGATGAATCTTTCTCCAATACTGATACCATGTTTCTCCTCATAAAGTCCAGCCTCTAGAATGATCTGTTCCGCACACAGATTGAAAAGCTATGGAGACAGGATGCATCCTTGATACAGGCTAAACTAAGAGGACGTAACCATAAAATATTTATACATATTCAATGACAGATTTAAAAAAAAATAATTAAGACAAAGAGCTGTGAAAAGGGGATTAAACAGTTGCACAATAATTATAGGAGACCCCAGATCACTGCTTATGGTGAGGGATATAATAGGCAGAGAGAAGTTCAACAGTACAGAAGGGTCTTACTCGACTTCATGTCCCCTAACAACTATAACAAACCCCACCAACATCCAACTCAACTTCATCTTGATTTTCATTAGAGTTATGCAGTTGATTCAAACTCCTGTTGACTTTTAAGAACAACAAATCAAAATCTGTGACATCCTTACAATCTCTGCCACACCACTGCTTACTACTGCCTTCACCGAGTCAATCTATCTCACTGAGGGTCTGCCGTTTTTCAAAGACTGACACCTCTTAACAACCTGCTCAACTTCATAGACTTATTTAAAATACTCTTCTCAACAGCAACAAATTATGCACACATACTCATCATACATCAAAACAGATCATATTTTAGGCCACGAAAGAAGCCTCAACAAAATGCACATTTTCTTTGATCACAGAAATCAAGGGGGAGAAAATGCAAGGAAATTTAACAACATCTTTCTTAAAAGCCACTGGGTAATAGCAAAAATGGAAGATAATTTTTTTTAAATTTTATTAGTTTTAATGAACATTTACAGAGATTTTGGGTTTTCATTCATTCATTGTTGTACTGTTTTCTCCACCCTCATCCCCAGTTCATTCTTCTTCCCCCCAAGTCTGTTTTAATTGTCCAATTGCCACAGTGCTTGTCAAAGCCAGTTCTGATTAATCTCCTTTGTCAGTGTGTCCCTTGCCATTCCCTATCACTCCTCCCTGAGAGAGACTTCACCCTGATTTATAAGGAAAAGGGGATGGCATATTCTCTTAGCTACTTCCTGGGAAGACAACATTTTAAATTTCTACAATTAAACGAGAATAAAAACACAATATACAAAAGCTTTTGGGGCACAGAAAACTCAGAGATCAGAAATTGACTTATTAGAAAAGCACACAGCAAAAAAATATGGAAATGATACCGTGGAACACAAAGTGAATAGTGGGATATGTGAAGCACAATACCTATAAACGAAACATAATGTATATGAATTTTGTATGCAAACCAAATAAAATAATGATAACTAATAAAAAATAAGAACCAAGGTCAAAGCATTAACTCTCCAACTCCCTTGAAATAAAGCAGCCAGAGAGGCCCCAAATTAACAGAAGTGCACTCATTCACGCTCATGCCATTGAGTCAGTGGCTGACTCAATGGCTCAATGCTGAGCCTCCAGCAAGTTTTCCAAGGCTGTAAATTACACAGGAGCAGATTTTCCATCATAGAGTAGCTGTTGGATTAAGGCCACCTGTTTTTGGCAGCACAGAGCTACAAACAGAAGAAAGAAAGAATAAAAATTTAAGCAAGAATAAGAGAAAACAATAGAAAGAATCAACAAGACCAGATGTTGTTTCTTTGAAAGGATCAATAAACCAGTGATTAATTGACAAAAGTAGCATAAAATGTAAATAATCCAAATTAGAAATGAGGTTGTGGCAGAACCAACTGAAAGAAAAAGTTCCATAACAGAGGACTATAAACAACTGTATTACAATGAATTTGAAAACTTGAAGGAAATGTATACATTTCTAGAAATGTATCACTTCCTAGACTAACCTAAACAGAGATAGAAAAACTGGACAAACACTTAACAAAAAAAGAGATTGAAGATATAATAATAATTAAAAATTAAACACTCTCAACAGGAACAAACATGTTTATGTAGGTAAATATAATTCCATTGGAGAATTCTACCAAATATTAGTAGAAGAGGTAACATCAATATTACTTAAAGTACTTCTGAGAACATGTGAAAGACCAAATTTATTCTATGAACCCAGATAACCTTGATATTAATGCTAGGCAAAGACATTACAGAAAAGGAAGAGAAAAGAAGGGAAGGGAAG
>NW_006399812.1:9135900-9138022 GCF_000299155.1 Elephantulus edwardii | reverse complement strand
CCAAGATCCATCTAACATCAGCTACAATATCTCTAGTACCACGACCCCTTCTGAAACCAGCCTGGACTTCTGGTAGTTCTCTGTTGATGTGCTGTTCATATACTCTACAAAACATAACATCTTTCTCCAGGGACTGTATCCTCCAGTTAATGAGCCCTAAGATATATAATGAGAGAAAAAAAAAAATCACACAGTTCTTGTTCCTGATTGTTTCTCTAAGGAGCACTCTGGTGGCACTTCTTCCAGAACAAATTAATTCTTCTGGTAGTTCACAGTATGTCCAATATTCCATACCGCTACCATCATTCAAAGACCACATTCTTCTTCAGTCTTCCTTATTCACTGTCCAGCATTCATGTCTATATCACGTAATGCACACCCTAGTCCTGAAAGTGATATCTTGCTCCTTATTACTTTGCAGGAGAGTTCCACAATATGTGATTTGATTTATTGACCGGAGCTCCTGTATGTGTTGATTGTGAGTCTAAACTGAAATGAAGGCTTTGACAGAGTCAATATTTTATCTGCTTATTACTATGCTGTTTATTGTTTCAGTAGTGAGACTTTTTCTGTGCTTCATGTTGAAATGTAATCAATACTGAAAGCTATTCATTTCGGTAAGGTTCATACCAACTGACCTTCTAGCCAGTATTTGAAGGTTGTAAATCACATGGAAGGAGACAGTCCATCTTTCTTTTAAAAAGCAATTGGTAAATTCAAATCACTTAAGAGGTAATGTCTTTGAGTTAGCAGTGTAGTGCATTACAGATTATGCAATTAGAGAAATGTACATCAAAACATCAATGAGATGTAATCTCACTCTAGTTATAATGGCACTGATGATAAAAGCAGAACATACTGGGCTTCTGGTGGGATGGTGAACTAGCTAGACTGGCAAACTCTCTCCTATTGGCACATGAACAGACAGAGGAAACCAGTCACAGAGTGTAATTCAAGTACACTGAATTTTGGAATCACTGAGAGCAAAGTCAGACACAAAGGAGACTAAAAAGTAAAGGCATGGGTAATGACCAAATAAATGGAAGTGCACACCACCATATACTGAGCACCCCTGAGCACCACAACAAGAGAAGAAAAAAAAATAAAAAGGACCAGATCTACCTTTATTGGATGATGACCATAAATAAGACAAGACCTCAACCCACTGCTGTGTGCTGACAACCAGCAAAGCAATCTTCCATCTGAACAGATAGGACATTCTCATGAATGAGTTTCCCTGGGCATGATCCTTCCTTCACTGCAAGCAGTTTAATACCATCATGACCTTAAAAGGATAGGTCCTGAGCTGACACAGGGTAGGACAGCAATTAAGCTGTTTTGAACTTGTCCCAAGGACGTAAGCACATGCACAGAGGATAAAGATTTGCTTAAATTAGAAAGAGTCCACTAATACACAAGCTATGCCGTTGACTTCACTTGAGACTGTGATGCTCTCAACCCCAGATCCAAGGACATGTGCAGATGCCAGATGAATGTTCTGATAAATGATCATCCAGCAAACACCCAGACCATATCCACACAAATCATGACCCAAAGCAATCTAGTAGGCTTTTGAGACCCCCCCAACTTGTGGTCCAGTCCTACACCTGAACACACCTCAGGACTGCCCAACTTGAGCTGCACTCAGCTATAGTTCCAGGTAAAAAACTTAAAGGTTCAGTAACACAAGGAATCACTGAATGACATAAAGACTCTAATTCACAAAGAATCAAGGATATATAAATGTAGTGACTCAGCAAATACACTGCATGTTGTTGTCATTATATAACATCGAGTCACCTGCCACTCATATTGATCCCATGCACAAAGCTTTAAACCCTGCTCTATTCCTTGCCAATCTTATTGTCTCCAACATGGCTATCCCCATTACCCCAGTGACTGAATCAATCCATCTTATTGAGGGTCGTCCCCTCCTGCACTGTCTCCACCCTCCCAAGCATGACGTCCCTCTCCAAGGACTGATTCCACCTTACAACATGTCCAATGCATGTCAGACAGAGCTTCAGAACACTTGTCTCCAAGGAGCAGCCTGGCTTCACCCTCCCCAGGACTAACTTTTTGTTCTCCTAGCAGTCCATGATATATTCAATACTCTTCTCCA
>NW_006399812.1:9129273-9134920 GCF_000299155.1 Elephantulus edwardii | reverse complement strand
ATGTTTGTTGAAATATGCTGCATATTGAGATAAAAACTCAATGATTCCTCTCCCTCTGCCAAATGTCAATAAAGAAAGGCAAAAACTCTTCATCAGTCCCTTCAATGGGCCTGTTCCTATCTCAGCTTCATGAAGGATCTCATCGCACACCAGACCATAGCACTCACAAATTCCATCAGAGTAAGGCTCAGTACATACCCAACTTGTCCCAAACTGAGCAGAAACCATCCCCAATAATACTTCCCCTACCAACAGCATGGTATAAACAATAAACAGATAACTACAAATACCATCCATGCAGAAAACAGGAGGTGAAAAAATATATAACAATATCAACAAAAACAAGGATCTGTAATCCAGAATAATAAGACCAATATTTCAGAAACAGTCAATCTGTTTAAAAAGACAGAAGACAAGAATACAAAAGATTGAACACAGAGTTGGCAAAACAGAGGACACGATCCTCATCATTAACAGGCTAGAGGAAAAGCAAAAGTAAGAAGGAATGGAAAGAAAACGCATACTGGTTTTGGGGCATGTGCTACTTCTTGAAAAGGTTCTGTTGCAGCTAATTGTTTTTGGTATAGTAACTCTGTGTGCTACTTCCACCTTCTTTTGATGATTCCTGAATCATTCAGTATATTGCCCACAGCATCTTTACATTTTGCAGTTCAAGGCCTTTAATTTGTTCTTCAGTTCCTTCAGCTTGAGAAATGCCCAGAGAGTTCTTCCCTTTTGATGTTCTGACTCCGGCTCTTTGCACGTTTTATTATAATACTTTATTTTGTCTTCTCAAGCTGACTTTTGAAATCTGTCAACTCTTTTACTTTCTAATTCCTTCCATTTGTTGTGCCTTCCCAGCATTCTGGAGCAATATTCAGAGTTCTCTCTGATATCCATATTGATCTTTTCTTCCTCCTTTTTCTCTGTAATGGCTTTTGCTTTCTTCATGGAAAATATTTTTGATACTATCCCACAGATCATCTGGTTTTCATGTATTTGTGTCCGATGCTTCACATCTATTCTTGAGATGATTGTTAAATTTAAGTGGGATAGACTCAAGATCATATATCAGGTTTTGTCTTAATTATTTTAGCTTCAGTTTGAACTCACACGCAGATGATATTGAGCTTCTCCAGTGATTCTCTCTATTATTGTTGTTGTTGATTGCTATCGAGTTAAACACAACTCATGGACAGAAGGCCTGAAGTCTTTTGATAACTGTCATCATTTCTCAAAATTCATAGAGTTCCCAGAGGCATGTTGTTTAGGAAGTAGATGCCATTCTTTCCAAAGATGTAATCAATTTGATTATTGGGTATTCCAACATGTGGGATCCACGTATGAGTTACTAGAAGAAGAAAATATTACAGGTATGAAGAAAAATGAGAAAATATGCATCTAAGAAGCTGAATGAAATGAAAACATCAAGTCATATAAAATTCTCCAAAATAAAAAAAAACAAGGACAGAATACTGAAAGCAGCTCTAGAAAAATTCAGAATCACCTACAAAGTAATCCAATAAGATTAAGCTCCAATTTATCAGCAGAAAACATGACAGGAAGAAGCCAATGAGATGACATATACAAACTCTAAATAAAAACAGCTGCCAATTGAGAAAACTATGCCCAGAAAATTTGTCCATCAAATATGATGATGAAATTAGGGCATTCTCAGAAAGGTATAAATTAAGAAAATTCCTGAAAATAAGACCAACTTTGCAAGAAATAGTAAAGGAAATTTTTCAAACAGAAACAGCTCAAAAAGTGAATGGAGTTTTCTACAAAGATGGTGCCAAAAGTGAAGAAGGAAACCCCTGCCCCTCCCAAAACTGAAGCCAAAGCAAAGGTGTTTAAGGCCAAGAAGGCAGTCCTGAAGGCAGTTCATAGCCACACAAACAAAAAATAAAAAACCAACCAAAAACAAAACTTCACATCACCTACCTTCTTGCTGCCTAAGACGTTGAGACTCCAAAGACAGCCCAGATACCCCCAGAAGAGTGCCCCCAGGAGAAACAAGCTTGACCACTATGCCATCAAGTTTCCCTTGATCACTGAGTCAGCCATGAGGAAGATAGAAGATAAAAATAAACACACTTGTGTTCACTGTGAATGTCAAGGCCAACAAGCACCAAAGTAAACAAACTATAAAAGCTCTATGACATTGATGTGGCCAAGGCTTGATGGCGAGAAGAAGACCTATGGTCAACTTGCCCCTGATTACGATGTTTTGATATTGCCAACAAAATTGGGATCATCCAAATTTACTGTAGCTGGTTAATTCCAAATATAAATTTTTCTCATCATGAAAAAAAGTCAATGGATTAAAGACAGAAGCAACAACACAAAAGAGGAACCAAACAAAATGGCAGCAGTAAAACCTTACCCTCTGACAACCATATTGAATGTCAATGGTTTAAATGCACCAGCCAAGAGGCACAAATTAAATAAAAACTAAAACTAAAACCCATCAATATTCTATCTAGAAGAGACAAACTTGAGAAGCAAGGATAAAGATAAACTAAGAATCAAAGTGTGGGAGAAAAAATTGCCAAGCAAAAAAAAAAAAAAAAAATTCAGGAGTGGCAACATTCATTAAATCTGATAATCTAGTGGAAAGGCATAAATTCTTAGAAACTCATAATCAACCAAAATCGACAAAGACTGAAACAGAACACTTGAACATACCCATCACAATAGAAGAGATTAAGCAGGTCATAGAAAAACTCCCAACAGAAAATATCCTAGACCACACAGCTTCATCAGTGATTTCTACCACATATATAAAAAGAATTGTCACCAATCCTACTTAAACTATCTCAGAATATAGGGGAGGATAGGAAGAATTTTCAGATTTATGCTATGAAGAAAATATAACCCTGATACTTACTCAGGTAAACACACCATCAGAAAAGAAAATATCAATGTCCTTCATGAACAAACTGTGACAAAATTCTTGCCAAACAAATGTATACAGAAACTGTGATACATTCACACATGGAGTATTATGCAACACTGAAGAACAATGGAGGACTAGTGAAACACTACACAGTATGAATGAGTCTAGAGAACACTACGATGAGTAAAAAAACCTCAGTCAATAAAAAATACTGTGTAAGTTGCTGTTAGGTGCTATCGTGTTTACTATGATGCGAAGTGATCTTGTAAGATCTAAACTTTGCCGTCTTTATGAGCTCTGTCATGCCTCAGCTTATGATAGTTATTGTGTCAGCTCTTCTGAACATTTCCCTGTCTTTCTCTGAATGCCTATATTTCTCAGCACGATTTCTTTCTCCAAGGATTGATTCCTCTTGAGAATAGGCCCAAAGAAAGTGAGACAAAGTTTTAAACATCCTTGCCTCTCAGGAGTAATTTGGTTGTACTTCATTTTCTTTTGTCTTTTGGCAATTCACAGAATATTCTGTATTCTTCTCAATAACATGATTCAAATGAATCTATTCTTCTGCCATCATTATTCACTGTATAACTTTCAGATGCATGGGAAGCAATTTAAAATACATGGCCTGGATCAGGTGCACTTTTGTCTTTAAACCGACATCATTTCTCTTTACAACTCATGCCAACTTTGGGTTAGCAGTGCAACTGCCTACTGACTATGCCTGCGGAGGGTCCCAAAGAGTGTAAGGGAAAAACAGAAAACAAAATTCGCAATAAAGACCAGACTTCAAGGACTGACAGAGAAGAGGAACATTTGAAACTATGGCCATAAGTCACTACTCTGATTTGGAGTTACCTTTTGATTATGATCACCTTATAACAACAAAAACAACAGGTACAAAATAGGTCCATTAAAAAAATCAACCAAAAAAACCCCACCTGAAAGAAATGTGTTCTTTATGACAATCAAATACATCAGATCCAATAGACAATTTTTCCCAAACGTGAAGATAAGTCAGAAAGAGGTTGCAGGGGGCGGGGTGAAGAAAGAGGTAGAAATATGGACAAAAAAGAGCTAGGGAGACCAAGAACAAAAAGGTACGAGGGTGCTAATCACCATGGTAATTGCAATCAATGACATCGAACTGTTTCTATGCAAACCACTGAATGGAAAAATAATTTCTTCTGTAAACTTTCACCTGAAGTGCAATAAAGAAAATGGAAACAAAAGATTTTCACCACTCTTTGATCCTTCTTCAATTACCTTTGTTTTCTTTAGTATCATACAATCGATCTTTTCTCCATAAGAACTGATATTTATCTTCCAATTAATGGAGCTCTTCAATGTAGGATTTATTTATTTTTTAATGTGAAGCCAAAATCACTTTTGTTTCTGCATCTGCAGAAATCATAGTTTTACTAAGTAATTTCTTTAGCATTATTTTCCTGCTTGTGCTGTTAACTTGTCACACCCTTTCAGCAAGCCCCATGTGTTAGGGCCTTTTTCTCCTCCTCTGTAGTTTAACCCTCATCATAATCATAATAGTACTTTACCTCATAATGATAATAGTTCTTTAACCACTTCTCTGTCAGTTTGTTGTACTGTGGTGACTTGTGTATTGTGTTGCTGTAAACTATGCCTTTGTATTTTAAATAGCAGCAGAGTCACTCATGGTAGACAGCTCTGAGCAGACCTTCAAATTAAGACAGAGTAGGATGCACAAGTGGTCCACTGCTGAAATAACTGACTAGTGAAAATCTTGTGGGTAACAATATACCATTATCTGATAGAGTGCTAGAAGATAAGACTCTCTGGTTTGAAGGCACTTGTCAGGACAGACTGGTACCTGAAGAAAAATAATATTGTTTGGTAAAGTGGAGGGTCAGAGAAAAAAGACAGAAACCTTCAAAAAGATGAATTCACACGTACAACAAAAGCAAGCACAGAAACAATTGTGAAGATGATGAAGGAGTAAACAGTGTTCGTTTCTGTTGTACGTAGGTCATTATGAATCAGCATCAATGTGATGCCACCTACAACCACTGATAATAGTATTTATCTGAGAGGACCCTTGTGATATTTAAATTTAAATGTGTAATGATGTCTTAACTGTGGAATATTTTCTACAACATAACAGAAATTATTACTTCATCACTTTATCTTCTATGCTCCCTCTGAGTTACCTTTTTTCCCAAACTGTAAAAAAAACCAAAACAAACAAGCAAGCAAAAAAGAACTCATCTGCTCAAGATTTCTTAAGAAAGCTCCTTCCACAATCTCTTGACCCTGTAAACATCTCTCCTGCATGTCAGTTTTGAGTTCTACAATATCACTTCATGGGACAGACAGTGTACAGTAGATTCTAAATAAATGTTGGATAAGCATCAACAGTGACTGATAGTCTTGAATTAGTGAAGGAGAATGTTTTTGTCCCAGAAGAGTTTGACATAACTGTAATCTGTGGTACCAGTGGACTGTGTCATCAGGAGCCTATGTGTTGGTGGTGCTGGCTGCCAACAAGTCCATTCTGTTTCATGGGTGTCTTGTGTACAACAGACTGAAATGTTGTGCCATCTTCATAATTACTAGTATGTTGGAATCCGTTGTTGGGGTTATTGTGTTAATTTCTCTCACTGAGGTTGATGACTTCTCTAATTTTGTTTTTATCAAATTTCTACTTTACCAACCATGACGTCCTTTTCTTAGTTCTTGATGTTTCAATAATTACTGGCATGTTCGAAGTGAGAC
>NW_006399812.1:9106857-9128440 GCF_000299155.1 Elephantulus edwardii | reverse complement strand
CCTTCGTAGCAAGTGCATGAGACATGGTATATTCAATTTATCTTCCAAGTCAGAGTACGAATGCATAGTTCTTCTATCTTCCTCTTTAATTTTCCAGGTTTTTAAGTATACACAAAGCTGCCTGAAAGAACATGATTTGGGTCAAGTGCACCTTAGTTATGGAGGCAATCGTTTTTTGCTTTCTAAAAGAAAAAGTATTTTCAACATTATTTTCCAATGTAACATGTTGTTGCATTGATTCATTGACTTTGTCTATGGTCATTGTTGATCCAAGAATGAGTGTGTTGACAACTTTAGATTTCCCTTTTCTTTATCATGATGTTAGTTTAATCCATCTTATAGGGAGTTAAATCAATGATCTATACAGTAGATGTTATCCTTACTGACATACTGCATAATGTATCAGCCTGTCATCTGAAAGGCTGGTGGTTTGAATCCATCTTGAACTCCTCCATGGGGGCTTTGTCCTCTCATAAAGATTTACTGCCTCAGAAACCCAATGGAGGGAGCTATGTGTTGGATTAGATGTGATGGCAGTGAGTTATACAACAGATATTTTGCCAAGTGTTCTGCAGATGATATTATATATTATACTAATCAACTTTTGATTTTAGATATTATACTAATCAACTTTTGTTTTTAGATGCCGCTGAGTCAACTGTGACTCATAGTCATCCCGTGAATGACAGATGTGAACTTTATCATATCCTGCACCATCTTCATGAACTCCCCCATTCTCAGGACCAGAGTTAACAGATCCTGTGTCATTCAGGTCTCTTAGGGGTCCTCCTCTGTTTCTCTGGATTTCTACTTTTCCAGCATGATGACTTTTTTTTTTCAAATATTGTGCCTCTTAACATGTGCCCAAAGCATGTAAGACAAGATTTCACCATCTAAGGAGCACAGTGGGTTGTTGTAGTTATGTGCCATCGAGTGGAGTATGACTCAAAGAGTACCAGAGGAATGACTAGAATGACTATCTGTGCTTCATTGACTATGCAAAGGCATTTGATTGTGTGGATAACACGAATTGTGGCTTACTTTAAGAACAGGAATCCAAGAACACTTGACTGTGCTCATGAGTAGTCCTCAGAACAGAGTAAGGGAGCACTATGGCTCAAAATCAGGAAAGGAGTGTGTCAGTGTTGCATCGTATTTCCATACCTTTTGAATCTATATGTGGAACAGATCATTTAGGAGGCTACATATTATGAGGAGGAATGTGGCATCAGGATTGGAAGATGACTCATCAACGACCTATGTTATGCAAACAGTACGACCTTGTTCACCGAAACTGAGGAGGACCTAAAGTGTTTGGTACAGAAGTTCAAGGACTGCCGTCTTCAGCATAGATTAAACATCAATATCAAGACAACAAAGATTCTTACCACTGAGACAATTGGCAGCACCATGATAGATGAGGAGATTAAGGTTGTTAACAATTTCCATTTGTTTGGTTCAACAATCAACACTCTTGGCACCAGCAGTCAAGAAATAACAAAAAGATTAATTGCACTGGCAAAGGGTGTTGTCAATTAATAAAATATAATTATAGAAAAAAATGTACATTTAGAAACTTCTATGGATATATATTTTGTTGCATATATTCTCAACAATAAAAAAATAACATTTGAAAACAAAACAAAAAGTATACAAGAGTAATGATGTCACTCCGAAGAAGAAGGTACACCTGATTCAGGCTATGGTCTTTACAATTACTAACTACGCATCAGAAAGATGGACAATGACCAAGGGTGACAGAAGACAAATTGATACTTTTGAGTTATGATGTTGGAGAAAAGTATAGAGCATACCATGGACTGCCAAGAAAACAAACAGGTTTATCCTGGAGAGGGTGAAACCAGGCTGCTACTCAGAGGCAAGGATTTTTTTTTTATTTAATCTCTTTATTTTTCATTTCAGTGAACATCTACAGAGATTTTGGAATTCCATTCATTCATTGTTGCACCCCTCTCCCCGCCCCCCCACCCCCCCCCCCTCGTTTGCTCCTCTCCTTCAAACGCAAAAGAAAAACTCCCTCATTGGTACGTAATCCCCAACACACATCTCCCAATCCCCAAATATAATCCACTCTGCAACCCTCATTCCGTACTCTTACGATAAACATAATGCCCTAAAATATAAAATATTCTCTCCCCCAAAGACTTCAATGCCGTAAACATATTTCATCCAGTTTTTCTTAGTCTTACCCACATCCCGATGTCAGCCTCATTCTACAACAGTGGCACCATATAGCATTTGTCCCTTTGTGACTGAGATACCTCACTCAGCATAATGTCCTCCAGGGTCACCCATTTTGAATAATATTGCATGAGTTCCTTGTTTTTCAATGCAGCATAATATTCCATTGTGCGAATATACCACAGCTTCTCTGCCCACTCGTTTGTTGATGGGCATTTGGGTTGTTTCCAACTCCTTGCTATTGTAAACAAAGCCGCAATAAACATGGGTATGCATATATCTACTTGGGTGCCATTTATGGTCTCTTTAGGGTATATTCCCAGTAGTGGAATTGCTGGATCAAATGGTATCTCTATTTGCAATTTTTTGAGAAAGTGCCACACTACCTTCCACAGTGGTTTGCACCATTTTACACTCCCACCAACAGTGAATAAGGGTTCCAGTCTCTCCACAACCTTGCCAGCATTTATTGCTTGCTGCTCTGTTAAATTTTGCTAGTCTTACTGGAGTGAGATGATATCTCATAGTTGTCTTGATTTGCATCTCTCTCAGAGCTAGGGATTTTGAACATTTCTTCATGTGCTTGTCGGCCATCTGAATGTCTTCCTTGGTGAAGTGTCTGTTCATATCCTGTGCCCATTTTTCAATTGGATTATTCACCTTTATCTCGTTGTGGTGTTCAAGTATTTTATAAATTCTAGATATAAGTCCCTTATCTGACATGTCATTACTGAACACTTTTTCCCAGTCTGTGGCTTCCCTTTTTACCCTGTTAGAGAAGTTTCTGGATGCGCATAGGGATTTGATTCTTAGAAGGTCCCATTCATCTATTTTATCTTCTCCTGGTTGTAAATTTTTCAGAATACTTGGAAGACTCTTTATGTTGTGGATTAGGACTACTAAAGTTCTTCCAAGCTTTTCTTGAATGAAGTTTATAGTCCTTGGTTTTAGTCCTAGGTCCATGATCCACCTTGAGTTGGTTTTTGTATATGGAGTGAGGTGGGGATCTTGTTTAATTCTTCTGCAGATATTTTTCCAATTTTGCCAATACCCTTTGTTAAAAAGGCTGTCATCTCCCCACCTAACTGTTTTTATCTCCTTGTCAAAAATCAGTTGACCATAAATAGATGGGCTGATTTCCGGGTTCTCAATTCTATTCCATTGATCTATGTTTCTGTCATTGTACCGGTACCATGCTGTCTTGACTACCACGGCAGTGTAGTAGGATTTTAAATCAGGAAGTGAGATGCCTCCTACCTTTTTTCTATTTTTAAGAAGTGCTTTGCTTATTCGTGGCTTCTTTCCATTCCAAATAAAGCTGGAGATAGAGGCAAGGATTTCTGAAGCTCCATTTCATATACTTTGGGCACATGCTTAGACAGTGGAAAACAGTACAGAAGATGAAGATTCTAGATGAAATGGATTGATACAATAACTGGATTAATGAGGGTTGTATGTTGAGCATCCTGATGAATTTACACTTTGAAGTCAGAACTATTATACATAAGGTTGTTCGAGTCTCAAGTAACTTGATGGCATGTAACAACAATGAGTGAAATTCTGGGAAGTGTGACAATGCAGTATAAGAATTGGAAAAGAAGAGACTGGGTATTGGTATCCAGTCTCCTTAGATTTTCTCTGGGATTTTGGTACAGCTCCTTTCTGAATTCTAGTCCTTTTTTAAAAAAATTAATTTTAATAGACATTTACAGAGGTTTTGGATTTCCATTCATTCATTGCCGCACTTTTCTCCCTGCCTCCTCCTCCCCACCAGTTCGCTCCCCTCTCTGGAAAAAAAAAAAATCCTTCATTAGTATACAAGTCCCCCATCCGTTCCCCCCCACCCACCACCCTGAGTACACTTCTCTATGCAACCTTAATTCTGGATTCCTGAATTCTAGTTCTTTTTAGAAAATGGGAGTAGAGAAAGGTCTGACAAAAGAGTATTCTGGCATCCCATGATTACATAAAAACTTGATACATGGAGATACAGTTATTAATAGTTGTCATCGAGTTGAGCATAACTCATAGCTACCTATGGACCATGGATCTGAACCCTGTCCTATCCTGTGCCATCCTTGCAATCTCCGACATACTTGAGCCTTTGCTGCAGTCACTATTTCAATCTGTAACATTGAGAATCTTCCTCTCTTTTTCTGACTCTCCACCTTTCCAAGTATAATGGAAATGGCCAAGGAATGGCCTCTTCTAACAACATGCCCCAAGTACATGCGACAAAACTTTGCCTCTAGGGAGCACTCTGGCTGCACTTTCTCCAACACATACCTGTTTGTTCCTTTGGCAGTTCATGGTTTATTCAGTACTCTTCTGAACCACAACTCAAAGGCATTGATTCTTTTTCTAACAAATTCTTCATCTCTCCTGCTTAGTATTTTTGACCCAGACTTCATACAGATTCTTACAACATAGTTAATCTGTACCGTAGAATCCCTTTTGAGAAAGGTTCAGTATTTTCTTCTCATCATTAGGTAGAATTTCTAAAAGGGTAAATGTATTCTTTTTTGGATACTAAAATACTGATCTAATCCATGATGTTTTTTTCTTTCTAGACAAGAAAAAAATGGTCTCCATTAGTAAAGCTGTAATTAATGAGAAGCAACAAGTGGAGTTGTAATTACAGTCACCTTCAGGATTCACTGCTTAATTAAGCAAGCCAGGGCACATCCAAGGTATTTAGTCCCTTGAAACTAATTTTGTGTTTCAATTTGAGATCAAGACAGGGTAGTTGGACTGGTGGTCTTGCTTTCATTGTTTAGTAAATTGACTCATAATTACATCCATAAAATAAGAGAAGTGTTTAAAAGTTGTATTAGAATTCTATGCACATAAAAGTAATGCTTCAAGCATCACAAATGTGGATAAAAGTAGATTCCAATGGATAGAACTTTTAGGTTTTTAAGCTTACTCTGGAAACAGAGAAGCTGTGCTGCAATCTCAAAGTCACATAGTTCAAATCCACCTGCTGTTTCAAGGGAGAAGGATGGGTAATCTTCTCCTCTGGTATTAACTGCCTCATAAAACCCACTGGAGGGTCAGTTATGGGTCAGTTCTCACTCGATGGTACACATAACAACAGCAACTCTTCTTTTAGAAATTACAAATTCAATCCCTCCATTCTTAGTTGGTTTTGTATGTGTGTGTGTTTTGTTTGTTTGTTTGTTTTGCTGGATACAAATATCAGAAAAAGCAATTAGGATTTCACTAGTTCCCTGTTTGGAAAAGACTCCTCACTAAGAAACGTCTTTAAGCTCGCTATTAGCTCACACATGGATGCTCAAGGCTGTATGCTTATACCAGCCTCTCAATCTAATCTTCTTTCAAAGAAACTACAAAATGTATTTTCTCTGCACATTGTTCCTAATCAGCTTGTCAAAAATATACTGTGGTGTTCTAAGTAGCTTCTGTGAGGTGGATGATTTTCTACTCATATATACAGATTGTATTTATGAATTCAAAGTTTGGGGGAAAAAATTGAAAGTAGGAACCTTCCAGCTTCACCATGTAGTGATTATTAAGTCAACATTCTCACCTTCATTTTTACATTAAGAAAAAATAGCAGAATAAACTGAAAATCAATGTTTCATGCTCATCAAAGAAGTAAGGTTAAAAGTCAAACAGCAACTCTGAAAGCAAGAGACACAGACATACATAGTAATTGCTTAGATTTGCTTATCACCAGACGTGACTGACACTATAGTCAGGTAGGAACACTTAAATGTTAATTTTTATGAATTTATGGGGACTGAATGTGGACTAGAATGGAAGCGAGAAGTATCAGGAAACCACAGAAGGACACACTTTAACAAAGTTTAACTCCAGGAAAAGACCACCAGCTTCTCAGAGTGAAAATGAGAGAAAAATTCCCTTTTGGTCCTAGCAGGGCAAAGGGAAAAATAACTTTTTATGAAATATACTCACACCATTCTCTACATCAATAGTCTATTCTCCAGGGGGAAAGACTTTATACAACCTTTTCTCACCTGGAGGAAAGGACATTTATTCAACTCTAGCTTTCTTGTCTCTTCTAAATTGAACAAGAGGGTAAGAAGCATTTATGAAGTCTCAGCCCAGGATCACAAGTCCACTACAAATGTGAGGTATAATCATGAGATTTTAGAACACTTCATCTCCCCTCTGGTCTTACCATAATATCAGTGGATTCATATAATAAAAGTAGACTACAGCTGAAGAGACTCCAAGTTGCAGATTCTATTTAAGAGTTTCTTAGGAAAGTCCAAAAGACAACAGGTGGGATGAAACAAAGACACGAGAAGAACTTAAATTTGCAAAAAACCCCATTCAATAAAGCCCAACTCACAACCTAACATAAAACCCTTCACTAAAACCTTTTCCTTTAATTCCCGTTACCAGATATAGTATATCTGACTTTCATCAACAACAGAAAACTACAAGACTTTCTCACACAAATATTGTGTAAATTAATTGCCAACACCTTTGCTCTGCAGAAACAAGTTCTTTAGGAGAAAGGAAAATTATCTAAGAGTCAGAAATTGTAACCCATATTTAAAAGAGGAATATTAGAAAAAGAATAAACAACAAATTCAATCTTTTACTCTGTCAATTCTTTAGTGACCTAAATGTTAATTATTTAAAGTAATAATAGTAGCAATATACTATTGGTGATACATATGGGAAGAGTATGGCAATATAGAATGCTTGATTAAAATCTGAGAAGACAGAAAAAAGGAGATAAAATGCAATGGAATATTTACCTCACCATAAAGAGAAATGTCATGATATTATTTCACTCATATTTAATACCTAGAGTAGGAAAATGTATCAAGTTTAGAGTTCATTGGTTATTACCAATAGTAGGAGAGTTGGGGAACAGGACTATAAACCTTTCCAGAATCTCCCTAAATACATGGAGGGAGGTGAGGACCGACGTCAGTATCTGTATAAAGCTGGTTCCTATTATGTGTGCATGTCCAAAGTTTTCACAATTTTTATACCTGCCCATAATACTTTTTACTGCTCCATTGTGTTCAATAATCCCCTGCAATTGCCACGCAGACCTCATAAGGTGTATTAATAATGATTTCATTTATTAATAACAAAACAAAGTGCAACTCAGAATAAAGACCAATTTGTGAGAGAGGACAGCTTCTGATCAGGACTGATTTCAGCTCGTTCTCAGACCAGCCCCCAGGCAGACTGCATTTCTCCAGTGTGAAACTCCCTGCACCTGGCTCCTCTGCTGCTTAGTGAAAAGTCACATCAGCTTAGCAGCTCTCTTTTGTACTGCCTTCCTAGCCATAGCATTATCCTAGCTTTACTATTTATACTTATACTACTAGGTCTTCTTAAGCTTTACCTCTGCTGTTGAACATCTGTAGGTCTCTGTTTACAGGGAATGTGTCACAGCTATTTTAGATTCACCAACAAGTAGATATCTGGAGGCACCCTGCTCTGCCAGCCTCCTGCCAAAGGCACTCAGCTTTGTATCTCTTCATGTGTGTACAACTGCCTGCAGTCCCATGATTCTTCCCTCTCTTACGGCTGCTGCTGTCATTTCATAGCTTTTTGCATCATCTTCAGTATTACAGCCCTTGACCTATACTACCTATCTTTTAGGAGGCTCCCTTTCTTTCCCATTCTTTTCCTCCAATTCCTGAGTCTAATGAGTTCTCAGCACAGTGGCCCTGGGTTCAAAGAACATGTTCTATTCCAAACACTTCTTCCCTCCCCACCCCCTCAATTTTTATTGTGATTTGAGTAAACGTTTACAGAATAAACTGTTATATTCTATTCACTATTCATACACATCTTTTTTATGACACATTATAAACCACACATTGCAACAATATTCATCTTACCTCCTCCATGAGTTTCTTCTTTCCATTTTCCTTTTCTTTTCTCTTTTTGACAATACTTCCTGTCTGATCATAGTGATTGACTGTTGTTCTAAGAAGCAAGTATCTTCCTAGTGTTAGTGTTTAGTGATAGGCCTATCTATTATTTGGCAGAAAGTTGTGCTTTAGGAATAAGTTCAGCTTCAAGTTCAAAAATTGACTAAGGGGGTTCCACCAGTATCAGACCAGTAATCCAGGCCTTATTTATAATTTTGAGCTTTATTTCACATTTGTCTGCACTATACCCAAGATCCTCTACTATGATCTCTTTCAGAGTCATTAGCTGTGGTACTTGGACACCAACTAGTTTTTGTAGTGTCAGGGTCATCAAAATTGAGACTCCATTAGTAGTATAAACTACTTCATACCTTTTCAATCTCTATGTGGAACAGATCATCCAGGAGGCTGGGCTCTATGAGAAGGAATATGGCACCAGGATTGGAGGAAGACTCACAAATAACCTAGATTATACCGATGACACAACCTTGCTTGCCAAAACTGAGGAGGAGCTGAGACATTTGCCACAGAAGGTCAAGGAGTGCAGCCATCTTTATGAACTTTGGGGAGGTCTTGACAGGAGATTTGTCAATGCTACGTGTCTTGAACTAATTGATTAGTTAAAATCCCTATTTACTCCCATTCCCAAGAAAAGTGATCCAACAGAATATGAAAATTACCTTAAAATATCATTAATATCACATGCTGGCAAAATACTGATGAAGATCTTCCGAAAGTACTAGAACAGAACATTGAGGGAGAACTGCCAGAACTTCAAAGTGGTTTCAGAAAAGGCTGTGATGCCAGGGATGTTGTTACTGGTGTCAGATGGATCTTGGATGAAAGCAGAGCATACTAGAAAGTGTCCAGCTGTATTTTATTGACTACAACTGTAAAGACATTTGACTGTGTGGATCACAAACCTATAAAGGTTAGCAGTTTGAACCCATCTAGGAAGGCTGTGGAAATCTTCTTCCAGAAAGATTAAAGTCAAGCTAACCATATGGAGAAGTTCTACTCCTTAACAATGGTATTACAAAGAGATGGAATCTACATGACAGATGTACTACTTTGGCTTGGTACATAAACAAGTAAACACACACCTTAGCATTACACAACAAGTATATGCATACACAAACTATACAATAATCAGCATCATGTTAGTCACTCCACCCCTCTCCCCACTCTGCAATAAAGCAAACTGGCAGATAAATGCTGTACCTCTAATAGCAAACCGTAAAAACAAGCAAGTGAGCAGATATCAAGCAGACCCCAGCTACACCTACTGGCTTCTCCAAGTGAAGATGTCCTATACTAGCCCCAGATGTACCTGCTGTCTGCCTGGCTTCTCCAGGTAAATGTGATATGCAATAAGCACCATCATAATAGATGAAGAAAAGAGAGAAATTGCCAGTGATTTCATCATACTTGTATCCGCAATCAACAATCTTAGTACCAGCAATAGGGAAAACAAAAGGCACATTGCATTGGGGAAATCTGCAGTCAGAAACTTCTCCGAAGTTCTGAAGAGCTAGGATATCCACTTAAAGACTAAGTAAGGTATGCTTTATCCAGCCCATGGTCTTTTCAATTACTTGTTGTGCATCTGAGAGTTGGACAATAAGTAAAAATGACAGAAAAAAGTATGCCTTCGAGTTGTAGTGCCATTGTTGTTGTTGACTGCCATCAAGTCAAGCATGGTTCATAACAACCCTATGACCGAAACACCTGAAGCCCCTCTACAACCACTGACTGTTATCAAAGTTCATAGAGTTTCTGGAGGTATGTTATGTAAGAAGTGGATGCCACTCCTGCTTCTAAACCTGTCAAAATATGTTATTATTTTTATGTACCATTGGGTTGCCTGTAATGTATAGTGACCCTATGTACAGCAGCCTTGAACCCTTCCCTGTCCTGAGCCAGTCTCAGTTACTTCAACAGAAGAATATTACATATTCTATGGACTAGCAGGAGAATAAACAAATATGTTTTTGAGAAAGTACAAGCAGGGTGCTCCTTTGAAGCAAGGATGGTGGAACTTTGTTTTGCCTACTTTGGGTGCTCCCTGATGAAAACAAGCCTGAATTCAGGAGTGGCATCCAATTCCGTAATAGCTTGCCTCCGGAAACCCTGGATAGAGGATGAAAGTCACACAAGAGTTGAGGACTTTCATTCATAGGGCTGCTATGAGTCACCTACGACTCAACGGCACTTAACAACAACAACAACTTTGGGCATATTGTTAAGAGAGGCCAGAACATGCCCAGAAAAGTGGAGGTTCAGCAAAGAAGAGGAAATCCCTCCACAAAATGGATTGACACAGTGACTGTAACAATGGGCTCAAGTGTGGCAAGAGGTGGGCGAGGATGGCACATAGTAGGGCAGGATTCAGATCTGTCATTCATAGGGTCTCGATGGGTCATAGTCTATCTAATGACACCTAACAACAGCAATAACAAGCATACACACATACATGCCCTCACATGTGCATTATTATTTCATTCTCAGTTCGAAGAACAAAATCCCTATGTCATCCCAGCAGCAATGAGCACATCTAGTGTCTGGATCTTGACATCTAATGTTATTATGCAATAAAAAGAACTAGGACTCCTGGGATATACAGTTTAATATAGCATTGGGACAGGAAATATGTAAAATGAACTAAAGTCTAATAACAGAAATAAAGGATGTGCTAAAAAGAAACAAATAAAACATGGTGAAAGTGTGTTAAAGGGATCCTGGAGCCAGTGGAAGGGTTTCAAATGCCCAAACCTATAACAAAATGCCATAAAATTTGGAAGTTAGGATATAAAGTGTAAAATAAATACTCTTGAGTGCATGATAATATAAATATGGACAGTACACAACTTACAGGGGGGTTCTATTCCAGTGGCTCTGTCAAAATAATTTCTGAGGTAAGCCAAATGCCTCACTTTTCAAAATTTTCATTATTATTGCTTTTTGTTATCAGTATCTTTATGGATCATACAATTGGACATCTGTAAAAGGATATCTGAGACTTATAATATCAGCAAGTTATTCACTGCTGCATGCACTGCAGTACAGATTATTAACAATAACTCAAGTTCAAATTAACTGCCTTCAATTGGGTTCAAACATATTCATCGCCTAGAAGGTTTCTCTGGCGGTAAATTGTAACATTAAGAGACTATTTATTTTTCTCTGTTAGAAGAGCTGGTGAATTTGAACCACCAGAGATGTTCAATCTTTAAGTTAGCAATAAGATATATTTTTTTTAATTAAAACAAAAACATTTGTCAAAGCAGTTTATTATAGTTCAAATACATCTCAAGTCAGGAGCTACTTGTAAATTGTTTGCTAACTGTATAAATAGGGTAGAAAAGAAAGATTTCCTATGAAGAATTGCAAATAACCTACATGTAGTCTGTCCTCAAGTAGAGAAAGCATAATTTCTCATTAATTCATTACAGAATGACAAAAAGGAATAAAGGGAAACTTTGCAGTGAAAAACCTAGCAAACTCTCCATGAATTAGGTGATCAAGGTCAAAGTCAATAGTGATAAATTGTGTTGATGTAATAAAATGTCATGGGTTAAAGTCTCTTTTAAAACATATCTTTAATATAACAATGTGAAAAACATCTGACAAATTCAATTAGAAAATCATTCATCATTCCACAAAACGTATAACCAGCATCCCTCCAAAATGTCAAGATCATCAAAACTCAGGAAATTCTGAAAACTGTCACGGTGAAGAAAGTATAAGTAGATATGACAACTAAATGTAACGTGGTATTCTGAATACCATCCTTAAGTGTAAAAAGAACATTGGACTAAAATGTAGGAGCTAGGAATAATGTATGAGTGTTAGTTCACAACAATTTTTTAATGTTAGTTGATCAGTTGCAGCAATGCACTATGCTAACAAAAACATTTAATAATAAAGATAAAAGAGATGAGGTGTTGTCATCCCAATTTCCTATAAATACAGAACAGTCCTGAAATATAAAATCCATTAAGAAACTAGGAATAGGACATAATGAGAGGTCTAAGCTCTCAAACCTCCCCACATGAACACCTAGAAAATAAACTTAAATTCTGAACTCAAACTTCCAAAAATTATTTAAAGGTAAGCATAAGACACCACCAGGAGTCACAAACCAAATAAAAAGAAATAATAAATGTCAAACTGTAGGAAAATGTCTTTTTCCAATGTTCCAACCCTCCCACTCCTAGCATGGCAGATACACAACAGCAACGGACCAGCAAAGCCTCTCTACAAATAAGAGCAGGCTTTACAGTATCTTCTGACATGCATTTTGGTCTTTTCTTTTTTTTAAAAAAATTACTTATTACTTTCTTCACATATGACAGTCTTGATCCCATCCTGCAACTCAGCTGGCCTTTGACCTTTAGTGTTCAAAGCATAGAATACATTCTTGAGAATGTCTCTAAATTAAGGTAGGGCATAAAGTCATGTCTTATTGATCATATGCTACTTCCTTAAATAGTAAATTTGGTACAGTAACTATTCCTTCTGTATTCTTTTGAAGCTTCCTGCATCATTTACTGTTTTACCCATTGAAACATTTAGTATTATGATCTGAGGCTTGAATTTCCCTTTTATTTCATTCTATTTGAGAAATGCCAGCCATACTCATCTCTTTTGGTTTTCTAGCTCTTTGCATACTTTGCTTCCTCTTCTTGAGCTGCTGTTTGAAATCTGCAGTTTTCTTACTTGAGCATTCTTTGCCCTTGTGTCGACTTCTTTGTTCTCACTACCTCTCTCTGTCAGTTTGTGATATAACTTCTGTGTTGCTGTCATATTAGAAGCTATGCTACCAGTATTTAAAATGAGAACTGATTCCACTGAATTGTAACTCTATGAATAGTGAATATAGTATAGACTCCCAAAACAACAAACAAATCTGTCTTTGTAGAAGTGTATCCAGATGCAAGAATGATGAGGGTTCATCTTACATATTTGGGTATGTTACCAGGTTAGTTTTTTAAGAAGCACATCATGTCCAGGAAAAAGGTTAGCAAAAGAGAGGGAGACTGTCAAAGAGATGGAACGGCACAGTGATTACAAAAATATGTTTAATAACAGTGGGAATTGTGAAATGGAACCAATATCCAGCAGGATTTCACTTTGTTGTGCATAGGTCATTATGAGCTCATGGGCATTTTACAACAACAAGAACAGTACATATAATGTATTGTCATTCACTTTCATTACCACTGAGTCAGAAATGACTCACAGGTGATTCTTTGATGAGATTCTGAGGCTGTAAAGAGCACAGGAGCAGATTACTGGTCATTCTCTTCTAGAGTTGTTGGTGGATTCAAACCACGAAAAAGGTAAAGTATTTGGGTTAACAGTCTTAACTCCCCATGGACAATGCAACCTACGAACAGAGACTCTCTACAGCACATGCAGCATTTCTCACTTAACACTTTTGTTTATTTTTTGACGGAGGAGTTGGTTTTTAAAAAAAGTATTTTAGATTGGTTTGTCTACAAAGTTCATATATATTGTGTTTAACACTCTCCTTCAGTCACACTGGGTTTCATACAATCATTCCCATTCATTGTATTTTATAAAATTAATCATCATTGAACTATGCCCACTATGACCCTGTCTATCCAGATCCCTGACAGATCTTTCCCGTTTTCTTTACTCACTTCTCCCTCATCTACCAAATTGTATGACCTTAAGCTTTCCCCCCTTCCCATCCTCATCCCTCTGCCCACTCCCACCCTCCACCCTTGGATCCTCATATACATTTTACTAGTTACCTTTCTTTTTCTACAATAATGGTCTTATGCAGTATTTGTCCTTATGAGACTGAGGTAGTTCACTCAGCATAATGCTCTCCAGGCCTTCCTAAGTTATGCAGTAATTTTCTAAATTGCTGCTCCTCATATTAGTCCATCATGTGAATATTCCACGATTTCTCAATCCATTTGATTGTGATTGTACATTTGGGCTGTTCCCATGTTCTTGCGATGGTGAGTAATGATGCTATGAACATTGCTGTATAATGGCATTGGTGGACAATGTCATCTGTGGACAGAGGCTCTCTACAATGCACACAACACTTCTGAATTATCACTTAAAAAATAATACCATCTAATGGACTATCAGATTCTATTGTCACTATATTATTGTAACGCAGCAAATCTATTAGACTTCATGGGGGCTACCTTGAGGATTTCCCGGATCTGTGAATCTGTTCAGAGGTGGACTGACTCACCTTTTTCCTGCAAAATGACAGGTGGCTAGTTAATATGGCCCCCAATCTATCAGTTTGTAGCTAGTGCTTGGTTTCTATGCCATCAAGTTATTCAAGAAAAAATTTCTTCCACAATAAAATAGAATTCAGTAGTAGGGATGGGGAAGAGGTCAATTCAGCAAAAAGTTAGTGTAACACATGATATTCCAAGCAAAAAAGGAAGACTAAAAAATCTGAAGGAGAAATTTCTCATATAGATGACACTTTTCAGGCTGCAGGGCTAAACATGTTTAAAGAAATCAAAAATCACATAGAAAAACTACTGGAGTTAAGGAAACAAATGCAAGGACATAATTAGAGATAAAAAAGAAATTGGAAACATTCTAAAAAGAAATACTGAGAACTATTGTAATGAAGATGAAAATATCTAAACCAGGAAGAGTAAGAGAATCCCTCCTCAAGAGAATCAAATGAGTAGAAAATAGAGTAAGTGAGCTAGAAGAGAAAATATTCTTTTCTTAAGTGCCAAAAGGAACACGTGAAAACAGCAAATAAAAGTGAACTAATCCAGAAAGTTATTGTGATATTTAGTTAAGATATCTAATATTAGAATTACTGGAATCCCATGACAACAGTAAAGCCACAGCAAGAGTTTTCTAAGACACAAGCAGAAACTTGAATAGTGAATCAAGTTTGAAAAGACAGGAAAGAACACAGACATCAATAAAAAAAAAATCAATTCTGTTACATATACAATAAAATGCTTGAAGCAAAAGATAAGGATACAATTCTTAAAGAAGCAGGAGAAAAATGCAATATACTTACTTGTCAAATAATGTCAGTTTGGACAATATCTGACCACCTACATACATCTGCATCGGTGATCTCAGAGAGTTATAATACAGTTCAGAAGTAAGAATCAGAAAGAAGTCATAGCAAAAGAACAGTCCCACACACAATATTTTTATTCTATGTTTCTTTTATATGAAGTCTATAATGGGACAATACATATATAGGTTTTGATACAATGGTTTTCACCACTGGGCCAATTGGCAGCATCATGATAAATAGTGAAGAGACAGATTGTGAACAGCTTCAGTTTGTTTGGCTCCACAGTCAACCCTCTTGGCATCAGCAGCCAGGGAATCAAAAGATGAATTGCAGAGAAAATTTGCTATCAGGGACCTCACCAGAGTACTGAAGAGTAATGATGTCAGTCTGAAGACTAAGGTGTACCTGATCCAGATCATAGTGAAAGGTTACCTGGAAGCTCAACAGCAATCTGCACAGACACACCCCTTGGGAAACATTCCAATACTGCAGGCAATCAGAAGAGAGCATAACCACTGCCACTTTCTGCTTAACACTAGCCAGTGATGCAACTCACTTAAAGGGTCCTGGGCAGCTCCATACATTGGCACAGGCAGGGGACATCCAATTAATATCCTCTACAGAGAGCCTACCACTGAACAGATCAACTTAAATCATCCAAAACAAACAAACAAACAAAAAACCCCTTTGTTGTTATTTTCCCATGTGTTCATAACATTCCATTCCCACTGCCTCCCTATGGCCTGGGGGTACAGAAACCACCCGAAAGCTGATAATAAATTCCTTTGTTTTACTTCATTTGGTTCTCTGAGGCCTCACACATAGTCTTCACAACTACTTACTATGTAACAGAGAGGTGAATAATGACTAAGGACAACAAAAGAAAAATCAACGCCTTTGAGTTGTGGTGCTGGAGAAGAGTATTGAATAAACAATGGAGACTGCTAAGAGAATAAACAGGTTTGTCCTGGAGAGGGTAAAATGAGGCTGCTCCTTGGAGGTAAGGATTTGAAGCTCTGTCTGACAAACTTTGAGCATGTTGCAAAGAGGGATCAGTCATTGGAGAGGGACAGCATGCTTGGAAGGGTGGAGGGACAGTGCAATAGATGAAGACTCTGGTTAAGATGCACTGACTGATTGGGGTAATGGGAGTAAATGTGTCAGAGACACAGTGAGGTTGGCTCAAGATAGAGCAAGAGTTCAGGGCTATTGCACATAGGGTTGCTATGAGTTGCAAGTGACTCAATGATACATAAGAACAATAATAACAAGCAATAAATCCTATGTTACTACTTACATATGCACTACATTTTACTTTATGTCTAAAATTTTACCATATAAAATATATGATTTAACTCATACCAGCATCCAAGTTTGTGTATCTCACATCTCAAGTGCCACAGTGTCATTTATTTTTTTTAAAAAAAATATCATTGGAAAGGCCATAACTGCTCTCAAATGCAAGAAAACTAATGCTAATGCTTAAAGTATATGTATTGATATAGAAAAATTAAACAAAAATGTTAAACAGCATGATTTAGGGATGTCACACATGGCAAAAACTCCTCTAAGTTATTAACATATAGCTAATGTTAGATGGTTCTTGGCAGAAAGCAAAGCATACCAGAAGAATGTCTATCTGTGTTTCATTGGCTATGCAAAGGCTTTTGACTGTGTGGATCACAACAATCTGTGGCTGACTCTGAGAAGAATGGGAATCCCAGAATATTTGATTTTGCTAATGTGAAACCTATACTTGGACCAAGAGGCAGTCGTCAGAACAGAGTAGGGTAACACTGCATGGTTCAAAATCAAGAAAGGGTTCCATCAGGGATGTATTTTGTCTCCATACCTTTTCAATCTGTATGCAGAACAGTTCATCCGAGACACTGGGCTGTAAGAGGAAGAATGTAGCATCAGGATTGGTGGAAGAGTCACAAACAACCTGCGCTGGGCAGATGACACAACCCTGCTTGCTGAAACTGAGGAGGACCTAAAGCGCTTGCTACACAAGGTCAAGGACTGGAGCCTCCTATATAGATGGAAGCTCAATGTCAAGAAAACAAAGATTCTCACCACTGGGCCAATTGGCAGCATCAGTATGGATGGTGAAGAGATTGAGATAGTTAACAATTTTAGTTTACTTGGCTCCACAGTCAACACTCTTGGTAACAGCAGCCAGGAAATCAAGAGACGAATTGCATTGGGAAAGTCGGCTGTGAGGGACCTCTCAAGAGTACTGAAGTGCAACGACGTCAGGCTGGAGACTAAGGTGCACCTGATCCAGGCTATAGTCTTTGCAATTACGTGCTATACATCAGAGAGTTGGACAGTGAATAGGGATGATAGAAAGACAATTGATGCCTTTTAGTAGTGGTGCTGGAGAAGAGTGTTGACTATACCGTGGACTGCTAGGAGAACAAACAGGTTTGTCCTAGAGAAGGTGAAACGGAATGCTCCTTGGAGTCAAGGATTCTCAAGCATGTTGCAAGGAGAGACTCGCCCTTGGAGAGGGACATCATGCTTGGCAGGGTGGAGGGGCGGCGAAGGAGAGGAAGACCCTCGATGAGATGGATTGATTCTGTGACTGGAGTGGTGGGAATGAGTGCGTTTGAGCTGGCGAGGTTGGCACAGGATAGAATGGTATTTAGAACTCTTGTACATAGGGTCGCTATGAGTCGCAAGCGACTCGGCACATTGTTGTTGTGTACAGTAAAGTAAAAATCAAGCCATAGCTGACCCTCCAGTGGGTTTTCAGAGGCAGTAAATCGCACAGGAGTGTCCATCCTTCTACAGAGCAGCTGGCAGATGTGAACTGTGTCTCAAACCGTGGGTTTTCAGTGCCGCTTCTTGCCGCTAGACCACTAGAGCTCCCTTTTAACATATTAGACACTTTAAAAGTGAAAAGTTTAATGAAATATGAGTGGGGCCTATATTACATATGGAGAAATTGCTAATGGAATTGATTGAGAATAAAATACGAAAAAAGCACAGCAAAGACATGAAGCATATTCAAAATGCATATGTGAAAAGCAGGACCAGACTTTGATATGGCATTTGCACATATTATTCCAAAACACATCGTGTCCTACTTCATAGACTGTGTTGTGGGAATGAAGTGATGCATGACTATAGCTTACTAAGTGTCTGCCACAAATTGGCATATAAATTTCTCTCAAGAAACTCTGGAAGTCAGAAAATAATGCATCAACACATATAAAGTATTGAATCAAAACAACTGTCGATCAAGAACAATTGTCAACCAGAGACAACTTTGCTGTCTTTATTCAGCAAATATGTCACTCAAAAATAAGAGAAGAATCAAGACATCCTCAACAAACTTAAGTTCTGTAAATTTTGACAGTACCAATCCTGCTTTTCAAGCATTATACAAGGGAGCTTCTAAATGGAAAGGCAAGGCTATTAAATGTTTGAAAAGTAAATGTATTAAATATAGGATCCATGTTGATACTCATAGAGACATCCCAAGAGTAATGAGACACAGAGAGAGAGATCAGAATTAAATGTATTAACAGAAAGCTATGCCAGTAAATTTCCCATTCAATTCTGAGGTGACCTTTCCCATGGACCTCGCAGTGCCAGTAGATACAGGGCTGATATTCAGGGCAGCTCCATATCACGCCACAGCTTTCCAGAGGGGGCATCCACAACATTCTGTGTGGCAATGATGGCAGAGATTGTGGTCATGAGTCCTTCTGCAATGTCAAAGTTGTCATTGATGACCTTGGCTAGAGAAGCCAAGCGGTTGGTGGTGCAAGAGTCATTACTGACAATCTTGTGAGAATTGTCATACTTCTCATTGTTCACACCATCACAAACATGAGGACACTGGCAAAAGGGGCAGAGATGATTACCTTTTTGGCACCACCCTTCAAGTGAGGTGCAGCCTTCTCCAAGGTTGTAAAGACACCAGTAGACTTCACAGCATACTCAGCACCAGCATCACCCCACTTGATGTTGGCATGATCTCACTACTGGAAGACAGTGATGGCTTTCTCAATGAGGATCAGCTTCTCATTCTCAGCCTTGACAGAACCATTGAACTTGCCATAGGTGAAATCACACTGGAAATATATAGACCATGTAGTTGAGGGCAGTGAAGGGGTCATTGATGGCAACAACATGCACTTTCCAGAGTTAAAAGCAGCCCTGGTGACCAGGTATCTAATGTGGCCAAAAGTGTTTATTACTCTGATCTTCACCGTTGTGTCTCTAGGATGCCATTGAGGTTGCATGAAGAGATGGCTATCTGTCAACTGACGAGGATCAGAAAGTCAATTTTTGTTTTCTTAATGTTTATATGTAATTCATACTGAAGGGTGTACTCTTTGATCCTCTTCAGTAAGAAGTTTAAGCCTTTTCTACCTTCTGCAAGAAAGGATACGCCATCTGCATAACACAGATTCTTGATAAGTCTTCCTCCTATTCTGATGCCACATTCTTCTTCAAATAGTACAACTTATTATTTCCTCAGTATACAGGTTGAATAGCTAAGAGAAAGGGTACAACCTTGACACCTTTCCTAAAATTAAGCTATACAGTGTTTCCTTGTTCTATTCTGATAACAGCCTTTTGTTCTAAGAATAGGTTTTGCAAGAGCACAATTAAATTTTCTGGAATTCATATTCTTCTCAGTGTTATCCATAATTTGTCATAATTCATAATTCACACAGTCAATTATCTTTCTCAATCAATAAAACACAAACAAACTTCTTTCTGATATTCTCTTTAGTCAAGATCCCTCTGACATCAGCAATGTTATCTTTGATTCCCTGGCTTTTTCCATAATCATAAAGAACTTTGTTCACCAAAGAACTATTTACGAAGTGAAGAGACAACCTACATATTGGAGCAAATGTAGGTACGCATTTTTAAAATACTCTTTTATTATAAAAAATATAAAGAATCTTTACAATCGAACAACAATTATCAGCAAATAGCACAACAAAGACATAAGCCAAAGAATTGAGTAGATATTCATTAAATAGTCTATACATATGGCAAAAAAAAGCTTGAAAAATATACTCATTAACCAGTTGGTGGTGGTTTTAATGCCTTTATGTTGCCTTTCACTCAGAGTGTCCTAAGTAAAAATGAAAGAATCGGTGCCCAATCCTTGGCCATTCTCACAATTGCTCCTGTGCTAAAGTTCAATAATGCAGCCACTGTGTCAGTAAGAAGTTTCCTCCTTTTCCATGGACCTTCCAGTTTCCCAAGCGTGATGTCCTTCTGCAGCGACAGGTTCCCTCCTGATAATATGCCCATAGTGTGTGGCATAAAATCTTAACATGCTCACGTTTAAGGAGCATTCTGCCTGCATTTCTTCCAAAATAAATTTATTTGTTCTTTTGTTAGTCACTAGAGAGCTACAAATTAAATGCACAGTGAGATACTACTGTAGCCTCACTAGAATATCAATGATAAAAAAAAATAGAAAATAATTGGCAGCCTCATTTATTTCTGGAGGGATTGCAAGATGCCACAACCAATGTTATATAAAGTTTGGCAGTTCTAAAGACATTTTAAAACTCCTACTATAGAGTCAGCAATCTCTATCATTTACATGCCCCGAAACAACGAAACACAGAAGGATACATATACTAATAATGTTCATTTCAATTGTATAGATGCCAAAGTTATTTAAGAGTTATGAGCTCTCGTGTGTCAGAAGAGAGGATGAGGATGGCACAGGATAGGGCAGGGTTCAGGTAGGCTATTCACAGGGTTGCTATAAGGTGTACTCGACTTGGTGACACCTAACAACAACAACAATGGTTGGGAAAGGAATGGGAAAGGAGTCATTGCTTCAAGTATACTGAGTTCTTGCTACTATTGTTATGTGCTGAGGAGTCAAAACTGACTTATAACTTATCACTTACCGACTCTAGTTGGTTTTCAGAGCCTGTAAAATGCACAGGAGATGGTCCACCTCTCTCCCATGAAGCAACTAATGGATATGAACCACCTGCCTTTGGATTGCCAGTGGAACTTTTACTTACTAGGCCACCAGAATTAGTGTTCTAGTGATGGGATGATTTGAAAGACAGTAGTGGTAATGATTGCATGGCATGATGAGCATTGCATTGACATTGAATTATGCATGGTGTATATAACTGTTGAATTGGTAAATATTTGTTTATATATATGAAAAAAATATATATACATACACACACACATACACACATACACACATACACATATATACATATTTCACACACACACATACACTCTGGTGGCCTAGTGTCAAGAAGCTGCACTGCAATCCCGAAGGCACACAGTTCAAGGCCACCAACCACTCTGCTGGAGAACGATGGGCAATCTCCTCCTGTGTGATTAACTGCCTCTGAAAGCCCGCTGGAAGGTCAGCGATGGGTTGGTTCCAACCCGATGGTAAACAGCAACAAAAACATATTTTATATTT
>NW_006399812.1:9088568-9106611 GCF_000299155.1 Elephantulus edwardii | reverse complement strand
GAGTTGGAAACAACCTAAGTGCCATCAACAAACAAACTGATAGGGAAGCTGTGGTATTTTCACAAAATGGATTACTACGCTGCATTGAAAATAATATGACAAAGTTTATTCAGAAAATATAAGTAATCCTTTCTCATCAGAGTGGTCCATGATTTATTATAATTATGAATATCTCAAACAGAGTATGCTTACAATATTGTAAAAAATGTTAACTTTGCATGTTTATCTTGCAATAAAAATGTATAAATGCTATCTTCTGTAAAAAAAAAAAAAGAAAAAGAAAAAAAGGAACTCATTATATACTATATAAAATAGGTGACCCTGGAGGACATAAACTGCCTCACAAAAGGACAAATACTGTGTAGTGCCACTGTTATAAAATGAGACTGACGTCGGGGTTAGGGAGAGACTGAGAAAGATGGGATAAATAATGTAAACTGCATTAAAACAGATGAGGGAGAGAACTGTTTAAAGGGATATGGATATGTGATTAGGTATTATTGTCATGACACGAGTCCAGAACGAAGGCTTCATAATGGAGTGGACTTGGGGGGGAGGGATTGTACAACAATGAAAGAATTTTTCTTTTACTTTTCAAAGAGAAGAGTGAACTGGGCAGGGGAGGTTTGGCAGGGGAAAAAGCGCAACAGTGAACGAATGGAAATCCAAAGTCTCTGTAAATTTTCATTAAAATCAATAATAATAAAAAAAGAAAAATTATGTAGGCCCCTCATTGTCATTTAATCAGAAGTGAGTCTAAATGACCCTTCTTTAGGTTTCCGGGGCTGCCCCCCTGCTCCCATGGAACTGCTGGTGAACTTGAACTGCAGAGATGTGCAGTCTCAAAGTTAGCAGTCCACAGCAACTTCCTATGGACTAGTGTCCTAGAATACATATACTTTTTTATATTACGTGCATTTATAAACTCAAACTCACTGCCATTGAGTCAAGAACTGGCTCATGGTTAACCCTGCAGTGAGTTTTCAGAGGCTGTAAATTCTATGGGAGATTACCGGTCTTTATCTGTTAGAGCTGTCGATGCATTCAAAATGCTACAGAAGGGCCACCTTGGATTTAGCAGCTCAACTCTCTATAAACTATGCTTCTAGAACTTAAATGTACACCCCCCCCACACACACACAGATTATGAATAAAAGACTTAAATGCGCACACACACTGATTATTAAGAAAAGACTTAAATGTGCACACATACACGGATTATGAATAAAAGGGAGAAGGACTTCCACAGAGTCAAAAGAAGCCAACCTCAATCACAGTTAACACTACCTCAAGCTTTAGAAGCTGTAAATCTTGCTTTGTCCTGGAACAGCCAGTGGATTCACACCACTGGCCTTTTGTTTAGCAGTGCAACTTGCTATGTACTATTGTTGTTGTTGTGTACCATAGAGTTGAAGCCGACTCATTGGTGACCCTCCAGTAGATTTTTAGTGGCAATAAATTGCATGGGATGAGACTGCTTTTATTTCTCCCATTGGGAAGCTACTGGATTCAAACCATGCACCTTCGAGTTGAGAGCACAACTCCTTACGACTAAGCCACCAGGACTCTACAATGCCACTATAGCATCTTAATAAAGGAGAAAATAGATGCTTAACACTCTGGAAACCATGTAGCTTTCCTTATACAGAGCAGAGTTAATTTTTCTTGAATAGGGTTATTGTGTGTTTTATTGTATGAAGTTTAACGAAGTTCTTTCTCTTATCAAGTGTGTTTAGTAATCAGAAAAATATGTACCACTCTCTCTAGAAAGATGCAATTAAATACTGTGATGAGGTGTGATACTTATATAGACGCTTCTGTAAAAGATTGTTTTCACACCAAAAAATAATATGTAATCGTCATTTGAAAAGTATGTTTATACAGTGGGTTTAAGAATGCTTTTGAGTGTGTCCGAGATCATGATGATGGCACAGGATAGGAGAAGGTTCAGATCTCTTGTTCATTGGTATGGCATGAGTCGTATTCAACTTGATGGCACCTAAAAACAACAACAGTAGTGAATAAAATGCCTTCAAAGTTTATGTCTGTAAAAATATTTAGTGGTAAATTTAACACTCTGCAAAGTATGTACCACACTGTCAGGAGAGATAGGATTTTATATACCATGTTTAAGGGTAGGGTTTGTGAATAAGAAGTTTTACAGAATTATCTCTATAAAACTGTGTTTTTAACAATAGGAAAAAACATGTAATATTCTCAGCCAATCAAAAACAAAGCAAAGCAAAATATCAAACCCATTTCCATCTAGTCAGTTCTGACTCACGGCCATCCTATAGTACAGGGTAGAATTGTCTGTCTCATAATGTTTCCAAGGAGGTAAGTCTCTATGGAAACAGACGCCCATGTTCTTCTCCTACAGAACAGGTGGGATGGAGGGCCTGATCCTTCTAACTTCGGGGAACCAAGATCTTAACTATGGCATATCCACTATCAAGAGTCCTTTATATATATATATACTCATTAGAGAGAAAGATTTATACTCTTTGACAAGTATGGCATTATGATTATGAAATTTTGACAATTATGTGGGTGGAAGAGATTTACTATAGATATTTCCAAATTGTCTTTTTAGAATGAAGTGTAACACGCCTCATATATTATGGTCAGCATGCTTCTCATGACAAAGAACAGTAAGAGGAATCTCTGTAAAAGCATGTGTTTAAAATTCTGGAAAGCATGTAACATTCTCTTTTTAGAGGAATGTTAAAAGACACCATTAAATATTTATATGAATATGAAGTTTTACTGAGTTACCTCTGTAAAAGTATTTGTTTAACTCTGGAAACCCATGTCACATTTCCTGTAGAGAATAATGTTTGCGCCCTGTATTTAAGAGTGCTTATTGTGAATAAAAACATTTACAAAGCCATATCTTTCAAAATTCATGGAATCCAGACTTCCTGGAGTCAATAATGCTGGGTGAATTATTGAAACTATTGATCTAACATTCCTTTTGAACTTTACACCAAAAACATTACCTGAAACCTTCTTAGAACCAAACAATAGTTTATGTGAACAAATAAAACATATCTACTTTGAGTATTACGTAGTTATAGGTTGAATTTTGCCATCCCAAAATGCATCCCAACTTGGCCATACCATATATTCTCAGTGGTTTTGTAGTTATATAATGATGTAACATGTAAGGCACCCCAGTGAAATGAGCAGAATCTGGCACCCTGGATTCATCATAGCCCACAAACAATGTAAGAGAACATTCTCTGAGTTGTGGCCTGTGTAATTTTTTTTATAAGAGATAAGACAGAAAAATGAGCAGAGGGAGAGGGACCTCAGTAACACCAAGGAAGAAGAGCCAGGTACATTGTATGTCCTTTGGATTCAGGCCTCTGTGATGAAAAACTCCGTGATACAGGAAGACCACAGCACATACAGATCTCTATGCAAGGAGACAAGGACTTTCTTCCAGACTTGCCACAGAAGGAAAGACTATCTGTATAGCCACAACCTTGAATTTGGACTTCCAGTTCCTTAAATTGGGAGATAATTCTGTTTTGTTAAAACCTCCTGCTTGATTTATTTATATTGTAACAGCCCTAGTTAACTAAGACATGCTTTCAGAAACTGTCTACTGTTGTTCTGGTTGTTAGGCGCTGTTGAAATGACGAAGGCTCGTAGAGATCCTATGAACAACAAATCTGAACCTTGCTCTATTCAGTGCCATTCTCACCTCATCATCTCTGACATACCTGAGTTCATTCTCACAGTCTTTTAAGAACTATCTATAGGGGATCCAACTGAAACCAGCAATTTAAAATATTAAATAAAGATCTATGGGGTGATGAATTTATGTTAATAGGAGATAATTGAAGAGGTTCAGAAAAAAAGCTATGGATAGCATGCAGTTTTCATAAAAGAGCAGCGTTTGAGCATTTCATTTAAGAGTGGACTTATGAGTATGAAGTTGTGTTTGTTAAAGAGTACGTTTAGCTTTCTGGAAGATTATGTATAGTCTCTTAAGAGGGATATGGTTACAGACTATTTAAATGCTTTTTGTGAATAAGAAACTATAATGATTTCTCTGTAAATATGTATCTTTTATAGTTGGGAAAGCATGTATAATTTCCATTAAAGAAGTGTGCTTACATGGTATGTTTAGTAGCTTTACTTGTGACTAAAAAGATGTTCAATGTTTTCTCTGTAAAGGCCTGTTTTTAAAACTCCGGGAAGCATGCAACATTTGCTTTGATGAGATGTATTTAAACAATTTGATCAACAGGGGATTTGTGATTATGAACCTTTACAGTTAAGTCAGTAAAAGAGTGTGTTTAACACTCTGAAAAGCCTGTTTAATTTTAATTTTCACCAGAGAAATGTGCTTATATAATTTTTGCATCTTATAAATGTATAAGCAGTTTAAAGACTTAACCTCTCTAAAAGATTCTGTTTTTCAGGAAAGTATGTCATGTTGTCTTGGAGAAGTATGTTTGTGTGCTGTGTTTAGAAATGTGTCTGGGGATTAAGAATTATACAGGACTATGCTGTTATATGTCAACTTGGCTAGGCGATGATTCTCAGAAGTTTGGCAGAAACGGAACTGATTGCTTTTCTATCATATCATATGGCACCATATCTTATTGTATCATATCATAGCAGTTCACATTCTGTCATCACTTCTACAATGTGATCTGATGATTAACTAATCACTGAGGTGAGTTCCCTTGAGGACATTTCCTGTCCCCAATATATAAATGGAGTTCCTCCAAAATTTGCTTTTCCTCTAGACTCCAAATTCTCTCATTGCCTGACCTTCTTCTATCTCATTCTTGAAATACAAGCCTGAAGAAGTCTTCAGTCTGCTGTATGAACTGCAAATTTTGGATTTAGCAGGCCCTGCAACCACATGAACCTTCAGTCTTCTATCTGGTCTATAGATGTGGGGCCTGCCAGGCTCCAGAACAATTCTATGAGCCATTTTCTTGAAATAAATCTGCCTATATAACTAACACACGCTTTTGCATCTCTGGAGAACCCAGACTAAGACAAGAATGATCTGTATAATAGAGTGTGTCCAAAACAAAGGAAAGGATAAAACATTCTCTTTAAATAGGTGTTTTTAAGCCACCTCTTAAATAGGGTTTTGTTTTGTTTGTTTTGGAGCTTTACAAAATTATCTTTGTTGAGATTCTGGTCTGTACTCTAGAAAGCATTTTGTTTAAAGATAGACACCTACAATCTGTATTTCAAAGTTCACCTTGTAATTCTAACTTCTGCAACCAAAGTATGAACTTCTGTTTGCTAAAGACACGAACTTGTGGTATTTCTGTTACAGCAGCACCAAAATCTAATTTAAGATTATGTCTGTAAAAGTGTACTTTTAACAATCTGGAAAGCATGTAAATTCTCTCTCAAAAGGTATGCTTTCAAAAGGTATTTAAGGGTGTTTCTTATGAAGAAGCTTTTCAGAGCTATCGCTGTATAAGAGGGTTTTTAATGCTCTAGAAAGCATGTAATATATGCCTATAAACACATCTTGAGATGTGTTTACATACTCTAAGAGAGCTTCTTGGAAATAAACAGCTTTACAGCATGCTCTATGAAAAAGTATGCTTCATACTCCAGAAGGTATTCAACATTCTCTTTATGGAGCAATGTTATAAAAGTAACTTGGTTAAATGGGGGAGGGGCGGCTTTGTGTGCATGATACTTTGCAAGGCTGTGCCCATACTAGAAAGTACCTCTCTCCAAAGTATGTTACGTTCTTATTAAAGATGTGAGTTTAAATAAAGTGTCTCATGAATAAGAATCTTCATGGAGGTCCCTCTGGATAAGTGTATGCTTAGCATTCTGAAAAACAGGCCACGTTCTCTTCAGCTTTAAACAGTTTGTGAATAATTTTAGAAGGGAATGAAGCTTTATAGTGATGCCATGCTGTCTTTGGAGAGGTGACTTTCTACAGTGTGATTATTCCTAACTCTTGTGAATGAGAATCCTTACGGAAGTATCTGTCAAACAGTGTGTTTCTCAGGCTGGGACACAGATAGCAATCTCTTCAGAGACATGAGTTTGCATATTTAATTTTGGTGTGCTCCTTTTGAATAACAAGCATTACAGAGTTATCTCTGTAAAAGACTGTATTTAACCCTCTGGAAAGCACTTAAGATTCTTTGTAGTGAGAAATGTTTGGTTTTATGTGCTTAAGAGTAATTCTTATGTAGAAGAGTCTTTAAGACTTTGGCTTCAAAAATGTGACTAATACTCTGAAAACCATGTGATAATCTCTTTAGAAATAAAGTTAAAATATTTCAGTGGACGTTTAGAGATAGTGAAGTTCATATACTTATTTGTTTAATGATTGTTTGGGTTTTCTTTAACATTCTCTAAAGCATGTAACATTCTCCCTAAAATGATGTGTTTACATGGAATGTTAAGGAGTGTTTCTTGTAACTAAGAATGTACAAAGTCTTCTCTGTAAATGTGTATTTTTAGCATTTTGGAAATTCTAAAAATTTCTCTGTGTCAAGGAGTGTTCAAATATTTTATTAAGCGTGTATTTTTATATATTAAGCTTTACATAGTTAGGTATATAAAGGTGTTTAACACACTGGGAAGCATGTAATATTCCTTCAATGAGGTGCTTGCACATACTATGCTTTAACAATGCTTCTTGTGAATAAAAATCTTTGCAATTTGTCCATCAACAAATGAATGAATAGAGAAACTGTGGTACATTCACACAATGTACTACGTGACATTAAAGAACAAAGAAGAATCCATAAAATCATACACAGAGTCTAGAGGACATTATGCTTAGTGAAATAACACAAAAGGGAAAATATTGCATTATACTGCTAATGTGAAAATAAGAGGGTAAATTGTGGTAGACTGTATAGACAATGAACATTGTAGAAGAACAGGACAAGAGAGGATCAACCAGGGAAGAACTGAGGACAATTGTAATAAGCAAACAGGGACAGAATATGTATAACTGTTCATAAAGGGAAAGGGAAGAAAAGAAGGGGGTTAAAAGTAAGAGGAGAAGGAATCTCCCGGATAGCAGAGATTAGTGGATAGGTCAGCGCATGAAAGGATAGACAAAGTACAATAGGGATTTGATGAGATGGGGTGATATAAGTTATGGCTTTTGAACTGAGCGGCATCTTCACACACACACAGCATCGGGAACCCAGAGTCACACAAGACAGGATCTGAGAGCTCGCTCTAATCTCCTTGATCAGGTAACACCTTTCTCCCAGAGGGGCATCGGCTATGTTAATCTCGTCTTTCGGAAAAGGATATCTTCAGTCTCAAATCAAACAAACACCACCACAGCATCAGATCTAGAAGACACCTGTCCAGACCTTCAAATTATCACATTGTGTTAGCAATGTAAACTGAGACAGTTAGTCCCAGAACTTAGCAGAAGGTCTGTGGTCAGGATCTCCCCTCAGTACAGCCTCAAACAAAAATCTTTCTCTGAAGTTGGTACATGGGATTTAGACTGACATCCTCCCAAACAAGAGATGGACAACAGCATGAGAAACCAGTAGCAGTGTGTCACTACACACATCACAGAAGGTATCACAGAAGTGACAGGTGAACATATTGCGAGGTGACTGGGGAAGGGAAGGTTTGACCAGGTAGCCAGGTGTGCAAAGAATGGGGATGTAGCAGGGAAGGGTAGAGACAAATCACATGTGCTTGGAGTGGGTGGGCAGTGAATATTGTGGTTATTTCTGTAAGGGAAGTGTTTTTTACCTGCCAGGTAAAAATACTTGTCTGTCAGATATTCTTCTGACAATGAATATCCAAATAAAGACAGACTAGGAAGAAGAATTGGCCATCCGCTTCTGAAATAAAAGTGGCCTTTGAAAACCCTATGTACAGCAGAGCACACTTAGAGTAGACTAACAGATACGGCAACTCAAGTTGAGCCCTCAAATATGGAAACACAAAGGAGGAGAAACAGCTGTAAGAAGAAATTAAAAGTTGGCATGTGGAATGTGAGAAGCATGAATGTAGAAAAACAACATTGTAAAGAAAGAAATGGAACGCGTGAATATTGACATATTGGGTACTAATGAAACGGGATGGATTGGCTTGGAACATGTTTAATCTCACGGTCTATGATCTATGATCTCCTATGATCTATTATGGTGAAGATGAAAAGGTGAGAAAAAATGGGGTTGCTTTCATAGTCAAAAAGGCCATTCTAGATCCATCTTGAAATAGAATATTTTGAGTGTCAGGATAATATCCATATGCATACAAGGAAATACAAATGTTAATACCATTATCATTCAAATTTATGTACCTACAACCAGAACCAAAGAGGAGAAAATAAATTCTTTCTATCAACTGTTGCAGTCAGAAATCAATCGAACATGTAACCAAGATGCTTTAATAATAATGGGTGACAGGAATGCAAAAGTTGGAAATCAGGAAGAAGGATCAGTTATTGGAAAATATGGACTTGGTGACAGAAATGAGGCTGTAGATAGAATGCTAGAATTATGCCCAACCAATGACTTACTCATAGACAATACCTTTTATAAGAAACAAAAATGCAGGCTATACACATGGATTTCACTTGATGGGATGCACAGGAATCAGATTGATTACAACTGTGGAAAGAACAATTGGAGAAGCAGTAAAACAAGACCAGGTGCTGATTGTGAAACATACTATCACCTGCTTATATGCAAGTTCAAATTAAAACTAAAGAAGGTTAAATCATATCCACAGGAATCGAAATTTGACCTTGAGTCTATCTCCCATGAATTTAAAAACCAACTCAGGAATAGGTTTGAGGCCTTGAACACTAATGAACGAATAGCAGATAAGCTGTGGGAAGATATCAAGAATATCATTAATGAAGACTGCAAAAAGTCATTACTAAGAAGGAAGGTGAAGACCAAAACGGGTGTCAGAGAAGACTCTGAATATTGCACTAGAGCATCAAGAAGCCAAAGCAAAGGGAAGAAATCAAGAAGTTAAGGAGCTAAATAGAAGATTTCAAAGGGCTACTTGGGAAGACAAGGCAACATGTTATAATGAAATGTACAAGGAACTGGAGTCAGAAAATCAAAAAGGCCAAACTCGTTCAGCATTTCTTAATCTAAAAGAATTAAAGAATAAATTCAAGCCACAAGTTGCAACACTTAAAGAAGCTATGGCAGAATATGGAATGATTCAAGAGGTATAAGAAGCAGATGGAAGGAGTATACAAAGTCACTGTACAAAAAAAAAAATGGCTGACACAGAGAATTTCAAGAAATACCACATGAGCAAGAGGCAGTGGTGATGAAGGAGGAAGTTCAGGCTGCCCTGAAGGACTCGGCAAAAAATAAAGCCCAGGAATTGATGGAATACCAATTGACATATTTCAGTGAACAGATGCTGCTCTGCATGTGCTCACCAAGTTATGCTAAGAAATCTGGAGGACAACTACTTGGTCAACTGACTGGCAGAGATCCATATTTATTCCCATTTTTTTAAAAAAGGTGACCTGACAGAGTGTGGAAATTATTGAAAAATATCACTAATATCACACACTAGCAAAATCCTGCTGAAGATTATCCAGAAATGACTTGAACAGTAGTACATTGACAGAGAACTTCTAGAAATACAGGCTGGGTTTAGAAGAGGTCGTGGCACTAGGGACACTATTGCCAATGTCAGATGGATCTTGGCAGAAAGCAGAGAGTACCAGAAGAACGTCTATCTGTGTGTCATTGACTATGCAAAGGCATTGACTGTGTGGATCACAATAAATTGTGACTAACCTTGAGGAAAATGGGACTCTCAGAACACTTGATAGTGTTTATATGAAACGTATGCTTGGACAAAGAAGCAGTCTTCAGAACAGAGCAAGGAAACACTGCATGTTTCAAAATCAAGAAAGGAGTGCATCAGAGATGCATCTTGTCCCCATACCTTTCAATCCATATGTAGAACAGATTATTTGGAAAGCAGGGCTTTATGAGGAAGAGTGTGGCATCAAGATTGAAGGAAGACCTATTAACAGCCTCGATATGAAGATGGCACAACCAAGAGGACCTTAAGCACACTTGCTGTAAAAAGTCAAGGACTGTAATCTTCAATATGGATTGAAGCTCAACATCAGGAAGACAAATATTTTCACCACTGGACCAATTGGCAGCACCATATTAGATGGAGAAAAGATTGAGGTTGTTAATAATAACAGTTTGCTTGGATCCACAGTCAACACTCTTAACACCAGCAGTCAGATAAATTGAATTGGGAAAACATTTGTTGTCATGGACCTCTCCAGAGAGCTGAAGAGCAATGATGCCAGTCTAGATACAAAGGTACTCCTAATCCAGGCTGTGGTTTTCTCAAATACTTGTTATGATTCAGAGAGTTGGGCAATGACTAAGGATGACAGAAGAAGAATAGATATTTTTTGAGTTGTGGTGCTGGAGAAGAGACTTGAACATACCATGAACTGGCAAGAAAATAAATAGATCTGTCTTGGATAGGGTGAACCCAAGTTTCTCCTTGGAGTCTAGGATTTTGAAGCTCTGCCTCACTTACTTTGGGCATGTGACCAGGAGATATGGGTACTTAGAGAAAGTGATCATACTCAGAAGGGTGGACAGACAGAGCAGGAGAGAGAGATCTTGGATGAGATGGATTGATACAGTGACTGGGCCTATGGGGGTTGGTGTGTCAGAATTGGTGAGACTGACTCAGGACAGTTCAGAGCTGCTGCACATAGGGTCGTTATGAATCGCAGGCAACTCAATGGCATATAACAATAACATACTATGACTTGTTTTGAGACAGGAGTGGCATCCACTTACTAAATAACATGCCTCCAGAAACCCTATGAATTTTGATAAATGTTGACAGTTGTGGAGGGGAACAGGCCTTTTGTTCATAGGGTCACTATGAGTCGTCCTCGACTCAAAGGCAATCAACAACAACAACATGAAACTATATATATATATAAATGATGATATAAAACACCATGCACATGAATGAAACAGGTACAGGGTCGGTAAAGGAGAGGAAGATCCTCAACCAGGTAGCTCGGCACAGTGACTGGTGCAATGATATGTCAGAAGGTGTGAGGATGGTACACGATAGGACACGTTCAGATCTGTTGTTCAGAGGGTTGCTATGGTTTGTTTGCAACTCGATAACATCTAACAACAGCAACAATATATAAACCAATATAGAAAGAGTATTTCCTGTAATTAGGACACATAAAGAATTCTTACTGTAAAGGTGAATTTTAATTCTCTGAATAATATTGAATGTTGTGTTTATATAGGAGTGTTGAAATACTCTGATAGATAGGGTAATTGTTGAGTATGAATTTAGAGACATATCTGTAAAAAAATTGTTTTGTTTTGATTTTCTTTTTTTCTTAATAAGATTCTCACCACTGGACCAATTGGCAGCATTAGGATGGATGGTGAAGAGATTGAGATTGTTCACAGCTTTAGTTTGCTTGGCTCCACAGTCAACACTCTTGGCACCAGTAGACAGGAAATTAAAAGGCGCATTGCCATGGGAAAGTCTGCTGTTAGGGACCTCTCCAAAGTACTCAAGAGCAACGGTGTCTCTCTGGAGACTAAGGTGTGTCTGATACAGGCCATGGTCTTCACAATCACTTGTTATGCATCAGAGAGCTGGACAATGACCATGAAGGATAGAAGGAGAATCGATGCCTTTGAGCTGTGGTGCTGGAGAAGAGTATTGAGAATACCATGGACTGCTAGGAAAACAAACATATTCATCCTGGAAAGACTCAAACCATGTGGCTCTTTGGAGGCAAGGAATCTGAGGCTTCGTCTAACATACTTTGGACAGGTTGTGAGGTGAGGAGAGACTGGTCCTTGGAGAAGGACATCATGCTGGGGAGGGTGGAGGGACAGTGCAGGAGGGGAAGGCCCTCTATGAGGTGGATTGATTCAGTGACTGGGATAATCGGGATGGGAGTGTCAGAGACAGTGCGATTGGCACAGGACAGAGCAGAGTTTAGGGCTGTTGTACATAGGGTCCCTATGAGTCGCAAGCGACTCGACGGCACATCACAACAACTTAATTGGTTTTCACACAGTCACTCATAGACACTCTGTCTTAGAAGAACAATCTCAATTGTACAATGCCATTATTTGCATAGTCTTATCGAAACCTCTCTGTATCCCTTGTCTTCACCCTATCCATCCATTTTTTTTTATATATTGGTGTGGATACACCATTTGTATACATTTTGTTTCATTCATGTACATTTTGTTTCATACATTCCTTCATTCACATTGGGTTTCATACAATTATTCCCATAGACTGTGTTTTGTAAAATTAATCACCACTGATCTATACCCACTGTCATCATGCCTTTTCAGGTCTCTTAAGACCTTATACTAGTTCCTTCGGGTCCTCCTTCTGCTCACTGAACTCTGTGACCTGTGATTCCCTGCCTTCCCACTAACAGGCTCCTGCTCCTCTCCCCTTTCCTTTTTGGATTTTTATCCACATATTACTAGTTACCCTTCTGTTTTTACAATAATGGTTCTTATGCAGCCACCGATATTGGCATGGACAGATGCAGAGCTTGTAACAGACCCATTACAAAAGAAGACATTAAGCAATTCATAAAAAGACTTCCCACCAAAAAAAGGCCTGGACCAGATGGCTTCTCAGCTGAATTCTACCAAACTTTCAGAGAAGAACTAGCACCAACTCTACTTAAGTTATTTTTTTAAAAAGCCAGTAAAAGAACACTCCCAGTCACATTCTATGAAGAAAGCATAAAGCCAATACAAAAGTCAGGCAAAGACATTACCAAAAAAGAAAATTACATTATTTAATTTCTAAGGAAGATAAATGCAAAAACACTTAACAAGATCCTGGACAATAGAATTCAACAGTATATCACCAAATTCATTCATCATTAATGACCAAGTAGGATTTTTAACTGAGAATAATTCTTTATGACCCAGTGTTTATGCAAGGATGGTTCAACATAAGAAAAACAATCAACCTAGCCATTCATTTGCTAATCTCTGCTCCATCTACCTTACCTCACAATGTCAACTCTGTCTCTATCCTCTATAATTGTCTCCTTAGTCTCTCTTTATTTTGTCTCCCATGCCCATTCAATAAATTATGCCTGTCCTGTTCCAGATTAACTGCAGTACATGTAATATCTGATCACCCATTCATTTCAGAATGGTCTTCTCGTCCCTCATTTCAATACTGTCTCATTATCCATCCATGTTTCTGCTCTTCCCATTGTCCCCTCCCCTCCATCCAGTAACCACCTTATTCTTAAAACAGCGGTCTCACACAATATTTGTTCTTTTGAGACCATGTGGTTTCACTCAGAATAATGACTCATCCACATTGTGTAATGTTTCACACGTTCTCAACTGTTTTTAAATATTGTGTAATATTTAATATTTAAATACTGTGTAATAATAATGTAAAAATTAAATATTGTGTACAACTTCTAATTTTTTGGGGATGTGTTTGTGTGTGTGTGTGTGTGTGTGTGTGTGTGTGTGAATAAGCTTCTTAATTTTAAAAGACTACTTTAAATATTGCCATATATGTGTTCTTGGAACTACTTCAGGAAAACACATCACATCCTACTTCTAGCTTTCAGACAGTGTGTTTAATAGTGCTACTTTTGACTAAAAATCATTGAAGAGTGCTCACTGTGAAAATGTGTTTAATATTCTGAAAAGCAGTGTTCTTTGAAGAGAAGAATACTAAACCACTTTTTTCAATAGGGTTTTGTAATTATTAACCTTTTGAACAATTTCTGTAAAATAGAGTGCTTCATACTGTTAAGTGTGCGACGGTCTCTGTAGATTAATTTGTTTGCATGCTATAGTTAAGAATGTTTCTTGTGAATAAGAAACTTATAGAGCTAATTCTAGAAGAGTGTACTTCACACTCTCTTAAAGAATTATCCTCTCCTTATATTTACATGCAACACTAGCACTTCTTCCCATAAGGCTTTTGCGATTAGGAATCTTTACAGAGCTATTCCTTTGAAGACTATATTTGACATTTCAGAATTCATATATGTTTTATAGAGATGGGTTGATACACTTTGTTTCTATATACTCACTCTACTTCTGAGAAGTAGATAGGATGAACTAGCTTAAGTTATCAACCTTCCCCACAAGATCAGCAAGAAATAAAAATTCCAAGTTTGACCTAGAGAAGCCTTGAACTAGTCGGGGCAGGGAATTGCTGTGAAAGCTTGTGAAAAGGTTCAGGACAGTGATGAGAGCAAAGTGATAAGAACATGTTAATGTAAAATATGTTATTAGTTCATGACCTAACAGATCATTGCAAAGAGATAATAGACTTCCAACTCTCCTAGAGCTCAGGGTACTTGAGAACATATGCTTTTTTCTTAACAGTGAAGAAGGAAAAGAATACACATACATGCACTCCGACTGAAATTAGCAGATAGCTCATCATGTGCCTGTCCTTTCCCCCCACCCCATTTCTCCAAAATGACAGCTGCTCTGTTGCCTCAGACTCTACTGATTATACATCACCTGAGGAAGTAAAAAGCCAGGACCTTAGACTATAAATAAAGAGAAAGGCTTGAGACAAGTTTGGGAGTATTTTCCAAACTGGTTCCTTCCCATCTTAGCAATTCATTTCGTTTTTACTGTGTATTATGCTAACCACAAAAGGACATAAATTGATGTAAATCAAGGCAGAAAGTAATAACAAAATAAGAAAAACTGAAACTTTTGGTGTATAAAAAGATTAGTACATGTTCTCACATCCATTTGAAAATTATTGAAAGGTGGAAGAGCTGGGCTGGGTTTCCTGAAACAGGATTATCACATAGAGAGAGAGAGTAAAAAGTAGCTTGATTCTGTTGTTCATTTATGAATTCTTTAGAGGAAAAAGTACTGTCAGAAACATCAGATACTGGAAGAACTAAGAAAGTCACATTATATAAAATTCTAATGGCCTATCTTCAAACAAAGATTACAAACTCTTCCTCCAAAATGTCACTGCCATCAAGTTGATCCTGATTTGTGGTGACATTTAAGGATAATAATAAATTGATTCTATAAGGTTCCCAAGGTTACAAATCTGTACAGAGGAGACAATTTACTCACAAAGTGGCTTGTGGATTTGAACAAAAGACTTTTTGGATAGCAGTTGAGCATCTTAACTACTACCCCATTAGCAATCCTAAAAAGACACTAAAAATCAAAATAAAACAACAGTTTATGCAAGTAAACAAAATAAAGATAGATAGATAGATAGATAGATAGATAGATAGATAATATCTATGGAAGCCTAAAATAACCGAAGAATAAAATATAGTAATACTAAACAAGCTCAAAGAACTAAAGGAAAAGAATGAATGAAATGAGAACTTAGCAAAAAAGTAGACACTATAATAAAACACACAAAAAAATCCTAGAAGTAGAAATAGTAAAATTAAGAAAATCAGTTGAATGTGTTTCCTACTGCCAAAGGGGCCCTTTAGAGTAGTGAGAGAAGATCTTCACCCTGAAACCCACAGCATCCCTTTTCAGCAGGAAGTAGCTAAGAGAATACGCCATCCCCTTTTCCTTATGAATCAGGGTGAAGTCTTTCTCAGGGAGGAGTGATAGGGAATGGCAAAGGACACACCGACAAAGGAGATTAATCAGAACTGACTTTGACAAGCACTGTGGCAATTGGACAATTAAAACAGACATTCGGATGGCGGGGAACAAGAACAAACTGGGGAGGAGGGTGGAGAGAATGGTGCGGCAATGAAGGAGTGAAAGCCCAGAATCCCTGTGAATGTTCATTGAAACTAATAAAATTTAATAATAATAATAAAAAAAGAAAATCAGTTGAAAACTTGCACAAAAGGTAGAATAAAAACTAGTTAAATAGAAGATAAAGTAATAAAAATTTAAATATCCCTATGGAAAATTATGCAGTACAAAGGAACAATAATTTAGTAAAATACTATGTAACTTGAGAGAGAATATGAAGCATTTAACGGAGTGAAATATCTCAGTAACATCAGGACAAGTATTGCACAAGGCTACTATTATGAAAATAGGAAGATAATTAAGTATATGTACAAATGTACAAATGGGAAAGGAGAGAGGAGGGCAGAAAAATAAAAAGGGGGGAAAGTCACTGGCATAGAAGAGTTTAGTAGGTGGAAGAAGGAGAAGTAATGAGAAAGATCCAATGAAGGCTTGAAAAGACTGGATGATAATTGAAAGGTCACCTGGAAGCTGGGCAGCATTCTGCACAGACTCACCTTTGGAGATCATTCCAATGCTGCAACCAATCAGAAGAGAGCACACCACAACCACTTCCTGCTTAATGCCCACTTAAAGGGTCCTGGGCAGCTCCACACATGGAAAGAGGCAGAAGGTATCTGATTAATGTCCTCCAAACTGGGCTGCTCCTTGGAGGCAAGGATTCTGAGGCTTTATCTAACATATTTTCAACATGTTGCAAGGAGGAACCAGTCCTTGGAGATGGACATCATGCTTGGGAGGGTGGAGGGACAGCGCAGGAGAGGAAGACCCTCGACGAGATGGATTGATTCAGTGACTGGGGTAATGGGGGTGGGTGTGTCGGAGACAGTGAGATTGGCGCAGGACAGAGTAGGGCTTAGGGCTGTTGTGCATAGGGTTGCTATGAGTCGCAGAGGACTTAGCAACAACAACAACTTAATAATAACAGCAGCAACAACAACAGGGAGCTGACCACCGAATAGATCAATTTACGTCCCTTCCTCCATTCCCACTGCCTCCCTCTGGCTTGGGTTTGCAGAACCCATGTGAGAGCTGATAATAAATGTCTTTGTTTTACTTCATCTTGTTCTCCACCTTTTTGCTTCTTTACTTCACAATAATAGGCACAGAATAATGGTAACTAATAATATAAAATATAATGTATATGAGTGGTTGTATAAAACACAAAACACCTGTAAAAAACACAGTGCATGTGAATGGTTAAATGCCAACCAATACAAATTCTTTAAAAAGTCAAGTATGAAGAGCATTAAAGTAGAAGGTTCAAGCATAATTTAATTCAACTATAGGACAACAAATGAATAAATATAGGTATGACAGGAATTCCAAAAAGAGACATAAAACTTTACCAGAGACAACATTGAGATGGCAAACAAACACAGGAAGAAATGTTCAAAATCCCTAGTTATTAGAGAGATGCAAATAAAAACAACTATGAGATCTTATCTTACCCCAGCAACAATAGCAAAGTTCACAAGGCCACCAAACAACAAATGCTGGTTAGGTTGTGAAGAGATTAGAACTCTTATAAACTGCTTGTGGGAATGTAAAATGGCACAGCCACTATGGAAGGCAATCTAGTGCTTTCTCAAAAAGTTGGAAAGTTGAGCCAGTAATTCCACTACTAGGAATACATTCTAAAGAAACTAGAGCCGTAACTCAAAGATGATATATGCGCACGCATGTGTATGCTGCATTATTCACAACAGTAAAGAAATGGAAACAACTCAAGTGCCCATCAACAAATGAATGGAGAAAAAAACGATAGTACATTCACATAATGGAATATTACACAGCACTGAAAAACAAGGAACTCATATAAAAACATTACACAACATAGAGGATCTTGGAGGAAATTATTATTAGTGAAATATCTGAGTCACAAAAGGATAAATATTGCAAAACACAGCTGTTATAAGATAGAACAGGCACGAGAAATTGGGAAGAGAATGGGAAAAGGGTGGATAGATAATGAACCCTGCATTAGATCAGATAAGGGGAAGAACTGTCCAAAAGGGATATATGATTAGGTAATGCATTTATGAAAAAATTCTGGAACAAGGGGTGCATTGTATGGGGGGCTAGGGGAGAGGGGAGAGGAAAGGGGAAGGAAATGTGCAACAATAAAAAAAAGTTTATAATAATGGGTGACTGGAATGCAAAAATTGGGAACAGTGAAGAAGAATCAGTAGACGGGAAAACATGGGCTTGGTGACAGGAATGAAGCTGGAGATAGAATGATTGAATTTGTAAAATCAATGACTTATTCATTGCAAATA
>NW_006399812.1:9071620-9086228 GCF_000299155.1 Elephantulus edwardii | reverse complement strand
AAAAAAAAGAGGCAAGACAGAGAAATTGACACAAAAAATAGTTAAAGAATTAACAACAAAAACTTCAGAAATCTATGAACAGCGTCTCCAGAAGAAAGAGACTGATAATCCAATCACAAAATGGGCAAAAGACATGGAAAGACTTATCACGGAGGCGACATTCAGATGGACAACTAATACAGGAAAAAATGATCCAAATTACTGGCAATAAGAGAGACGCAAATCAAAACGATAATGAGACATCATCTCACTTCAGTTGCAGTGGCAAAGTTTAACAGGACAGCAAGTAATAAAAGTTGGAGAGGGTGTGGCAAGATAAGAACTCTTAAGCATTGTCAGTGGCATTGTAAAATGGTACAACCACTCTGGAAAGCAGTTTGGTGTTTCCTCAAAAAGCTGAACAGAGAAATTCCATATGACGTAGCTATTTCACTGCTTGGAACGTATCTTGAGAAAATGAAAACTAAGGCACTGACTTGTATACCAACGTTCATAGCAGCATTATTCACCATCATAAGAACATGGAAACAGCCCAAATGTCCAGCTACAACCCAATGGATTGAGAAATTGTGATACATTCACATAATAGAATACTATGCAACATGACTTGAGAGTGACTGGAGAGCATTATGCTAAGTGAACTAACACAGTCTCATAAGGACAAGTACTGAATAAGATCATTATTATAAAAATAAAAGGATAACTAGTAAAACATGTACAGGAACTGAAGGAGGGGAAGGGTTGAGGATGGGTAGGGGCAAACCCATGGGGTTGCACAGTTTTGTGTGTGTAGGGTGTTGGCAGGGAGTAGAAGGAAAAGGGAAGGAGTCAGGTGAAAAACAGGGTAATGATGATTAATTTTATAAAACATAATATATGAGAATGAGAGTATAAAACACAATGTGAACGAAGAATAGTATGAAACACAATGTATATGAACTTTGTAAGCAAACCAATAAAAATATTTAAAAATACATATATAACCCATATGAAATGAAAATTTCCTAGAAGTATAAAAACATTCTACAGTGATTAAAAAAGAAACAGAAAATCTGAGCAGATCCATAACAAATGAAGAGATTAAAGTATTAATCAAAATCCTCCCAACAAAGACAAGTCCCGGGCTTCACTGGAGAGTTCTACCAAACATTTACAGAAGCGATTTCAATCCTTCTCAAGACTTTCTAAAAATGAAAAAAGATTGAACACTTCTTACTTATTTAATGAGAGTACTATTACCCTGATACCAAAACCATAGATACTGCAAGAAACTTATGGACCCATTCTCAACAAAATTCCAGCAAACCTAATTCAAAGCACATAACAAGGATTATACACCATAATCAGATGAGATTTTTCCAGGAATTCAAGAGAGGTTTACATTAGAAAATAAATCCAAAGTCTCTGTAAGCTTTCATTAAAATTAATACTAATAAAGAAAAGGAAATAAATTAATGATGTTTAACACATTACTGAAATATCAGAACTGTTTCAACTGATAAGGAGACTATATTTTATAAAGTTGTCCATCGCTTTAAGATAAAAGTACTCAAGAAGCAAAGAATGTAACGGCAATTCCTCAATGTAATAAAAGTTTTCACACTATACTTTAGTACTTAAACACGGAGGACTAAACAACTATTCTGTTTCATGAAGAACTTAATAATGCACACTTACACACTCTTGTTAGGCTACAATTCATTGCCACCCAATGTACAAAACAATGAAACTCTGTTCATTCTTGTACCATCCTCCCAAATTTCCCTGTGCTATGCACAATGTTTGAGAGCGAAAACAATATACTAATTCATTAATGCATCTTACATTGTTAAATACAGATCTCCAACTTTTCCTACTAGAAAGTATATTAAGTGCACTATGAATGCTAAGGACAGCATTCTATAGTGATAATGCTGTACTGGTTCATTTAGGTAACCATTACTGTTAAATAAGAATTTTAGTATTTGTCATTAAAACTTTAGGGCATTGGAAAGTTGAATGTTAAAAACAGTGTTTCAGAGAAATAGCACTATTAATGCAACAAGTGCTGTGAGACAAAAATTTTGACTTGTGACAATAAATTCTTAATGTATTTTACAGAAAATATTTTTAACAGATAATGTCAGTCAGTATATAATAGTGTGTTCCAAACATGACTTCTGTGTTTCACTAAATTGTCAGTTCAGGTAAATCAGGCACTTGACTCTATTGAACATAAGTCCTTAGACATAGTGTACCAAAATACAGAACTATTAACTCAGAGCTTCATGGAGAGACAGGCAAACTAAGGCATTCACAGTCATACTATTGTTAGACAAGGCTTGAAAACAATGTTATGCTTACCTTTTCATAGAAAGATATCAGTGATTCCTTCAAACATCCAGATTTCTTAAAAAATACTTTCAGCATACATTACTATGTAGACTACACAGCATGCAAGATACAGCTGAACCTAATGCTTGCAAGAGATCTCAAGGGAGTCACACCATTCTATAAACTGCAGTGTTGCAACATATAAAAATGCAGAAGGATGGGAAATCTCCTTCTGTGCTATTAACCATCTCTGAATACTCGACGGAGGGTCAGTTATATGTTGGTTCTGACTCTACAGTACACAACACCACACACACACACACACACACACACACACACACACACACATTAACTAATACACTACTAAACAAGTTTCCAGGTATATTTATAGTTAGTCATCTATGTACCTAGGTCTTTACCCATGAGGGGTTTTTTAATGTCACAAAATATGCTGCAGTAATCTTGAAGCCAGATAAAGTTGCTTAGGCTCATGAATAGAAAGAGAAAGGAGGAGGCCAGATTCTAAGGGACCATGATGGCTAAGAGCTGAATAGAGAGTGAAATTCATAAAAAAGAATAAGAAGATAGAGCCCATAAAGCTCAAAGTTATAGCGTTAGAAGACCTAGCATGCTAGTGTTTCTAAGTGTAAACATACAGTAACACGCAGGCTAAACTGCTCAATTTTCTTCAGTGAAATCGGTAAATGAATCGTTTATGTATTTAGTCAGTTAAGCAATAATATGTCAACAAATATTACATACGCGACAAATACTGTTGAACAGTGTTGTACAGAAATATCAGTGGATGGGCTTATTAATGTACCTAGAAGCAGAGTGGTCAAAAATATTCAGCATACACAGACACATACGAAGCATACACCACTTACTGCATGTTTAACACAGATATTAGCACATAACACTTCAACACATTACATACACTCCTAATAACATCAATTCGTGCAGATATCATTTGAGTGAATCATTCATGTACCTAAGTTTGAGAAAGGAAGCTTCATCATTTGTAACCCAATACTAACTTAAAAATAAGTGCTAACAAAGGTTCCACAGACTAATCACTGTTGTGAGTTATCTACGCGTCTAACCCTGCTCAACACAGAGCTTTTATATATGTCAATTTAAAAGAATCTGCTCATTTAATACGTATTGTTAAATGCAGTCGCACAAAGATAAGGAGGGAATGAATCACCTGGCTCTGTTACACAGTTTCTACACATGTCACTACACAAAGCACAAGAGTAACACACTTCAGAAAACATGGTTCCACAGATACACTACTGCAGTTAGTCTCCTGGGCATCTAGTCCTGTCTAATACAAAGACTCAGGGCATGTCACTAACAAAGGATTGCGAACGACATATGGATAAGCAGGGTTTCATAGGGAGATCACTAGAATAAGTTAACCAATCACTCATTTCTGTCAAATTGAGTGTCTTCACATCATTAAACAGAAATAAGACCTTACAACATGACTAAAAACAGTGCCTCATCAATATAACCCTAAAATGACTCATTCACATAACCAGAAATTCGTTATATGCCAGTACTAAAATAAAAAATGTGATAAAACCTTAACTAATCAATCCAAGGACGCTCTAGTGGTCCAGTGATAAGAAGCTGTGCTGCAATCCCAAAGGCATATGGTTCAAATCTACTAGCCGTTCAATAAGAGAAGGATGAGCAGTTTCCTCCAGTGTGATTAACCACCTCTTAAAACCCGCTGGAAGGTCAGCTAGGAATGAGTCCCAACTTGACAGCACACAGCAATAGCCAAAACAAACCCAAAATTTAAAAGCAAACAAATATTAAAAAACTGGCTGAGTTTAGAAGAGGTCATGACACCAGGGACATTATAGCCATCATAGATGGATCTTGGCTGAAAGCAGAGAGTACATGAGGAATGTCTACCTGTGTTTCATTGACTATGCAAAGGCATTTGACTGACCAGATCACAACAAACTGTGGCTAAACTTGAGAAAAATAAGAATCCCAGGACACTTAATTGTGCTTATATGAAACCTATACTTGGACCAAAAAGCAATCATCAGAACAGAGCAGGGAAACACTGCATGGTTCAGGATCAAGAAAGGTGTACATCAGGAATGCATCCTTTCTCAATACTTTTTCAATCTATATGCATACAGAACAGATCATTTGAAAGGCTGGACTTTATGAGGAAGTATGTGACATTAGGATTGGAGGAAGATTCATCAACAACTTGCATTATGCAGATGACACAGCCTTGCTTGCTAAAACCGAAGAGGACATGAGGCATTTGCTGCAGAAGGTCAAGGACTGTAGTCTTCAATATGGATGGAAGCTCAACATCAAGAAGACAAAGATTCTCACCACTGGAACAATTGGTAGCTTCATGATAAATGAAAAAAAGATTGAGATTGTTGACAGCTTCAGTTTGCTTGGCTCTACAATCAACACTCTTGACACCAACAGTCAAGAAATAAAAAGACTAATTGTATTGGGAAAGTCTGTGGTCAGGAACCTCTCTAGAGTACTGAAGAGCAATGACATCAGTCTGGAGACTAAGGTGCATCTGATTGAGGCCATGGTCTCGTAGTTGCTTGCTATACATGTGAAAGATGGACAATAACTAAGGATAATAGAAGAAGAATTGATGCCTTTGAGTTGTGGTGTTGGAGAAGAGTGTTAAACATACTATGGACTGCCAGGAGAACAAACACATCTGTCCTAGAGAGGGTGAAATCAAGCTGCTCCTTGGAGACAAGGATTTTGAAAGTCCATCTCATATACTTTGGCCACGTGGCCAGAGGGTACCAGTCCTTGGAGAAGCACATCATGCTTAGAAGGGTGAAGGGACAGAGCAGGAAGGGAATACCCAGGAAAAGATGGATTAACTCAGTGACTGGACACATGGGATTAAGAGATGATGAGATTGGCTCAGGATAAGGCACGGTCAGAGTTAGTGTCTCTACGAGTTACAGGCAACTTGATGGCATGTAACAACAATACAACACAGTATTCTACAAATCTTTATTCACATATCATTAAAGTGAGTCAATTAAATACTTAGATATTTTAAAACATAGTATATTTATATACTAGTATATAATCATATCATATATATATGATATATATAATCAAATATCATAGTATAGATATTTTAAAACATACTAAGAGCAAAGACTAAGATATTTTAATGCATAGTATCAGATACTAAAAAAATACATTTTTCATAGTACACTTCTTAACAGAGAATTAAGACAGACATTTCACTAGTTTGAATCATTTAGGTAGCTACCTGTGAAAGAGTTTTAACATAGGTCACTGAGCAAACTACACACATCTAGTCATGGGGTTTCTCAGATATTTTACCAGAAGACTCATTTTCACACCTTGCTTCATTATATACAAAGGTTCAACACACATTAAGCTAAATACAGTTTTTCATCTTGTTATCACTAGATTGGGTCATTCATGCGAAACAGAGAATTGAATCATAGGTTTAACATTCTAGTTAAACATGCACTGTTCAGGGCTGGATACAGGGCTTCAGGGATTTAGCACTTAAGGTAGTGATTCACCATTGAGCTTTTTAAAATAAAGATAGATAGATAGATAGATAGATAGATAGATAGATAGATAGATAGATAGATAATGTTGTTATTGTTATGTGCCATCGAGTCTCTTGCAACTCATAGCGACCCTACGTACAACAGCCATAAATCCTGCTCTATCTCTTGACAACCTTATTGTCTCTGATACACCAATCCCCATTACCGCAGTCACTGAATCAATCCATCTCATTGAGGGTGTTCCTCTCCTGCACTGTCTCTCCACCCTCCCAAGCATAACGTCCCTCTCCAAGGACTGATCTGCCTTGCAACATGTCCAAAGGATGTCAGATGGAACTTCAGAATCCTTGCCACCAAGAAGCAGCCTGGCTTCACCCTCTCCAGGATGAACTTGTTTGTTTTTCTAGCAGTCCATGATATATTCAATACACTTCCCCAGCACCAAAGCTCAAAGGCATCAACTCTTCTTCTATCATTCGTAGTCATTGTCCATCTCTATGATGCATAGCAAGTAATTACTAATATCACGTCCCGTATCAGGCACACCTTAGTCTCCAGACTGACATTGTTGCCCCTCAGTACCTTGGAGAAGTCTCTGACAGCGGACTTTCCCAATGCAATCGTCTTTTAATTTTCTGTCTGCTGGTACAGTGTTTGTTGAATGTAGAGCCAAGCAAACTAAAGCTGTCAACTATTTCAATCTCTTCACCATCTGTCATCATGCTGCCAATCAGCCCAGTAGTGAGAATCTTTCTTTTCTTGATGTTGAGCTTCAATCCATATTCAAGGTTGCAATCCTTTACCTTCTGCAGCAAGTTCTTCAGATCCTCCTTAGTTTCAGCAAGTAAAGTTTTGTCATCTGCATAACACAGATTATTGTTGTGTCCACCTCCAATCCTGATGCCATACTTCTCCTCATAGTGCCCAGCCTCCTGGATAATCTGTTCCACATATAGATTGAAAAGATATGGAGATGGGGCACATCTTTGACGCACACCCTTCCCAATTTTGAACCATGCAGTGTTTCCTTGCTCTGCTCTGATGACTGCCTCCTGGTCCAAGTATAAGTTTCACATAAGCACAATCAAGTTATATATATTTAAACCATTTGCAGAAAAGCCACATATGTGTAAGTGCTGGTTAATAAAATAGCATGAAGATATAGAACTATAGGGAAGGATTTCCCCCATCAGCTCTGTAAAACCTAGAATTTCCTCATAGAAAAACTCATACAAAACTCATCTTTTAGTGCTCCACTCACTAAAAAGGTTTCACAAAGATACTACTAAACTGAATCATTCATGCATCTGGCTCTGTTAAGAATGTACATTCAAACAACATTTTAAAATACCATTTAAATCATACATGCACCCTGTGCTGCTATATGTGTTTCATTCACATACCATCGTTCATGGCGTAATTCTTTTAAATATGCTTATTCAAATTGTCTTTAGATAAACTACGGGTATGTTCAACACTCAATGCTCAAGAGTATTTCACAAAGAAATCACCAGAGTCAATCATTCAAATACTTATGCTAAATATAAAGTTTCAAAATAGATCTCAAAGAAAACTACATGTGTACCAAATACAGCTAATCATAGGCTCACAGACATCCGATCAGGGAAGGTCATTCACACAACCACTTTTTAAAAACACAGTGTTTTAAAATATGCCATTGATCTACATTGTTCCAAAAATACATTACAAGGGTCAATCTCTCATGGATCTGTTAAACACAGAAATTGATTAAATGTCATGAACACCATAAAAATAAAATAAAAATAATCTTGTACAATTAAATGTCATGCACACCATGAAAAATAAAACATACAAAAAAATTCTTGTATACAGCTGGTGGGAATACAGAATAGTATAACCACTGTGGAAAGCAGTCTGAGGTTTCTTTTAAAAGTTGAAAATAGAAAAGCCACTTGATCCAGCAATTGTACTCCTAGGCATATATGCTAAAGAAATAAGAGCTGTGACACTAGCAGACATAAGCAATCGATGTTGATTGTAGCATTATTTACAACAGCAAAGAAATAGGAAACAACCCACGGGTCCATCAGGAGACAAATGCTTAAAGACACTATGGTACATTAACACAATAGAACACAACTGAGTACTAGAGAATGATAAAGCATTTGCAAAATTCTATGTAACATGGATGAACGTAGGAGATTCTGCTAAGTAAATCAGTCACAAAAGTCATTGTATGTCTCTCTCTGTCATCAGGTCAGCACTGATTTATAGCTTACTATCTTTTGGGTTTCTGAGATTGTAAATTGCATAGGAGACTGCCCATCTTTCTACTATAGAATCAATGGTGTACATTTGCATTAGCTGCATTATGTTTTATGATCCAAGCTACCAGAGCTCCCTAAATATTGTATAAGATCACTGCTATAAAAAACTAAAGAAATATTTGTACATAGAATCATTCTTGGATGGTTACCAGGAACGGGAAGGGAGGAAGGGGGGGAGTAAAAAATAATAAGTAGATAATAGACATATATTAAAATGGGTAAAAGAAAAGGCAATAAATAATAAGATGATCAGCCATTGTAGATAATGTTATGAAACAAAATGCATCTGGATGACTGAAAGAAAAAAAATCATATGGTTTGTAAACTTCCATTTAAATCACCATAAAAATTATTAATGGCAATATTATGTTTAAGCATAAACAAACAAATCACAGCATTCTTAATTGTAGCACATTTCCCACAACTGTTTCCTTCCCTGATTTTGATATGATAACTAAAAAAATCTTTTAGAAGCAATCTGCTAATTGCTAAGTACAACAGTTTACATGCTAACGCTCTTTTTACTAATACTCCTGAATTACAATATACACTGAACTTTAAAAAGACACTTGACATGCAGGGACAGGAAGTTTATCCTTGGACATGAGAAAGAATTCAAAATTCCCAATCCAAAGGACATTCAGAAAATCTAGTACACTCTATACTGATTGTCATACATAAGCCATTTTCAGTAGTTCCTGTTTCCTGTTGTCTCGGTGAAATTTCTCATGTGACTCTGGTTGGCAAATGTCCTCTTTATGTCCTCTACATGAATATTCTGTGTTATATTCTGTCATCCAAAGACCTATAATTATACTTAACATATAATTATGACACTATTAGCATCCTGATTAGGATGGCATGGTCTTGACAACTGATTGTTGAATATTCAAGAGGTCACTGATCTTGAACAATTGTTTCCGATCCATAGTGAGCTTGAAACTCCCTATGGTGATCACTCTATATAGTGTGATGAAATTTATTTTATTGGAGAGTTTATGTTTTACTGTTGCTTGCTATTGTGTCTGCTAGATTGTGTCTCTTCTTGCTCCCATCACACACACACACACACACACACACACACACAAAGATATTGGATGCACACTGAAACATTTCAGGAAGCATATGATCAAGAATTAACGGTGCTGGAGGAAGAAGTCCAAGCTTCCCTGAAAACACTGACAAAAAATAAGACTATGATGGACTACAAATTCAGATGCTTCAGAAGACAGATACAAACCTGGATGTGTTCATCAGTCTCTGCCAACAACATGAAAGACAGCTCCCTGGCCAACCAACTGGAAAAGATTAATATTTCTTCCTAGTTCCCCCCAAAATTATGATCCTACAGAATGTGAAATTATTGAACAATATCATTAATATCACATGCAAGTGAAAATTTCCTGTAGATTATTAAAAAATGGATCAAACAGTATGTCAACAGGAAATTGCCAGATACTCAAACTGGATTCAGAAGAAGCCCTGAAATGAGGGTTAGCACTGCTAATGTCAAATGGATCTTAGTTGAAAGTAGAGATTATCAGAAATAGGTTTGCTTGGGCTTTATTGATTGTGCTGTGTGGATCATAATAAATTATGATTAATATCAAGACAATTGAGAATCACAGTGACGCTGTCCATTTGCCAGGAGGGAACAATGACACCCTGATGGCGGTAAGCACAATGGAGACAAGCACTCCAGAAGCGCTTCAGAGAGCCAAGCCCACTTTATTGGGGGTTGCAGTACACTTATATAGGCAAGTAAAGAGGAAGGAAGGCTAGGGTGGGCTTGTAAATGTGGGGCATGCAGATTGAATAGGAGAACCTCAGCTCAGTGTGGACCACTCCCAGCTCAACAGATGTGGCAACCATCTTCCCAGGTGGTGAGCTTTCCCAAGCCAGTCCAGCCAAACACAGGAGAGCTTTCCATATCCCTTATTAAGGGGTGTTGTGTCAGATAGGCTTGCACTTATCCAGAGGTAGGCAATCTGCCTTGGCCAGAGACTCTTCTTCCTCCCCAACATCTCCTCCTTTTTTCTTTTATTAAATGAATTCAGAGAAGAGAAAGTTTTTATTGTAGAGATCGTGGTGTTGCATGGGATGAGGACAACCCAGTGACAGTAAGAGTGCAAAACCTGATTAGCTTCTCCTGCTGTGGCACTATTGATGGTTAAAGCAGCAATAAGCAGTGTTATAAACACAGGGTGACTAAGTGTACCACTCCCAGGGCTAAGGTTGAGGGCCTGTTGGTTGAGTGCCTTCAGCATGCCCCAGGTCACATCTATCTGTGTTGTCTGGGGCTTTGGCTTCCTTTTCCTCTGTCTCATCTTCTTGTCGTGGATGCTCAATCGACACATCTTCTCAGTAGGCAGGTTGGAATCAGACATAACAAGCAGGGACCCACACAAGATGATGTGGTTTGTTCAGTGGGAAAATACAAGTAAAGCCTCTCCCAACAGTTAATAATCTGTGAAAGGTTCATTGGCCTTTTACAAGGCCATCCACTGAACATATAAAGATCCTGGGAGGACTGCCCTCATCATATCTTTCCAAACTTGAGGGATGTTTAAATTAAGGCTTAAGGAATTAAGTTGTGCCTTCGCCCCCGGAGAGTGAGCTCCAACATCCCTAACAGCAATTCTCTTTCCCAGCATATGGATACCATTGTAAAGGACGCTCAGGTGTCGAGCAAACGTTAACAGGGTACACATGTGGCTCACAGCTCCATCTAGCATCTTGCTGGTCACACATATTGTGTTCTTGGCCCAAGAACTTCCTGTTTCTTCATTGCCTTCTCTGTATTGTCCCCACCTGCTTTCTTTGTTTTCCTTACTTCTTGGGTGATTAGGGTAGAGAAGAGGTGGTGCAAAGGGAAGAGTCACCATTTTTGGTGCAATTAAGGGCTTTCCCCCTGACTCCATATCTTTAATCATCTTCTCTAAATTCTCTAGGGCTGTTTTTAGATCCTCTGCCATAGCGTTTTCTTTTCTCTCACTAGCTGGCTGTTTTGCAGTCTTCATTTTCCATTATTTCTTTCTCTTGAGCAAAGTATGTTACTAGGGGGGAAATCTGATTCCCCTAAACATTTACAAATAGCCATGATTATGAAAAACAAGTGAAGAGGGAGGGCTTTGCCTTCTCTCACCTCAGCCCTTCATTCTAGAAAGCTCACCGGACCCCAAGTTTGCACATCAAAGATGTGAGCAGCAGTAATCCAAGAGGTAAGATCAACAAATATTGTCCAAAAGGAGGAAGCTTGAGATTGTGTAAATTTGATCTCCCTATTTTCTACCAAAGACATTAGCACTTTATTTGAGGATCCTTTAAATTACTTGCTGAATTACCCATGCTAAAGCAAGGGAGTGCTTATCCAATAAAGTAAACCTACATCAGGTTCCTTGATGGGGATGAACAGAGAAGGGAGTACTCACTGGGTAAGATAAGCCTGTGGCAGATCCCTGTTTGGGGCATCAAATGTTGCTGTCCATTTGCTGAAGAGGAGCAGTGACACCCTGATGGGATTAAACACGACGGAGACACACCACTCTGGGAGCACTTCAGAGAGCCAAGTCCACTTTATTGGGGAATTGCAGTACACTTATATAGGTAAGTAAACAGGAAGGAAGGATAGGGTGGGCTTGTAGATGTGGGGCATACGGATTGGATAGGATATCCTCAGCTCAGTGTAGACCACTCCCAGCTCAAATTCACCAACAGGAGAAGAATGGGCAATCCCCTCTTGTGCAATTAACTGCCTCTGAAAACTCACTGGAGGGTCAGCTATAGGTCGGTTCCCATTCAATGGTACACAACAACAACAACAAAACCCACTTGAGGATCAGCTAAGGATAGGTTCCAGCTCCACAGTACACAACAAGTATGGAGGAATGACATAGCAGTCTGCTTTCATAAAGATTACAGCCTTTAAAATCTATGAGGTAGTACAACAACTTTGTCTTCCAGGGTCACTATGTGTTAGAATGACTTATCAACTATGACTTTGGTTTGGTTTTCAAGACAATGTTGTTAAAAAGCAATCACTGCACTGTAGTCCTGAGGCACACTGTTTGAAGTCATCAACTAGCAAGGATAACAATCTCCTCCCATGAGATTGCCTGCCTCTGAAAACCCACTGGACAGTCAGGTATGGGTCAGTTCTGACTTGAGCAATAACACAAGAGCAATAACAGTGCACTTGACTCTTTTAAATAAAAATGTCAAACTATGTCCCTAAACAAATTGCATGAGGTACAAGAATGTTAAACAGTATGTATCACTGAACAAAATGCTTATCATCCCACCCTACTAAATACAGTGCTTCACAGAGATGCAACTAGAGTCAATAATTAACTTACCTAGCTCTGTAAACAGATTTTCAACACATGACTTTCAACAAACACCTACACTATGAAACAGAGTGAGTCATTCACAAACCTAGCTGTGCAAAGCAGTTTCAATCTTTATCATTAAACTAAACGCAGCTACCATGTATTGTCAAATAATGTTCATCATTTACAGACACATTAATGAAATGATCCATTAACGTGTCCTGCTCTGCTGAACAGTGTCTTAACATATATTTGTGTCACTCTGGAAACTGTGAACAGTGCTCAGGCCTTTCATTCATAGGGTAGCTATGAGTCGTCTATGACTCGATGGCACTTAACAACTTATGACGACATAGAGAGAGCTATGTTGGCAGAGTGGACAGAAAGTTATGCTACCAAGCCCAAAGTGGGTGATTTTTATCTGCGGCCCTCATGCCTGGTTCAAATTGTTTTTCTGTCAAACATTCTTCTAGGTGGGATAGCACTGGTCTGTGCATTGCTGTACAGAGGTAACTTGTGGTTGCTGTGATGCTGAGCACTGAGACGCTGATGTGGCAAATGTGATAACGTTTACCCATGGCAGATAGTGTTTACTGGAGCTTCCGGATTAAAACAAGCCTGGAAGCAGGAGTGGCATCCACTTCCAAAATGGCTTGCCTCTGGAAACTCTATGAACAGTGCTCAGGCCTTTTGTTCATAGAGTCACTATGAGTTGTCTATGACTCGAGAGCACATAACAACAATAACAATGACAACATAAAGAGAGCTAGGTTGGCCTAGTCGACAGAAAGTTTAGCTACCAAGCCCAAGGTGGGTGATTTTAATATGCAGCCCTCAGGCCTGGTTCAAGTTGTTTTATTTGTCAAACATTCTTCTAGGTGGTATTGCACTGGTCTGTGCATTGCTGTACAGAGGTAATCCACGGTTGCTGTGATGCTAAAAACTGTTACACTGATGTGCCAAATGTGACAGTGATTACCCATGGTGGACAATGTTTGATGGAGCTTCCTGATTAAAACAAGACTGGAAGCAGGAGTGGCATCCAATTCCGAAATGGCTTACCTCCAGAAATTCTATGAACAGTGCAGGCCTTTCCATTCATAGGGTCGCTATGAATTATCTACAACTCGACGACACCTAGCAACAACAACAACACAATCTACACATATACCACATATAACTCAAGATGGCCTTTCACGACATTATCACATGAATGAATAATTTATGAAGAAAATTCTGTTAAAAAGCTACTAAACAAAGTATATATTCTTTGTACATTGAATTTCATACTTCTAATACTACAGAGAACTAGTCATAAGTCTGTCTCTCTAAAACACAATATTTAATCATATTTTACTAAACAAGTTACCACATGATTAACATGGCTCAAAACAAACCGCCCCCCCCCCAAATATTCTAATAAAGCACGTTACATTTTCTGCACTATCTATACGTTGACCGTGTTGTTTACTGTTGAGTTAGAACTGAACCCATATCTGATCCTCCAGTAGGTTTTTAGAGATAGTAAATCGCACAGAAGGAGATTGTCCACCCTTCTCCCATGGAGCAGCTGATGGATTCGAACTGCATGCCTTTGAAATTTCACCACAGTTTCTTACCACTATGCCACTCCCTATGAATACTTTACAATTACATATTAACTCAAGGATATTTTCTGTCTTTAAAATACTGAGGTCCCCTCTCTAAAAGATCATCTACTTCTTCATTTATTTTGTAATCAGTATTTATTTTAAAAGTATAAAATTACAAAGTGATATCAAACACTCAAAGAACACAACTGTCTACCAAGAATACTATACCCAGCAAAACTGGGTAAAACCCAGCAAAAATCCATTAAATATGAAGGAGAGATCGAGATATTCCCAGAAAAACAGAACTTAAGGGAGTATGTAAAAACAAGATCAGTATTGAAAGAAACACTGAGAGACCAGTTTTTTACAGAGGTGCCACAAAAATCAGGATGGACCAAAGTAACTGGCAACAATACCAAAAAGAACTCAACAAAATAATAACATAGAACCTTGCCTCTCAATAATCACACTGAATGTGAATGGTTTAAATGCACCAC
>NW_006399812.1:9046757-9070480 GCF_000299155.1 Elephantulus edwardii | reverse complement strand
ACCAGAAACTCACTCAACAAAAATAGAGAAAATTTAAACCATACAATAAACCAACTCACTCTCATAGATATTTATAGACTAATGCACCCCCAAAAAGCACAGTACACCTTCTCCAATTTGCATGAAATGTTATCCAGAATAGATCATATTTTAGGCCACAAGGATCTTTTTGTTGTTCCTTACAACAAACTAAAAAACATAGAAATAATGCAAAGCATCTTCTCAGACCATAATGCTACAAAATTAGAAATTAATAACAAGAAGATAAAGGGGGGGAACCCATACATTGGGAAGCTGAATAACTCCTTGCTTGAACATGAGTGGGTACTAGAAGAAATAAAAAGTGAAATTAAAACGTTTTTTTTAAACAAGTGACAATGAAAACACCACTTACCAAAACCTCTGGGAAACAGCCAAAGCAGTAATCAGAGATCAATTTATAGCAATAAGCAAACACATCAAAAGGCAGGGGAAAACTGAACATTAACTCTGTAACTCAACATCTCCAACAAATTGAAAAAGAACAGCAAGAAAACCTGACACCCTCTAAAAAAACGGAACTTATAAAAATTAGAGGAGAAAAAAAAATGAAATAGAAAACAGAAAAGCAATTGAAACCATCAACAAAACTAGGAGTTGGTTCTTTGAAAAGGTCAATAAACTCGACAAACCACTAGCAAAACTAGCAAAGGAAAAGAAAGACAAAACACAATAATCTGAATAAGAGATGAAATGGGCAACATCACAAAAGAACCAATTAAAATAAAAAGACTAACATTAGAGTATTATGAAAAACTATACTCAAACAAATATGAAAACCTAGAGGAGATGGACAGATACTGAGAAATGCACAACCTAACTTAACTGACACAAACAAAAATTGAACACCTAAACAGACCCATCACAAAAGATGAAATTGAAAAGGTAATAAAGCAACTTCCAGCCAAAAAAAAAGCCCTGGACCAGATGGTTTTACAAGTGAATTTTATCAAACATTCAGAGAAGAACTTTTACCAATTCTACATAAACTATTGAGAAAATAGAAAAAGGTGGAATTCTCCCAGACTTATTTTTAAACTTCTTTATTTCTTCCCTTTGCTTTGGCTTCTCAGTGCTCTAGTGTAATATTCAGAGTCCTTTCTGACATCCATTTTGGTCTTTTCTTCATTTTCCTTTTTGTAATAACTTTTTATATCTTGTTATCTTCCCACAGCTTATCTAGATTTTGTTCATTAGTATTGAAGGCCTCAAAGCTATTCCTGAGTTGGTTTTTAAAATCATGTGAGATAGACTCAAGGTCAAATTTTGATTCCTGTGGATATGATTTAACCTTCTTTAGTTTTAATTTGAACTTGCATATAAGCAGTTGATGGTCTGTTCCACAATCAGTACCTGGCCTAGTTTGTACTGCTGATATTGAACTTCTCCAATGGTTCCTTCCACAGTTGTAATCAGTCTGCGTCCTGTGCATCCCATCAGGTGAAATCCATTTGTATAGCCTACATTTATGTTTCTTATAAAAGGTGTTTGCTATGAATAAGTCATTGATAGTACATAATGCTATCATTCCACAGCCTCATTTCTGTCACCAAGTCAATATTTTCCAACAACTGATCCTTCTTCCTGATTTCCAACTTTTGCATTCCAGTCACCCATTATTATTAAAGCATTTTGGTAACATGTTTGATCAATTTCTGACTGCAATAATTGATAGAAATCACCTATATCTTCCTTTTTGGCTTTGGTTGTAGACATGTAAATTTGAATGATAGTGGTTTTAACAGGTCTTCCTTGTATGAATATGAATATTATCCTGTCATTCACAATATTGTATTTCAAGATGGATCTAGAAATGGCCTTTTAAACTATGAAAGCAACCTGGTTTTTCTCACCTTTTCATCTCCCGCATAATAGATCATATGATAGTGGGATTAAAAATGTTCCATGCCAATCCATCTCATTTCAACAATACCCAATATGTCAATAATTGAAGGAACAAATTCAAACCTTGAGTTGTAATAGATGAGAATGCTTTGGGAAGAATATTAAATGATGCAGGAAATATTAAAAGAAGATGGAAAGAGTATACAGGGTCTTTGTACCAAAAGGAATTGGCAGACACAGAAGAATTTCATGAAACAACATATGAGCAAGAGTCTATGGTGATGAAAGAAGTTCAAGCTGCTTTGAATGAATTGACAAAAAATAAGGCCCCAGAAATTGATAGTATATCAATTGGTATATTTTAATTAACAGATGCAGCCCTTCATGTGCTCACCAAGTTGTGTCAAGAAATCTGGAGGACAACCACCTGGCCAATTGAATTGATCTATATTTAATCCCATTCCAAAGAAAGGTGATCCAACAGAGTGTGGAAATTATCGAACAATGTCATTAATATCACATGAAAGCAAGATTCTGCTGAAGATTATCCAAAAACAACTGGAATAGCACATCAATAGAGAACTGTCAGAAGTGCAGACTGGGTTTAAAAGGGTTGTGGTACTAGGGATATTGTAGCTAATACTAGATGGATCTTGGCTGAAAATAGGGAGTACCAGAGAAATGTATATCTGTGTTTCATTAATTATGTAAGGGCTTTTGACTGTGTGGATCACAACAAACTGTGGCTGACTCTGAGAAGAATGGGAATCCCAGAACACTTGATCGGTTTAAACGAATAGGTCCATATTTTGTTTCCATTCCAAAGAAAGGTGACCTGACAGAGAGAGTGTAGAAATGATCAAACACTATCATTAATATCACATAAAAGCAAGATTCTGCTTAGAACTATTAAAAACAACAACACTGAAACAGCACATAAACCGACAACTGCCAAATTGGCAGGCTGGGTTTAGAAGAGCCATGGTACTAGTGATATTATAGCTATTGTTAGAAGGATCTTGGCTGAAAGCAGAGAGTACCACAGAAATGTCTGTGTTTCATTGACTATGCAAAAGCATTGACTGTGTCACAAATCATAACAAATTGTGGCTAACTCTAAGAAGAATGGGAATCCCAGAACACTTGTTTGCTCTCATGTGAAACCTATAGTTGGACCAGGAAGCAGTCCTTAGAACCGAGCAAGGAAACATTGCATAGTTCAAAATCAGAAAGGGTGCATGCCAGGAATGTGTCTTATCTCCATACCTTTTTAATCTATCTGTGGAACAAATCAGAGGCTGAGCTCTATGAGGAGGAATGTGGCATCAGGATTGGATGAACACTCATCAACAACCAGTGTTATGCAGATGACACAATCCTACTTGCAGAATCTGAGGAGGACCTGAAACTCTTGCTGCAGAAAGTCAAGGACAGCAGCTTTCAATATGAATTGAAGCTAAACATCAAGAAAACATAGGTTTTTACCACTGGGCCAATTGGCAGCATCATGATAGACAGTGAAGGGATTGAGATTGTTAATGTCTTCTGTTTGCTTGGCTCTACAATCAACACTCTTGGTATCAGCAGCCAGGAAATCAAAACAAATTGCATTGGGAAAGTCTGCTGTCAGAGACGTCTCCAGAGTACTGAAGAGCAACTATGTCAGTCTGGAGACAAAGGTGCACCTGATTTAGGCCATAGTCTTCATAATTACTTGCTGTGCATCAGAAAGCTGGACAATGACTAGGGATGATAGAAGGAGAATTGGTGCCTTTGAGCTGTGGTGCTGGAGAAGAATATTGAAAATACCATGGACTGCTAGGAGAACAAACAGGTTCAATCTAGAGAAGGTGAAGCCAGTATGCTCCTTGGAGGCAAGGATTCTGAAGCTTCATTTGACATAATTTGGGCATGCTATATGGAGGGGAAAGTCCTTGGAGAGGGACATCATGCTTTGGAGGGTCGAGTGACAATGCAGGACAGGAAGACCTAAGATGAAATGGATTGACTCAGTGACAGGGGTAATGTGCATAAGTGTCTCAGAGACAATAAGGTTGGCTCAGGATAGAGCAGGGTTGAGAGCTGTATTACATAGGGACTTTATTAGTCACAAGTGACTCAAAGGAACATAACAATAAAAACAACCTGTGTCACACATACTCTATCAGTGATATCACTGGAGTTCAAATTTGCCACATCCAGCTGAATATGGTTTCATAAAACTAGAGTTAGATAATCTGACACTTAACTCTATTAAACAGTTTCATTATACAACTCTAAGCACTATAATATTTGTATCTGTTTTTGTTTTTTTTATAATTTGTCCTACTAAAATTAATAGCCGATTATGAGAATTAATAGCAGACTACTATGAGAATTCTCAGGTCAGGTATTCCCAAATGTTTTACCAGCTGTATAAGTCCATCCTTTCTATTAATAGACCCATTTGTGGCTCAGTTCCCAAATTGCTCTATGTCCTGTAAGTTTGAAGATTTCCTGGAAGGTCCTCCAGGGATTCAAATCCCGCAGGGTAACGAATCATGTGACTGTAGGTATGCAGGCCATTTTGTTTTTGTTGTTGTTCGTTTTGTTTGTCTGTTTTTGTTGTTGTTAATGTTTTACATACTGGTGAGCAATGAGCCAGGCTGACTGCAGTAGGAAGCTTAAACAATGTCATGCTGCTGCTTCTGTGTTGATGTTTTCATATACCCTCTAGTGTGGAGAATGCTTTTTTTATATTGTTGCTTCAGCTGTTGATAACTAGCAAGCCCATGCTGATTTGCGAGGTAGGTGGAGACCAGAGTAGGCTTATTGTAATGGCTAAAAAAAAGTCTGCTTTTAGGTTAGCCCCATAGCCCACCTTCTGGCTTGTTTTAGCCATCATTTCTCATGATCTGAAGGATGAAACTTCCCTTTATCTATATTTAGAGAAATATGTAAGCCTGCTGCTTTATTCTTTATTTCATAGTCCCCCCAATTTACATGGACACTTATTAAAAAAATTTGCCCAATCTTACCAAACCAGTGCTTTGAGGAAACATGCATGGAGAATTCTCTGAAGAATCTTGAATTACAGTTTATTATATATCTAGAAACAAAGGTCAAGTCCAGAGTAAACCATCAGTTAACAACTAATAACACTAGCTCTCAGAATGAAACATCTTCTCTTCATCTGACTGAGTCTGGTCAACACATTCTCAGCTATCTGTGGTGGCTAGGTCCAAATTGGTATTAGCCAGCACACCAGGAGTCCACACATTGTCCTATTTCAGATCAGCTGGTCCTGTTACTCAACATTAGCCCCACATGGGCCAGGTCATCACATCAAAGATTCGCAGAATTCCCTGTTCCACAAACCAGTAGCCCTTCTTTATTATCCATTTGTCATGTTAGGTGGGCAATGATGAGGAACAAGTCCAAACTCAGCCTGTCTCTTCATTCCTGTGAATCTTCCACTTCCACTCATCAAGCATACCCAGGTTGTTACTATGAGTTGAACATAGTCATCAGCTTCTTCTTGCCTCAGTTTCATTGCAAAAGTCATTCTTTTTGGCTTGTCTCCTTTGAAACGTAATTCTCCTAAGAGTACTGGGTTGGCCTTAATCTTTCTTAGGCTAAGCTCCACACTCTGTGTCAAATTCTACTAGTATAAGTATTCTTTTAGGGAAAATTAATTCCCTTTTATAAATACCCAGTTATTATCCAACTGGCTTCTTTTTTCTTTTTATCCTCTAATTACAGTATGGCCCATTAAAAAAAAAAAAACCTCAATCATCTTTGAATATATCTTAACATTGAATACCCCTTATGTTTATTTCAAAATCTATCTCAGTATTATAACATATGGAAAAGGAAAACAAAACACTCCAAAACAACATTATCCATCAAATACATCCAAATAATCACATAAAGTTTAACACATTTCATCTCAAACCATTAATTAGATCTTGACTTCACTTTTCTAGTTTCAAGCATTTAGCTCAAGAAAGTTATTCCCTTGCTCTAAGTCTCTCCCAAGGTATTAGCGTAATATTCGATTTGCCTCGCTGCTTGATCCATTTATTCATTAGTTTGCCCTTTGCTACTCTTTCTCCTTGCTCTCATTTATCATTTTATCTTTTCCCAAACTTACCCCGTTGAGAATTAACATCAGAGTCAGGTTCTTTGCCAGCCCAAATTGCAGGTAACAAGACCAATCTAGCAAGTGCTTCTCCTGTAGTCCATTCCCATTCATGTTGGGTAGGGTTACATAGATACAATGCCAGTGGGCTATCTCAGCTACTAGGCAAAATAGTAGTATTTACAGTTAACCCCACTTTTGCTGGATTGCATGAAGGTACAACCCACCCCATCAACCTTTGGGGTCCACCTACTGATTCCAATCACCTTCTATTTCTGGCAAGGGGTTCTTTTTGTGGTCATTGACATGTCCAACTCTAACACAGCCCCTAAATTCCAAGAGTGCTTTCCATAGGCCCATGTCCCACATTGGTATCCCTTTAATAGTTCAATTTTCCATGGCTCATTCCCCTGATCATATGGCTAAGCCACTGCTCTTGAATCAGTAAAAATCCAGACACATGAACTGTCACCATTTCTCAATTTCTCAGTCACTTCTAGGAAGACAGCATGTAATCCAGCCCATTATCAAGATCTGCTCTTACCTTCCACAACTGGGGTCTTGTCCTCTACTGGTCTTAATGCAACAGTTTTCCACAACAAATGTCCCTAATACCCTAGAATCGCCATCTGTGAACCAAGCAGCCCTTTGCTGATCAGCAGGAAGTTTTTCACAGGGCACTGTCCATGTGGCAATGGACTCTGGCAGCTTCTCTGAAGGTTCCCGCCATACTAGGGCAAATCCTTTTCCCATATAGTCTCCTCTTGCTAGCCTATGAATCCCTCTGATGTTCCTTATATCTTAATATCTTCCCATAATGGGAAGTCTTTTCAATAGAGAGGACACAACTTTGGTCCATAATTGTTGTCTTGTTCTCCAGTAACAAAGCTCATACCTGAGATTGCCATGTGAGAGCCCCAGTAATCATTGCCTGAGAGAGCCCCAGTAATCACCTTCTCTTCCATGGCCTCTGTAAGGAGCATACTCATTGAATGAATGTCCTCAGTGCCGTAAAACCACTCCAGCATTGCTTGTATGTGTAGAACATCAACAACTTCCTCTGTTATATTACAGTTGTCACTTAAAAGAGGAGAGGGACAGTTTCCCTTACAGGGATAAAGAAAGTTAATCATACCTTTAATCCACTCTAGCAAGTTAATCATCCCCTCTGGGATAACCTGTTGTGTGATTGTGTTTTCCAATGTCTGTTGTACAGATGAGTCTAGCTTTAACCCACACATACTCCTCCATTCTTCAGGATACAGAAACACAGATGCCTCTTCTAAATTCATCACTCTTACAATCCATTTTAGTAATGGTTCCTCAGGAAGCTGCCCAAAATGACCTACAAATTTAAGTATTTCCTCTATCCTGTATCCCCTGGTGACAGTAATTTCTTGAACCTTCCCATCTGCCTCCAGGATTGCTTTCTTTCTTTTGTAATCACAAGCCAGAGAGATATTTCTGGTTGCTCCCTCATCGTTTTTTCCTTCCCTGGGGGAACTTGAGATCAAGGGCTGTAACTCTGACCTGGTAGAACTTTGTTCAGTGTTTTGTTGTTTTGTTTTGTTTTTTTTAATTTCTGAAATCTCAATATCTACATTCTTTTCCTTTGCACGTGCTGCCACTACTGACAACAAAAGCCAGGGAATTGAAAGGTTTGCTCTTTCCTTATCTTGCTGTATTTCTATCTGTAGCCAACTAACCAGTTTCTCAGAAGTTTGGTCCACTAACTTCATATCCTGTAAGTAAATTTTTGTTTTGGTATCTGTCTACAACTAAGAACTGCATTTTTTTTCATGGATATTCCTTAATACACACAGAGTCCAAAGGTTTCTTATACTTTTGTTTACTCCTTTTTCTCAAAAAAAAATGTTACAGAGAGTCTGGACCTTTGTAGTAAGAGCTATTAACTATTCTGACACCAATTGTCTCAAGAGAGGAAAACAAGGTATAGGGTCACAGGGCCATGAGAATCTCTCTGAAAGGGCCAGAGGAGGTGAGAATAACACAGCCCCTCACAACCGTAGAGCAGAAAGTAGCTAAAAAAAACCATAGCTCAACCCCGTTGGTGTCTGTAAAGCCCCACCAGCAGCGAGAAGTCTGTTTATTCATTGCTGACTCACAGTTATGGTACCTACAATTGGGTTTATTAGGAAAGGAAGTTGGAGAGGTGAAGAGACAAAGAATATACCCAATATAAGTTCAGGTTTCTTTCAGAAGTCCTAAGGCAGTTAGTCCAGACTCTGGTTTCAATTCAGCAGTCAAATTCAAATCACTCAGCAAGGTTTGACTCAGAGCAGTTATAAGTCAGCTTCTCCTTTAAACATCCAGTAAGAACAGCAAAACCATTTCTTTGTGGCCAGCATAAATGCAAGAAGCCTCAGGTCGCACCTTGTCACAGTTTCTCCGCAGTAATGCCACAGTTTCTTCACCATTAGGGTCTCACTTTTCCCAGGGTCTTGTAACAAGCCTTGATTGTCACAAGTCTTGCTTGCTTCAAGTCTTGTTCACCTCAAGTCTTGCTGCCCAGTGTGGAAAGTACTCTTTTTCTTATTCTTGTCCCATAGCTGATGCTGATGTGTCTGCAGTTAAAATAGCTGACAACCAGAGGGGTCTGACTAAAGACTAAAAAAAAGCCACCTTCTAGGCTAACAACACAGTAACACAGGACCCTAAACTTAGTGCTGTGCAGTGCCAGCAGTGGAGTGACTCATTTATGCAACTGGATCCTTCCAACAGAGTTCTGTTGTATGTTATGGAAGAGACTACATAGGGACCTCACACTGATAAGAGCACTGTCTCGTTGAGCTTATATCAGAGTGAATCCTTCATGCATCAAGCTCTGTTACATACCAAAAATTCAAGCAAGTGAACCAATAAACCCATTGCTATTGAACTGGTTCTAACTCATAGTGACTTTACCTCACAGAATAAAGGTGCCTAGTTGTGAGATAAATCTTTGAGAAACTGACTTCCACATCATTTGCCTGCCTACTGATGAACTGTTGATTTTTTTCATTAGCCTTATAATGTTGGACCACTCTACTACTGGAGTCTTTCTGTCAAATATAGTTTCAATATGTTGCTCAATTCAACTCACTGCCATTGTGTTGGTTTCAACTTATAGTAAACCTCCATCAGGTTTCCACTGTAAACTGGAAGGAAACAAACTGTTCTCCCTAGAAGCCACTGGAATTTCATGGGCTTTGAGTTAGTAAGTAGTGTAACACTCTATTGAAGGAGCCAGAAGGGTTAATTGTTATTATTATTATTTTTTAAACGTCACCAGAGATAGTCATTCACTTACCAGTTTTGTGTAACAGTTTCATCCTATATCCACCTTTTACTAAAGACAAAGTTACGCAAAACCATCAGTTAAAAAAATCATTTACATGACTAATTAAAATAAAGGTAGTTTCTACTGATGTCACTAAACAGAACACACTATGTACTACACATTTATAAATAATGTTTCACGGACAAGTCCTGACAACATGTGATCCCTTGTGAAGCCCAGTCCCCTATGCATCAGGTACTGTTATAGACCATGTTTCCTAGAGCTGTCATGAGCCCCTCTCATCCTTGTACTAGGTCTGTTCAACAGAAGTTCAATATACGTCACTAAAAAAACCTACATATATATGGTAGAATGCTATAAACATGATATTTTAAAGTTTAAAAGTAGAATGAGTGATTCATATATTTTTCTAAGAGAGTTTCAACAACTGTTGCTTAAATTAACACATGACCCAATCTTCTAAATACTTTATCTTGTTATGATGGTTGTTAGGTGCTTTTGAGTTAAGTACAACTTACAATAATCCTATGAATAACAGACCTTAACCTTGCCCTATCTTGCCCCATCCTCACAATCTCTGACATGCTCTGCAGTGATACAGTCACTGTGCCAATCTATCTCTTTGAGGTTCTTCCTCTCCTACTGTGACCCTCCAACTTTCTCAGCATGATTCCTTTTACAAAGACTAGTTCGTCCTGGAGACATGCCCAAACTATTTGAGATGAAGGTGAAGTTTCATCATCCTTGTCTCTAAAAAGCTTTCTGATTGCACTTCCTCTAAGACAGACTTGTTTGTTCTTCAGACAGTCCATGGGATAATCCGTACTCTTCCCCAACACAAGCATTAATGCTTCCATCATCCTTATTCTTTGTCTAACTTGCAGATGTATGACTTGGATCAGGTGCACCTTAGTCTTTAAACTGACAACCTTGCTCTTTAGCACTTTGGAGCGGTCTTTGATAGCAGATTATCCTAAGGCAACATGTCTTTTGGTTTCTTGACTATTGCTATCATGGGTGATGATTGTGGAAAAACACAAAATTAAAACTTTGACAAATTCAATCTTTTCTCTATCTGTCATGATGTTGTGTATTGGCCCATAGGTGAGGATTTTTGTTTTCTTGATGTTGAGATGTAATCCATAGTGAAGGATTCAGCCTTCGATCTTCTGCAGCAACTGAGATTTTTCTTCACTTTACAAGTAACGTTGTGTCATCTGCATAATGCAGGTTGTTGATGAGTCTTCCTCCAATCCTGATGTCACATTCTTCATACTGTCGAGCTTCCGGAGTAATTTGCTCACTATACAGACTGAACTGGTATGGAAAATGGATGCAATAATTCAATAGGTATGGAGAATGCATGCAATATTGGTGCACAGACCTCTTGGTTTTAAACCAGGGAGTGTTCCCTCGTTCTGGTCGAACAACAACTTTTTGGTCTACATCTCACTTTATCAAACTGAGAATTTTAAATCATGTAAAAAAATCATTTATCTGAAGGTTCAAACATAGAAGTTCACCAAGACATTTCTGGAAGTAAGCAATCAGTTTTGCACTTGAATTGGTTAAATCTATTGTAATATGTCATTAAATGAACTAGATTTACAATGTTATTGTTATGTGTCATTGTGTTGAGTGTGACACTATTATGACCAACAAATGAAAACCTTGTTCTGTTCTGTGCCATCCTCATCATCTTTGCTATACTTGAGACGGTTGTTGCAGTCGTTGTGCCAGTCTGTCTCCTTAAGCCTCACTGTGCCAATTTATCTTATTGAAGATCTTTTCTTTAGCTGACTCTCCACTTTTCCAAGCACTTTCTATGTTCCTTTCCAATTAATTGTCGCTCCTAACAATATTCCTTTGCCTCGGGTGAAAGTCTGCTCAAAGGCATTGGCTTTAAACCCAGCAGGGGGAGGAGATGGGAGTGCTGGCTGGGGCCTGGAACCCCACTCTGGGACTTTTGCTGTTTTGCTGCATCTGGTGGCAGTCCTGATGGGCACATGAGAAAGATTTTTGGGGTTATGTCTGATGTGTGTTGTTGCTCTTATCCCCTCAAGAGCTGGTGTCCTTGAGCCTTTGCCTAGGGTGGAAGTCTGCTTAACGGCATTGACTTTGAAACCCCTCAGGTTCATTTTCAAATGAGTGTTCCTTAAATGAAACAGCTATCTTCTGTCTGTTTGCTGAACTGAACAACTTGGTGGTGGTGTGATGCGGCACACTGTTCCATAGTCTTGTCAAATACCAAATGTAGAATGTTTGGATGAGCTTCCAGATTGATTTGTGCTGGGAAGCAGGAGTGGCATCCACTTCCTAAACTGGATGTCTCTGGAAACGCTCTAAACTCTACAAATTCTCTAAACTCTATAAATATACAGAAATGTTATTAGTTATAGAACAGAGTTCAGGTCTTTTGTGCAAAACTTACTCTCAGCCATATTTGATTTGATAACACCTAACCACTGCTAAATGAAACTAGTCCTGTTTCTATTTGGAGGAACACTCTTCCACTTTGTAAATCACTCTTTGTCAATGTGTAGTATGAAGAAACCTGGTTTTGCTGTGATGCTGAACCTTGCACCATTGGGGTATCAAATACCAGAATGACTTCCCAATGTGGACAGTGTTTGGTGGAGCTTCCAGTTGTAAAACAGGCTTGGAAGCAGTTGTGGCATCCAATTCCTAAACCACATGCCTCTGGAAACTCTATGAACTTGGAAGTGACGGTAGTGATGGAAAGGCATTAGGTCTTTTGTTCATAGAGTCACTATGAGTCATGCTTGATTTGATGGCAATCAACAACAACATTCTAAAGTATGTGAGATGAAGCTTCACTATCCCTGCCTTTAAGGAACAATCTATTTGCTCTCTTTGCAGTGTCCCCTGCTACACAGTGTTTCACATTGTTGTGAAAGTGAGTCTATTTATGTAGCTTATTAAACAATCTCAACCGCTGTCAGTATATAATCTCCATCATGCTCCTCACACTGTTACCCAGTATTTCACAGACTAACCTCTCTCACAGTGACTCCAAAGAAAGGATTCTATGCTTCATGCATGGCTGATGTTAGTGTTCCTCAAAAGCATCAGTGCAGTAGACACTCACACAGTCCTTTCTAATGAATCCAGGGTTTAAACATAAGAAACTAAAAACAACAAAAACGAAACATGCAGCATATACTCCAAATCACAGTGCTTCTTTGAGATACTAGGGGAGTTTATAATTTGCAGATATATGTCTCTTAAATACAATATTGCACCTTATATTGCTAAGTGTGTGACATCACTTCTCCTCACCAACAGTACTCATCAATTATTTGAGCCTATCATTGTAGGTATTATGTCAAGTCACCTCATTGAAGGTCTTTCTGTCTATTGCTGGTCCATCATCAAGCATGATGCACTTCTGGGTATTTTCAGCCTTGCTAGCGAAGAGCATTGTACTTGTACTTGTTCATTCTTCTGGTAGTTCATCATATATTTAATATTTTTTACCACTTACACTACAATCTTGGAAACACAGTGTTTTACAGAGATAGCTTTAGAGTGAGTTATTCATATATCCACTACTGCCATTTATTTCAATCAGACTCTTAGCCACCCTCCATTGGGCTTTGGAGGCTGCAAATCTTTACCAGGGGAAACTGCCCATCTTTCTCCCTTGGAGAAACTGGTCAATCCAAATAGATGTCTTTTCTGTCAGTAATGTAACTTGTAATGTATTATGACTCTAAAATGCAAACTCTTTGCCTTGGAAAAGGATCCAACTCAGAGCTGACCCTCCATTGGTTTTTGGAAGCTGCTAATTGCACAGGCAGAAGATTGGATTCAAACTATCAGAGTCGTGCCTTGCAGGTTAACGGCACAGCTCTCCATGGACTAGGCCACCAGACCTCCTCTATTTTGCTGGTAGAAATTCTTATTCATTTACACTACTATATGCGGATATTCACTGCAAGTTAGTAAAAAAATTACACACCTTCTAGCCCTGCTAAACACGAAATTTAACTGTGTTTGTCTTAGTGATTACATAGGGCTTAGCAATGATGTCACTAGAGTTAATGAATACACTTGGCTCTGCTAAGAAGACAATTTTAAAATATTTCACTGAACAAAGTACACAATATACAACACATTGCTAAATACTGTATTTACAGTGATATCTTTAGAGATAACTGTCTATTTGTGCAATTGTGTTAACAGAATTTCAAACATATCACAAATTATTCAACGTTTCCCAGAGATAGTACTAGAGTTAGTCATTCATGCACTTGTTAGGAGAGTTAGCTCTGACTCATGATGATTTTATGTTAAAAAAAACAACAATAAAAACAAAATAAAGCATCGCTTGGTTTTGTACCATTTGCGTCACAGTTGATATACTTGAATCTATTTATGGTTCATTCTATAATATGACCTTTCTAGCTATAGGCTTTGTAACTCCCACCAAATGACACTTGTTGTTATTATGTGCTGTCAGGTTACCTGTGACCCTGTGTAAAGCAGCTCTGAAGCCTGCCCAGTCCTGAGCCAGTATCATTAATTCCGACACACCTACCCCAATTGCCCCAGTTACTGTTTCAATCCATCTCACCCTTCCGAGCATGATGTCCTCCAAGGACTGGTCTCTCCTGGCTATGTGCCCAAAGTATGTGAAACAAAATTTGAAAATCCTAGCCTCCAAAGAGAAACTTGGTTTCACCCTCTCTAACACAGAGCAATTTTTTTTTCTTGGCATTCTATTCAAGACACTTCTCCAGCACCACAATTCTAAGGCATTGATTCTTCTTCTGTCTTCCTTAGTCATTATCCAGCTCTCTGAGGCATAGTAAGTAATTGCACAGAACATAGACTCGATAAGGCACACCTTAGTCTCTAGAATGACATCATTGCCTTTCAGTACTCTGGAGAGGCCACTGACAGCAGGTGTTCTCAATGCAATTCATCTGTTCATTTTCTGACTGCTTGTGCTAAGAATATTGATTGCAAAGCATAGCAAGCTATAATTGTTAACAATCTCCATTTCTTCTCCAGCTATAATGGTGCTGTCAATCAGCCCAGTGGTGATAATCTTCATCTTCTTGATTCTGAGCTTCAATCCATATTATAAAGACTACAGTCTTTGAACTTCTGCAGCTTCGGGTATACCTCAGTTTCAGCAAGCAACGTTGTGTCATCTGCATAACATAGGCTGTTGATGAGTCCAATTCTGATGCCACATTCCTCTTCAGTAAGCCTAGCTTCCTGAATGATCTGTTATGCGTATAGATTGAAAAGATATAGAGACGTTAGTTTTAGGAGGATTAAGGGTAGAATGCAGCATTTCCTAATCCCATCCTAACTCTAATCATATATAAGGTATGTTCCCTTGGTATGTGGCCATTAATATCTTTTATCTCAGTAGAAATAAAACTAGAAGTAGTGGAGCCAAGGGAAGGACCCTTAGTACCATAAAGGAATAATAATTAGGCTTGGAGTGTGTCTTTGTAGACCTGAAACTCTTGAATGATAAAACTACTTGATACCAGGGGAGGCTAGAAGTCATGGTGGTTCCCAGGAAACAGTGGACCTACAGATATGGAAGTAAACAAGGCTTTCTTCCACAACTAATATAGAGACAGAAGGCCTTCTCCTCGCATTTGTATCCTGAACTTTTAGTTGCATATGTTGTTGTTGTTGTTGAGTGCCATTGAGTCATAGGTGACTCATTGCAACCCTATGAACAAAAGTCCTCGGCACTTGCGTGCGTGACTTTCATCCTTTCTCCTGGTTCATAGGGTTTCCGGAGGCAAGCTATTTACAGAAGTGAATGCCACTCCTGCTTCCATTAGCTGCATATAGTGTGAGAAAATAAATACCTCTTTGTGAAAGATATCCACTTGGGTTTCTCTAATATAGTGGCATAAGATGATAAAGACAAAAGCCAATAACTCAAAATACAGAAAGCAGAGCACAGACCCAAGAGACACTACCCCCTTGGATCATGGGTTAGTGGGTGAGCGACAGACACAAATGGTCTTTTTGTCCTAACCATGAGGTTGGTTAGTGCTTTTCTCTAGAGTTCATGTCTGACATCAGAAGAAAAAAAAATTGATTAATGAACCAATTAAGTTAACAGAGTTTGTTGATGAGAAATAGTTCACCATACCATATAATCAAACAGCTAAGCAGCTGGTTTTTGTTGGTAATAAGATACGTGATGAATGTCTGTTTACCCATGGGGGCTGAAATTTGAGTCGCTAAGCTTGGACAATCTTTTATCTCTCTGAGCCCTAATAAAAACCTTAGATGCCAAGGTTCTGATTAGCTTTCAGTGTTGCTAATTTGTTTTACACACCGTTGTTGGAAGTTTTAAATGTGTCTGTGCAGCTCCACTGGGAGAGAACATATGGAAACTCGTGCCTAATTTTTTTTTTAATCTTTATTACAGGTTTCTTTTTCTCCCTCTACTGATTAAAGAAACATTATTTTCCTACATTAAATTACAACCATAAGTAAAACAGTTTTCTGAGTCTCATGGATTCTTTTCTATGAATCTTTAAGTCTGAGATGGTCTTGAGGATGTTAATAACACAGTTAATAATAGAAAGTATTTATTAGAATTGTCATTCACTGAAACATTATTAATGTATTGTTTGGGAAAAGGAAGAATGATGAGCTATGTATACTTGATAATGATGTTTGTGGAGTTACCCAAGGTATAAGGCAATGACTGCATTTCTATTAGCTACTAATGTTGTTATATGCTATTGAGTCACCTGCAACTCATAGTGACCTTATTTTCAATAACTTTGGACTCTGCCATGTTCTGAGCCGAGCTCACTGACTCTAACACATATACCCCTATTCTCCCAGTTACTATGTCAATCCATTTTATCTGAGGTCTTCTTCTCCTGCCCTGTCCCTCTACCCTTTCAAGTATGATGTCCTTCTCCGAGGACTGGTACCTTCTGGCCACGTGCCCAAAGTATATGAGATGGAGCTTCAAAATCCTAGTCTCTAAAGAGAAACTTGATTTTACCTCTCCAAGACAGACCTATTTGTTTTCTTGGTGGTGCATGGTATGTTCAAGACTCTTTCCAGCACCACAACTCAAAGGCACCAATTCTTCTGTCATCCTTAGTCATTGTCTAGCATTCTGGTGCATAGCATGTAATTGTGAAGACCATGCCCTGGATCAGACACACCTTAATCCCTAGATTGATATTACACTTTAGCATTTTGGAAAGGTCTCTGACAGCAGACTTCCCCAGTGTAATTCTTTTTTTTTTTTATTTCCTGACTGTTGGTACCAAGAGTGTTTATTGTGAATCCAAGCAAGCTGAAATTGCTAACAACAATTCACGTTACCAATGAAATTTTAATATTTTTTTAATTAGTAAAGAATTGGATCACTGGATATATATGGAAAAGAGGAATTAAAAAAAGCTATATGTTCATTTTTCATTATTTTCATCATTAATAACTTAAGTAAGATTATTTGACTAGAATTTGCTATGCTTTTTTCCCCATAAGATCTTTGGTCACCAATGTTAGACTTTATACTAAAGGGAAAAATACACTAGAATAACATATAATCTATGGCTACAAAAAAAAGTAGTCTAAACTATATGATGATAAAACATAGAAACTACCAAAATGAGAGGATAGTGTGGGAAGAACTTATTTAATTAATTGAGCTTCTCTATCTCCTAATTGGCTTTTACTAAAATGATTGTGAATAACTAGCTTAGGAGTTGTCTAACGTAATTTTGAATGATGAAGAATAAAGACTTGTGTTCGTATTGATACAGGACCCAGAACATGTTTTAGAATAATTGCAAGTACTTGCATATGGTCAGAATATACAATATGCTGTTTCTGGGGGAACAAACCTTACAAACTGCATTGTTGTTGTTAGGTGTCATCGAGTCGAGCAGTATATTTAAACTCTGTTTTCATCCTGCATCATCCTCACACTTCCCGGCACACAAGAGCCCACTGCAGCAGTCGCTGTGTCAATCCACCTGCTTGAGAGTCTTCCTCTTCTTTGCAGACCCTCCATTCTTCCCAGCATCAAGTCCTTCTCCAAGGAATAACACTTCCTAGCAACATGACCAAAGCAAACCAGATAAAACCAGTATAAATCTGTTTACCCTGAGAACGGAAATTGTTCTTACCACATTTGTTTATTCATTTATTACCAGTGTGAGTAAAAGTTTACAGAGCAAATTAGTTTTCCATTCAACATATATTATTATTCCAGTCCTACATAATCTGTTTTGTGATGTTAATTACAATACTCATATTGTAAACACACTCTTCCTGCTTTCATCTCTCAATGATACACTTCTTTAGGGATATCATAATGCTAGTCTCCTTATTGTATGTAAATTGCCTTTTCCTCAATCTGTGTAACTGGAACTCCCCAGATAAAACTGCTGATATTATGTGTGTGTGTAGGTCACTCTGGACTCCCTTTATGATGAGCCAATGACATCTATTTAATAATGTCTTTACTCAAGTCAAGGTAAAATCTATGATTAAGAGGGCCTATCAAGAAAACAAATGGCAAATCTGCCAAGAATCTCTTTGAAGTGTTAAAGAGCAAGGATGTCATTTTAAAAACCTGGCCAAAGCCATGCCACGTTCCATTGTTTCGTATGCATGTGAAAGCTGGACAGTGAATTATGAAGATCGAAGAGTAGATGCCTTTGAATTGTGGTACTGGGGAAGAATATTGAATATACCATGAACTTAAAAAAGAAAAACAAAAAGCAACAAATTTGTGTTTGAACAAGTGCAGCTGGAGCCTTCTTAGAGGCAAGGACTGTGAGAACTGGCTCACATACTTTGAGCATCCCTCCACACAATAAAAGCCTGTTCATTTCAACTTCTTTCTTTCTCTTTTTGGCTTCAACTCTCTTTCTTTTCTTTTCTATTTAACAATGGGGTTAAGTGTGTCAGAATCAGTGAGACTGGCTCAGGATAGGACAGGCTTCGGAGCTATTGTGCTTACTTATTGTGGTTACTGTGAGTCGTAGGTGACTTGATGGCACATAATACTTCTACCAGAATGAACTCACATTTAATATGAAAGAAGCTAGATTTAGCTGGGAGCTCTATAGTATAGTTTGTCACAATACCACAACTTGGTCATCTTATGGTGAAGAAGCCTCAGGATCAGACTTATACTTAGAGTTGCTTAGAAGTAGAAATATTGCTGACATAAGAAATTACTAGACAACAATAACATTATCTGTTTCTGGCATAAGGATTTAATGACAGAGTCAGAATCAACTCATAGCTGACCATTCAGAGGTCACAACATTTCTCACAAAATGTAAAATTCCCTTCAGTGAGTTTACAAAGGCAGTAAATCACATGGGAAGAGATTGCTCATATTTTTCCTGTGGAGCAGATAGTGGATTCAAACTGCATCCCTTCAGGTTTGCAGCTCAAGTCGTTAGCACCAAGCCAGAGCCAGAGCTCTCTTACAATGCCTATGTAAGAAATTCTAACCACATGAGAGAATCCTTTGACCAGACATATTAACATGAATGAAGGAAAAGACAATATCCAGCAAGGGTGTGATCTGCTCAATATCACTGAAGAAAGGGAAGTATTAAAAGTGTGATTTTGTTATGAGTATTAACATTAATGTTATTGAGCACAATCTGTATGAATAATTAGATAAAAATATAGATTGCTTTGTAAGCCTTCACTCAAATCACAAATCTATACAGCATGTTGATTGAATTTTGCTTTCATTCTATCTGTAAAAATTGGTGTGGGCTGTGAATATAGTTGTACTACCTAGTGGACAAGGACAATTAGTTCATTAGTTCTGTTCCTGTGTAATACTACCATACAGGAAAAGAAATTGACTGAGGTGGTAACACTTGATGTTATTAGCAGTCTCAATCTGTGCTTGACTCTTACATCTCTTCCAAAGATGGGAAAATTTGGGACTAAATCAGTGACAAATGGAAAGAAGTAAGGAACAAATAGTGGAGGGGAAGTAAATTAATAAACCAGTCATGCAATGATGGGAATATAATATTACAGTGTTGCTTGACATTCAGAGCAAGAGAATAATGCTGTCTCTTAACAAGAGGCATGAAAGAGTGATTCATATGGTTCCTAAGACTAACTTTGTTTTCAGAATATTACAAATTTAAATAAAACCTACAAACTTGTGTTACATCACTCTAGAATTCATTTTGCTTTTATAATATGATAATGAATGGGCACACTTGGGTCTTTTTTTTCTAATAATGTGCCAGTATCTTTTGAATCTTGTATTTCAAATACAGATACTACAAAGGCTTTCTTTTTTATTTTTATTATTATTATTAGTTTCAATGAACATCTACAGAGATCTTTTGAGATAAAGGTCTAAGACTTTCTATCAACTGAGTCTATGGGCCACACAATATATAATTTTTAGCAGCCTGTTCACTGTGCAACTATCAGCTTTGACAATCAAATGTTTGGAGATACTTGTGCTACAATAGCATCTACATACCCCAAAGGTACAAGTGATCCTTGTTTTAGTGGATGGAAAGCTATGAAACAAGAAAGGAAAATACAATGGATTTCTGAAGGGAATCAAGTTGTTATAAAGTGCTTTACATTTGGGTGAAACTTTTTCTGGGAGATTACCTAATCCTGGGGCAAGAACTAGTCTGAAATCATGTTTACGGTATGCCTAAGTTGACTCCCATTCTAACTTTAGTTGTAGGAAATATACATTTTGTAGCACAATATGTATTCTAACTGCATGCGAGATATTAGTGCACAGTGATACCAACATAGTGGATTACTCGACAGTGACAATGTACCCCTAAGAGCAAACAGTAAAACAAACAAGTGTACACAGTTAATAGAAGAATTATTCTAAACAGCACCCACGTCATCTCCAGAGATGAGAAGTTGCTCTTGTTGTTTGTTAGCTGTCATCCAGTTGATTTTATCTCATGGCAATTCCATGTACAACACAATAAAGCACAGCCTGGCCTCGGCTCGTTCTCACAATAACCAGCATGTCCGCATCCATCATCACAGCTGTTATGCCAATCAATCTAAATGAGTGTCTCTGCGATGGTTAGATTATACATCAACTTGACGGTCTATGATTCTTTAGCTTGGTACATAGTGATTCTCTTTCTGAGACATTCCTGAGAGATAATAGTGGAAGGAAATTCTCCCAATGGGCTGATCTTTAAACAATGTGTGCTGTTGTTCACTTTGCTTGGAGTGAGAAATTGCCAGATATATTATGTTCCAGTGCTTCATGAAGCCAACGATTTTGCTGGATGGTCAGAAATATGGAAAATGGGGAACAACAAGGTGGCACAGAGAAGAAGCGTGTAGATAAACCTTTCTGAATGGACTAAAGAAATGAATATATTGTGTCTCACATGATTTCTCATCAAAAGGTGACTGACACAGGCAGAGGTCTTATTTAGTATATAAGATGGTGCGTTCTGTGGAGACCAGTTATCTTCTTTGACCACTCTTGTCATTGCCAAATGGCCTCAGGAATAAAACAGCCATGGCGAGAAAGACAGAGGTTATGCCTGTGTTCAGCAACAAGAACTTCTACTCACCCAGGGCCACTTGGCTACCGCTATTGCCAAGAGCACAATCTCCCAGAAGCAGAGATCAATACTCACTCCAAAAAGGAACCATTATTTCAGGAGATCAATCAGTAATTCGATTGATTACATTTGGACTACATCCATTACAGAAAAGGCAGTGGTTTGTGATTACTGAAATTGACATTCTGGCTACCGATTTGCCTTTCTGCACTTAATGCTCATGATGAACCCACCGACTATGGACTTACAGAATACTTTATTCACCATCATGGTATCCTGCATTTACCGTCTCAAATCAAGGGATTCATTGCACAGCAAATTAAGGGCTGTAATGGGCTCTTGTTCATAAAATTCACTGATATCTCCATGTTCCCATCCCCTTGAAGCAGATGCATTCATAGAGTGATGGAATTGCTTTAGAGAGATACAATTTTGGCACCGTCTATGTAGCAATACTTTGCAGGGTTGAGGTAGTATTTTCCAGGAGACTAAACGCTAAACTAGCATTTAGTATATGGTGCTGTTTCTCCAAAAGGCATGATTCTTGAGCCCCAAAACTAACATATGGAAATGAGTCATCCATAAAGACATAGAAATTTTTGCTTCATATTTCTTAGATCCTATGATCGGTGAACTAGAAATCTTTGGTACAAAGGGAATAATGGTTCACCTGGGGGACAATATTGATCCCATTGAATTGAAAAGTAAGAATTTCAGTTGACCACTTTGGGCTTTTTACACCCCTGATTCAACAGATGAAGAAGTTACTGTATTATCTTGTGTTATTGATCCTGATTACCAAGGGAAAACCAAACTGATATTACATAATTGATGTTGAGTATCCATAGAATACAGGCATTTCCTTAAGTTGCTTATTAGTCCCACCATTTCCTGTGATTAAAGTAAATTTAAAACTACAACTACAGGGGAGCTCTGGTGGTCTAGTGGCAAAAAGTTGCACTGCAGTCCCAGAGGTATGCGGTTTGAATCCACCAGATGCTTTGCTGGAGAGGTAGGGGCACACACAAAATAATAAAATAATTTAAAAAAAAAACGAAACCCAAACTACAATTTATTTCTGTCATGAATATCAATGTCCCAGAACCTTCAGAAATGAAGGTTTGGGTAAATATATAAGTCAACAAAGCAGGACCAGCTGAGGTGTTTGCTGAAGGCAAAAGGAACATGTAATGGATGGTGGGGAAAGGTTATTTTAAAGACTATCTATAACCACACCAGTTAAAAATCTAATTGTTATGATTATTTCTTTCTTATTTGTGTGCATGAAGTATTTTTGTTTCCTTCCTTTATAAAATATAAGATACAAACAAGGCTAACATGTTTCTACCTGGCAGTATTTAGTTGTATCAGGTAAAGCATGCTTTTATAATTGTCTTTGTTTATGGACTCATATATTTACTTAATAAGATGAGTACAGGTGCATTGACGAGGGGTGGACTGTATGGCGAAGGCTGCATGTTAACTTGACTGCCTATGATTCTCTGGCTTAGAAATTGTGACGTAGTCATTCTCTTCATAAAACCTAATATAATATCATGATGAGATCTGCTATGAGAAGCCAATCTGTTGAAAGGAAGTTTAATCCAAAGTGTATCTTGTTTTTAATAAAATTTCTGTCAAGACTCTAGTTTTAGTCCATCTAGATCTTGCATCTGGTTCATCCCCTGACCTTCAGTTCCTTGGATTTGAGCCATCAGTCTACAATATTGCCTGCTTATTTGGATTTCCAACAACAGTTGGAAAACAGTATCCACAACATCTAGCATTATTTGCATAGGATAGAAATGATTTTTTCAAATAATTTGCAAATTTTGTTGAACCACCTTTTTTGAGGGTTGGGTCAGGGGCCTGGTAACTCTTTTTCTGGCTTACATGGGTAATCACATACAATTCTCCATCTAATCTTTTGTTTGCTTATTTGTTTTAAATTTCAACTACTACTCCATAAGTTCCTAGAGATTTCATTTTTGGCCAATGTCATCAGTAGAGTGTGTACTTCTTTATTCAGTGTCATTGGTCCTTGATCATATGCTAGTCTAGAAATGGCTTACTACCAATCCATTGTTACTTTAACCTTCACTAGTAAACTATCTTTAATATTCACTCCTGTCACCTTGTCTTCTTTCCTCACCAGTCAGACTTCCTTGATCTTAGCAACCATTGAGTTTCTGGGACTCTGATCATACTTGTTGCAATAAGGGTTTAGTTCATGTCAGGACTACTTCAACCAAGTCAAGCAATTACTCTTAAGAATCACTAAAATTGCTGTGCATGTTTGGTGCCTCCATGGTACCAGCCTTCCTGTTGTGGCCTGTTCAGCTCAATTCTTTGCCCAGACAACAGAGATCAAAGCCAGGGGCACTTACTGCTTGCTAACAACCCCATAATTGTCTGATGTCCTGTCATTGGTGTTCAGTGCCTTGAATCTATTTTTAAGATGGTCTTCTAAATCCAGGTGGATATGTTCAGTGTCATAGTTTAGTTCTTGTGGCCTGTTCTTACTTGTTGTTGTTGCTATTGTTATGTGCAGTCGAGTCGTTTGCGACTCATAGCGACCCTATGTACAACAGCCCTAAACCCTGCTCTATCCTGTGCCAATTGCATTGCCTCTGACATAACCATCCCAATTACCCCAGTCACTGAATCAATCCACCTCATAGAGGGTCTTCCCCTCCTGCGCTGTCCCTCTAATCTACCCAGCATGATGTCCCTCTCCAAAGACCTGTCTCTCCTTGCAACATGTCCAAAGTATGTCAGACGAAGCCCCAGAATCCTTGCCTCCAAGGAGTAGCCTGGTTTAACCCTCTCTAGG
>NW_006399812.1:9030888-9044377 GCF_000299155.1 Elephantulus edwardii | reverse complement strand
TCAAATGCCTTTGCATAATCAATGAAACACAGATAGACATTCTTCTGGTATTCTCTGCTTTCAGCCAAGATCCATCTAACATCAGCAACAATATCCCTAGTACCACGACCCCTTCTAAACCCAGCCTGGACTTCCGGCAGTTCTCTGCTGATGTGCTGTTCTAATCATTTAAGTCTTTAGTTAAGGAATTTCATGAGTATGTGCCCATCGCTACACTCGACTTGGTATCAAGTGAATTAATTCATAAGAAACCATATGCGTAACTTGGTGCTTCTGAAGTGTCCCAGAAGGGGATCACAGTGCTTCAGCTGTTCATTTTTTAATGATGTCTTAGTATTGTGCAGAACCATCATAAGCCATTTCTTTTCTTCAACTAATTACCCATAAAGCCATCAATGCAGTCTTGGAGGAAAGGAATGGGAAACACGGACTTTGGGGGTCACTTACTCCTGTAACTTGTACTCTCAGGGTCTTTGCAAGCATTGTATTGTAGATGTCACTTCCATTTGATGATGAATTTGGCATTAATTTCCAACTCTTATTGTTTGGTGAGTCAGACATCTAGTTCAGCTTAGTTTGCATGGTGACAATTGTGTTCTATAGTAAGTGTTCATCAGTCTCTATTTAGAGCCAGTTGTTGTTATTGTTATTGTTATGCACCATTGAGTAAGAACTGACCCACTGATTTTCAGAGGTTATAAATAACATGGGAGAAAATTTCCCATCTCTCTTCTGTGTAGTAGTTGGTGAACTTAAACCACCTGTCTTTGCATTGACAGCATAACTCCTTCTAGGGCACCAGAGCCAACAGTAAATAAAAAACTATTTTTTTCTCTTCTTTTCTTAAATTTTTTAATTATTTTTTGTATGTGTACCATCAAATTGAATCTTACTGGTACAGGAGCAGATTGCCCCTCCTTCTCCAGCAGAGCCTCTAGTGGATTCAAACCGCATACCTCTGGGATTACAGTGCAGCTTCTTGCCACTAGGCCTCCAGAGCTCCCTTGATAAACTATTTCTTAAAGGTAAAATAATCATTTGGAGAATATGGCAAGGCTTTGCTCCACAAACCTCAGGTTCTTTACTGTGATAAAATGATAGGGGACTGCTAATGGTTCCAAACTTCCAAATTCTATCTTTGTCTGCCACTTCAGAAACTATAACATTTACAGATCATATAACCTTAAGGGAGTTCTGGTGGCTTGTTATTGTTGTGATCTCACTGCCTCCAACATAGCTACCCAATTACTCCACTTATGTGTCAATCCCTCTCATCCAGGATCCTTCTCTCCTGCACTGTCCCTCTACCCTTCCAAGCATAATGTCCTTCTCCAAGGACTGCTCACTCCTGACAACATGACCAAAATATGTGAGACAGCGCTTCAAAATCCTCCCCTTCAAGGAACAACTGGGCTTAGAGGGAAGGGATTGTGCTGCCAGTGCAAAGCTTAGGTTCAGGTCAACCAGCTGCTCCACAGGAGAGAGACAGGCCATCTCCTCCAATGTGATTGTCTCTGAAAACCCATGGGAGGCTCAACTGTGTGTCAGTTCCAACTCAATCGTACCCATATACATTGTGGAGCTAAACAAATGAGTGTGTATTTTTGGCCTCTTTGGGTTAAAGCATACTGTTTCTGGTGGGGGGTTTTTTGGCATATGTGCCGGGGAAAAATATTTGTCATATCATACATACCAATTGCTAATGAATGTTTGTTCATGCAATGAAACCCAAAAAGAAAACGTCATTGAAATTGGAGTCACTATTGGGTAAACTGATGATAACCCATTGTCTTTTCCCAAAATCCACCTGTTTTTTAGCACCAGCAAATAGGCAAATTAGATGGGATGTGGTGCGAATGACTACTTTTACATTTTTTTTGGTCCTCAGTGGTAGCGTTAATCCAATACTTTCATGGATGTGGTATTATTGCTTTTAATTTAGCACTTTCATCTAAGTACAGACAGTTTCACTCACTTTTCCCCATAATACTCACTCTTACAAACCATGGAACCAAGGCTAAACCATGATTCCATCAGTTTCTCAATATTTTTAATCTGATTGTGTATTTAATAATAAGAGAAATAATCACAAGTTCAGGAATCTTTATAACCCGTATTCTGTCTGATGTACCACCGTAACATTTTGAGTCATTTAGAAGCTTCTTCCACAAACCATTCAAGAATGAGTACTTCAGTCAATCTGAAGAGCAAAATACTATTACCAAGTGAGGTGCTTGGCGAGGACAAAAGGAATGGAGAATAGAGAGAAGTACCCATATAGTAAAAGTAGTTAAGTGTTCTTATGGTGATTTGCTTCTGAGAACATGTACCCTTGAAAATATCTATGGAGAAGTTCTACTTTTCTCCCATGGAAGAATTAGAATTAATGCCAACAATTCTACCAAGAATAACAATTCAAAATGGTAGCCATAAAGAACATCATGAATGAACTACCAGTTGATGAAAGAAAAACTGTAATGGTCATGAATATTTCTCCCATGCACTGTGAGGACCTGGAAGCAGGAGCGGCATCCACTTCCGAAACGGCTTGCCTCTGGAAACTCTATGTATGAACAGTGCTCAGGCCTTTCGTTCATAGGGGCACTATGAGTCGTCTATGACTCGACGGCATCAAACAACAATAACAGTGACGACGACCAAGAGAGAGTTATGTTGGCCTAGTGCAAAGGAAGCTATGCTACCAAGCCGAAGGTGGGTGATTTTCATCTGTGGCCCTCGGCCAGGTTCAAATTGTCTTCCTGTCAAACATTCTTCTAGGTGGTATAGCACTGGTCTGTGCGTTGCTGTACAGAGGTAACTCGTGGTTGTTGTGATGCTGAAGACTGTGACAGTGATGTGCCAATTGTGGTAATGGAGCTTCCCGACTAAATCAAGCCTGGAAGCAAAAGCAGCATCCACTTCTGAAATGGCTTGCCTCCGGAAACTCAATGTACGAATAGTGCTCAGGCTGTTCGTTCATAGGGTCGCTATGAGTCGTATATGACTTGACAGCATCAAATAACAACAACAACTGTGAGGAGGACTTTAGGTACTTGCCACAGAAGATCAAGGACTGTAGGCTTTGGTATGAATTGTCATCAAGAAAACAAAGACCTTCATCACAGGAGCAACAGTCAACATAATAATGTAAAAAGATTGAAGTTGTTAGTGATTTCAACAGTTAACATAATAATGTAAAAAGATTGAAGTTGTTAGTGATTTCATCTTCTGTGGATCAACAGTCGATACCACTGGTACCAGCAGTCAAAAATCAGGAGACTTATTGCATTGGGCAAGTTCACTGTCAGAGACTTCTCCAGAGTGCTGAAGAACAATGATGTCAGTTTGGAAACTAAGGTGCATGTAGTTCAGTCCATGGTCTTCTCAATCACCTATTATGCCACAGAGGACTGGACCGTGAATAAGGGTGACAGAAGAAGAATTGATGCCTTTAAATTGTGGTGCTGGAAAAGAGTACTAAATATCTTGATGGTTGTCAAAAGAACAAACAGATATGTCTTGGAAAGGGTGCAGAATCAGCACTCCTTGGAGACAAAGATGGTGAAGCTTTGGACATGTAGGAAGGCAAGACTATTCACTGGAGAAGGACATCATGCTTGGAAAGATGAGAGGTCAATGAAGAACCGGATGATCCCCAATAAGATGGATTGACCTGGTGACTTCAGCAATGAGCTTGAGTGTTTTGAAGTTGGTTAGGATGACATAGGAGAGGACAGGGTTCAGGTTGGCTGTTTATAAACTGTAAATGGTTGTGAGTAGTGCTCAACTTGGCATTGAACAACAATGCCAACAACATCCTAGTCAAAGCTCACTGAGACTTGACATGCCTGTCCTCACTGGGGGTTGTCACTCGGGCTGTATGTTTAACCTTTCCAGCTGGACTCCTGATCTGGATGGATTGAAAGAAGCTTAATCCACTCAATTAATTCTGCAAGGCCGTGCAATCTGCTTTTCTGGAAAACAACTGAATTGACTTGGACAACAAGTAAATTCACTCATAAAACCTCAACATATGGAAGTGGCCTCTTAATCCTGAAAGAGACAAACTAGCTGTTCCTTAACACTGTTCAGTCCACCATTTCTTTCCTGTCTTTTCAAGACTTTAAAACACTCTCTAAAGAAAACTAATCAGAATTTATGGGAAATAGTATTATGAATTCTTGAATTTTTTTTGTAAGATGGCCTTATTAATCCATATAACTTCTGTGTTGGTCAAAAAGTTCACTTCTGTAAAGTATTAGAGAGTTTGAACAGTAGTGTATTTTCTGAAAACACTTCTGCATTTATCCATTAATTTATTCTTTGTATTCGGTGGGCACTTGCTGTATACTGAGCATTAGGCTGAAAGCTTAGCGGCATCTAAGGGCTAAAAATTGAAGCCCCTGCTTCTAAAAAGTTTCCAGACTAGGGAGAAAATGTGCACATGTGTGAGCCCCCCAACAATTCTCTCATACACACACTCAACTAGTGGTAGGTAGGCGGAGAGTAAAGTGTCCTTTGTTAAGCAAGGATGCAGTAACTAACTTCTTTGTGAGCAAAGAGCAGAAGGAGGTCACATCTGGCTGCTGATAGGGGTTGCCTTTAAGGAAGGAGTGACATTTGAGCTGAACCTTAAGGACTCAGCTGTTCCTTTCCAACTTACCATATAAGAAAGAGGTCACACTCTTTGCTGTTTTGTCCCCTTGATTTTTATATTATTGTGACTCTTTCAAAGTTTTGCCTGCAGCCCAGAAGTCACAATGCACAAAGATCACAGCCACCAAGGGAAACATTGGCATTTTTATATTTATAAAAATGACCCTTTTGTTTGCCTTCTCAACCCATGGTTTTTGTGTCTTTCAAACATTTTTCCCACTTTCTGACTTTGTTAAGAATTTTTCCAGAGCTTCAATAATTAAAAGAAGACTGGCCTTTCAGAAGATGTTGTTTTTTCCAAACAGAATAAACCTTATTATATGACTGAATTTAAATCACAACCACGCCAAGAATCTTAATTCTAAATGCTCTCTCCCATATCCAATTTAACCAGATCCTGCCGACTCCCAAAGACTGCTTCTGACTAATTAATTTCCAAGTACAGCGGGGATGTGGTTGTCAGAATTGACTAATCTTCAGGTCAGTGGAATCATTCTTTGTGGCCAATACTATGGCTACTTGTGTGTAAACAGCTAATTTCCTCCAATCTACCATGCTTATTCCCTGAGTCTTATGGAATCAGCCAAGCCTGAAGCTAAATTCAGCAATATCTAAGAGTCTTTATTTAGGACTCAGACACAAGTCCTATTAGTGTCTCATTTGTGTAAGACTGACTGGTGGCTGAGTGTTAAGGAATTACTTTACTGACCTGAAGGCACACAATTCAAATCCACCAGCTGCTCCATGGGAGAAGATGGTCAGTCAGATTTGGAAACCCACCGGAGGGTCAGTTGTAAGTCAGTTTCAACTTCATGATACATAACAACAACAATAACAACAACCCAGTCTAAGGGATCAAATGGCTCCTGGGAAGATATTTCTATACCCAGCGAAGTGACTAGAAACACAAGATGTCAGAGTTGAAAGATTATCCAGTACAGAGAGAGGAAATGACCCTGTCCTCTGGCTATTCCCCTACCTTTTTGCTAGGCTGTGGTAGATAAACATCAGTAATTAATCCCAGCACTCCCTCCTTAACCTTGGATATAATCTCAACCTCCTTTACAGCAAGACTCCAAGTTATTTTGACTGATTAATGGAATTTGAACTGAAGTTAAACCTATTGGCCACCTATAAATGATTCAGTACATTCCTATTATAATACCAGTGAGCATATCCAGAAATGGCCAAAGTGACACAGTGATTTCACTGCAGAGGAGGTTAAGGTTGTATTCCTCCCCAGTCCTCCTTTGTCTGTCTAATTTCATACACTTCAAGCCCCAGCTCATCCCTCAACTAATCCAGAAAACTCTTATGGTCATAGCAGCTCCTCTCCCATGACTCTTCTCTCCAGGAATCTATAATCAGCCTTGAATCTTGAACTCCTGATCTACCAGCAACAGGTTTTATGCTCTTTGATATTTCTGCTTTCAAAGTGTATTCGATATGAACGTTCTTTTCATCTAATAATCTGTCGTAAAATTATCAGGAAGGAAGGGGCTGGGACTCGGTTACTTATCCACTCAATAAGCTGTGTGAAGTCCTTCTATGCACCAGATACTGTGCCTGGTCAGAGTATATGCAAGGTGTCTTTATATGGTCTATCCTGGGATTGGAAGTCTTACATAGGACAAGGCTGAGCACACATTAGTTAATGAAAATGATGGATGCTTAGTCAGTCCACACTACTGTTGGAGCTTGTCCTGTGATCCGATCTCACCTCACTGGTGACAATGTCAAGGTGAAAGAGAGAAGCCACTCTTTGACCTTGCTGTGGAAAGATAGACACCTCTCCCTTGCGTCCATAATTTCTCCTGTAATATTTTCGCACTTAACAATCTAGGTCCTTAAGAATTCTTAGTCTCTCCAATTCTGTCCTCTAAATTCAGAGAGAAAGATCCTGACTAAGAGAGAGAACTTGGGGGGTGATGAAGTGATGCTCAGGCAGGGAGAATGCAAATGTCAATCTTCCAGCTACTTAGTGAAAAGGAGAACTCGCTAATCAGCCCCATCCCTCACTCACACCGGCAGTGTGAGGTGGAGAACAGGGAGTTTCACCATCTTGCCGGTTTCTAATATCCGTGATAGATTGCATGTTTGCATATTTAATAACAGTACTCCTCTGCTTTTCACAAAGAGAACAAGGTAGATAGAAACTCCCAGAGTGACAACCAAAGCTGCTTGATCATATTCACACCAGATAAACACAGAGCTCCAGAAAAGTGTGATGCAGATTCGATGCCTTTACAGTCGAAGAGCCTCTGGGATCTTGAAGCGGGAAGCACTCCTTCTCTGCCTGCTCCCTGGTGCAGGCCTTCTTTGCCAGCCCTACCAGACTCCTTGGCTAACTCTCCTTCCGTCAGAAGGGGAAAATAATGATGAAAATTCATGTACTTCTGGTACTCCTGCTTCATTCCAACTCATAGAAAAATAGCCATGAAAAGAGAGTGGGGAACTTAAATAGAAGATACTTTTTCCTCACCTATAGCAAATGAAGAAAGTTAATAAACAAACAAACAAACAAAAAAGTCCTAAATGTGTTTAAGCCTTTTCTTACATTAAGACTAGCATCACTCCATGCTCTCAGTTAATATTTGAAGAAAGTAAGAAGATGCTTACAGTTCAAATCATTCTCTCATGTGACAAAGTGTACTGCTTGGCTCACGACACTGATGCCGCTGCCACATCACTGCAAGAGGAACTCTTGTTATCACATCAACCGGAGCACCGAGCATAAGGGGCTGGCCTAGAGGTCTCCATCTCTCACAGAGGCTGACCCTCGTCCTTGCATGGAATGTTTCTCCAATTATCAGCTCATTTATGAGATTTTCTTTTTTAAAGCAATATGTTTTATTTTAAATACATTTTTTTATACTACCTTACTTACAAAGTCTATATAAATTGTTTTTCACACGGGATCTTTCCCATTTCTTTTGCCCACTCATTCCCTCCACCTATCAAATTGTGCAACCCTATGACTACCCCCCCCCACACACACCCATCCTTCCCACTCCGCTCTCCCTCCTCCTCCTTTGGATCCTCGTACATGTTTTGCTAGTTATCTTTCTATTTCTACAATAAAGGTCTTAATCTGCCTGCTCCCCTATGTTGTTGTTGTTGCATACCATAGAGTCAGAAAACCTGACCCTTGCAGCTTTTCAGAGGCAGTTAATCACACAGGAGGAGCGTGCCCATACTTCTCCCGAGGAGCAGCTGGTGGGAATCGAACCACGTGCCATGGGATTGCAATGCGGCTTCTTGCCACCAGACCATCAAAGAGCATTATGCAAAGTGAACTGACTTATTTAATTTTTTAAGTTACCTGCAGAGGGAGCAGGCAGCTTCTCCTTTTCTTCCCATACAATCAGCTCAGATCTTATGTTTAAAACATGAGCACTAAAAGAATTGTTGTTGTTGTTGATTGCCTTCAGGTCAAGCACGACTCACAATGACTCTGTGAACAAAAGGCCTGAAGCCCCTCTACAACTATCGACATTTATCATAGTTCTTAGAGTTCCTGGAGGAAAGCCTTTCGCAAAGTTTAATAGTGGAGCAAGACATAGACATGAGACTGTTAGTCATAGAGCTTAACCTTCAGAGACTCGATTTTAGGATATATCCACCACCCGGCTGCTCTTCTTTTTAAGTGATCACTGTTGTCTACAAAAAGGTTGGCTGAGATCAGTGGTCCAACTGTCACAGTTTTGGTGACAGGATATGTGGGCCAGGCAGGCGGTCCAGTCCTTCAACCCCGAAATTTAATCAGTAGTGTGTGCACTGTCAACACATAGACCTACTAACAAGAAAAGTTTCCATGAAAAGTTGGGACACACTCTTGAGGTAAAAGAAATACTGTCTTCAAATAGTCTTCCTTCTTGTTAACACATGCACATCAGTACATGGCAAAAGAAAGAATAAAATTTACGGGAAAAGAAAACAGCAGATTATTTAGTAAAAGAAATAGTATATTGATTATATGACTAAAATGCCTTAATTCCATTACATATATTCATAAGGAAATAGTTCTGTTTTTTTCTAACTCATTCATATATACATAATATGGCATATACATTATATGTAATTACTCAATAAATTCTTGAAATTCCACTAAATACATAGCAAGATATGTATCTGTGTATCTGTGTGTCTGTATGTTTGTATGTTGTTGTTGTTATGTGCCCTCAAGTTGCTTATAACTCATAGCGACCCTATCATGATATCTCTGAACCCTGCCCTATCCCGAGCCAGTCTCACTGACTCCAACACACCTATCCCCATTACCTTGTTACTGTATCTATCCATCTCATCCAGGGTCTTCTTCTCCTCTGCTGTCTCCACTCTTCCGAGCATGATGTCCTGCTCCAAGGACTGGTCCCTCCTGACCACATGCCCAAAGTATGTGAGACAGAGCTCCAAAATCCTTGCTCCAAAGAGCAACTGGTTTCACCTTCTCTAAGACAATGTGTTTGTTCTCTTAGGTATAAAACATCGAATTTGAAATCATTCCCCACTCAAAGCATTTCATTTATGTGGCTTTGACTGCTTTTCACACTCTGAAGGTTTCTCATTGTGTGTTCACCTCTCTAATGGGTGATATAGCTTCAAGCATCACAGCAAAACACAGTCACTACAGTACAATTAACTGGCCGACAGTGGTAGTAAGCAGAAATAGAAAGCGATAGAAGATGTATTATATAAAAGTCAACTCTTCTTCCTTGTTTCTTTCTAGTTCTTTTCATAATATATCTAATTTTGAGGTAATGAATCAGTATCCTTGAGCCCCTTGGGTATTTTATACTCAGATAAAATAAGCATAAATTGTACAGTCACATAGTCCTTCCTCTGTAGGAATTAATTGGAGATTTTATAATTCAGGGATTAGAGATCTCCAAATTAAAGATTTCAGATTTAATACTCATGATTAAAAAGGGAGAATTACAGGTATTGAAAAAGCAATGTTTACCAAGAGAGGCTACTGGTTAAGTTGCTACAGATAACTAATTCCGAAGGTGAGAAAAATTTCACTTTTAAAGTAAATTTCAATTCTGACTTTACGCATCTATAAAGTCATTTAGGGAGCCCTGGTGGCATAGTGGCAAGAAGCTGGGCTGTCATCCCAAAGGCACTCAGTTTGAATCCACCAGCCATTCTGAGGGAGAAGGATGGAAAATCTCCCCTGTGAATAACTGCTTCTGAAAACCCACCAAAGGCTCAGCTTTGGACTGTTTCTAACTCGAAGGTACTCAACATTATGCTAAGGAAGCATACTAAAAAGCCAAAATTTATTGTGTTCCATTTTAGTTAGAACAATTTACAAATTCTACTATTAATTGAAGACAAAAAAATATTAGAAACTAATCTTGACATGTATTGAAGATCTGTAAAGAGGGAATCTCCTCTCTGCTTTCTTTCAGAGACCCATAAAGACAGATCCATCCCAATGTCGTTTGTCCTTTAGATTAAAACCTTAGAATGAGAATCATTTGTTTTCTCTCCTTCGTACTACACCTTTACAAAACTAGAATGCATCTTTGGAATATTTTTTTTGAGATGTCTAATACACGTAATATCTTTACCTGTTTGTGGGTGTTCAGAGTCTTTAAATCACACAAGAAGAGATTGCCCATTTTTCTGCTGTGGTAGATTCAAACTGCCAGTTTGGGATTGAGGGTGTACCTCTTTCCCCACTAAGATACCTTAGCTCCCTATCACCAGAATGATTACGGCTTTGGAATTTGAATAGACAAGACAGGAAGAGAAGGAGCAGAGCAGATGAAAATATTTCAAGGCTTCTGATTCTCAGGTTCTGGAAGGACCATTCTTGCTGGATGTGCAACATCACATGAACATGGCATGCCCTTTGTTGTAACTGAAGCACGTATGAGAACTCACAGCAAGAGACTCTGTTCTTGTTCTTGTTAGGTGCCATTGAATCAAGTCAAAGAGACACCGTGTGTACAACCGAATGAAACCTCGTCCAGTTCCGCTCCATCCTCACAATCTCTGTGTGCTTAAACCCCTTGTGCTGCAGTCAATGCTTCAATCTATCTACTTGAAGGTCTTTTCCTCTCACTGACTTCTTACTTTACCAAACATTTCTCTAGGAGCTGGCCCCTTCTGACAACATTTTCAAAATATATGAGATGACATCTCATCATGCTTGTGCTGAAGGAACATTCTGGTTGTATGACCTCTAAAACAGACTTACTTATCCTTTTGGCAATCCATAGTATGTTCAATGGTTTTATTTTTGGTTTTGTGGGGTTTTTTTTTCAACTTCATTAATTCAATTTGATTCTTTGACCTTCTGTAGTCACTGTCCAACCTACATGTATGTGAAAAATACTATGGCTTGGTTCAGGCATACCTTAATCCTCACAGTGACATTCCTATTCTTTAGCTATTTAAAGAGGTGTTTTGCAATTGATAAGGTTGACATTTGATTTCTTCACTGTTGTTTCATGGGCTTTGATTGGGAATCTGAGTAAAATGAAAAACTTTGACAACTTTATTTTTTCTTCTTGAATCATAAGGATTTTGCTTACTAGCCAATTGTAAGGCTTTTTTGCATTCTTTATGTTAAGATGTGATCAAGGCTTTGAGTTTGATCTGAAAGTGCACTGAGTCTCTTCAGTTTTCCATCAACAAGGCTGTGTCATCTGCCTATCTTAGGATGTTGAGACTTCCTCCAGTCATAATGTCACATATTTTTTCATATAGGTCAGATTCTGTAGTTATTTGCTCACCATCAGATTAAATAGGTATAGTGAATTGATACAACTTTGATGTACACATTTCCTGATTTCTAATTGTGCAATATCCCCTTGCTCTGGTCAAATAACTATTGTTTCTTCCATGTACAGACAGGTCTCACATAATCACACTTGAGTGCACTGAATTTCCCACTCTTTACATTGTTAGCCATAATTTGTTATGACTCATACAGTTGAGTCAACAAAGGTATATTTCTGTGTACTTTATGCTTTCAACCAAGATCCATCTGATATCAGCAACACCTTTTTCCCCCACATCCTCTTCTGAATTCAGCTTTAATTTATGGTGATTCTCTATCAATGTATGACTTTGATGTTTTGGGGTTTTTTTGTTATCTGTAAGAGGATTTTACTTGACATTAATTATATATTTCTGTAAATTCTGTATCTCATAGTATTTCCTAGGCTGCAGTCTTTAAAGGAGGAGCCCTGATGGTTCAACGTTTAACGTACACAATTGTCATGTGGAAAGTCAGCTATTTGAACTTAAGAGTTCTGCCACAGGAGTACAAAGTGGCTTTCACATCTATAAAGATGTATAACCTTGGAAATCATCTGAGACAGCTCTACTCTGTCTTACAGGGTCATTCATAGTTAGAATCAACTTGACAGAGGCGGGTTAGTGTTTACAGAGGCATATGCCTGGGTATTCTCAACTGCAGAGTGGCTAGTTAATCCAAACTATTGATTTTTCAGTTAGCAGCCAAACACCTAACTTTGTCCCATGGGAGATCCTATAATTAACATAAATGATGTTCTTGTTGTTATTGGTGGTGGTGGTGGTAGTGGTGCCATCAAGTGCGACCCATAGTGACCCTATGAATAACAGTCCTGGACCCTGTCACACTTCCTGACACACTGAGCCCTTTGCAGCAGTGACTGAGTCAATCCACCTGCTGACAGTCTTTTTCTCCTTCACCAACTCTCCATCTTTCCAAGTATGATGTCCCACTCCAAGGAACAGCCTCTCTGAGCCACATGCTCAAAATGTAAGAGAAAGCTTTATCATCTTTGACTCCAAGGAGCACTTGGCTGTATTTTCTCCAAAACATAGTTATTTGTTCTTTTGGAAGTCCATGGATATTCAGTGCTCTTCTCCAATATCAGAGCTCAAAGGTATCCATTCTTCTTCTGTTATCCTTAGTCATTGTCCAGATCTCAGATGTATAGCAAATAATAAAAAAGATGATGGCTTGAATCAGACAAGGCTTTGTCTCCTAACTGACATCATTGCTTCTCAATAATTTGAAGAAGTTCTAACCACAGACTTTTCAAGTGCAATACGTCTCCTGATCACCTTACTTCTTGTATCAAGGGTGTTGATCATGGATCCAAGTACTATGAAGTTGGTGACAACTTCAATCTTTTCTCCATTGATCATGATGTAGCCTATGCATACTATTTATATTTATAGCATAACAGTTTTGTTTCATCCCCTAGGGTATTAAATACAACTGGAAAATAAAAGAAACAAGTGAAATAAATGATGTGACATCTTTATCTGCAATTTAAATAGCTCACATTATAAAGATGTTCAAGTGAGAAGCTAGAAATTTAAACAGTTGGGTACCTACAGACATATTCAGCCTAAGAGGTAAAAATCATGGACATACAATTTCCATACTTAGCTGTGACTTTCCTCAGGCTTTCTAACTTTACCAAATGACATCGCCGTACACTCAGTTATTCAACTTCAAAATCACCCCTTCCATATGGGCAATTCCATTCAATTCTGTCTTAACAGAATGCTCAGGATGCCAATCATCGTCACTGCTAAAGGCTGCGTTCAATTCTAGGTCTTCTCTCTCTTATTATTGTTGTTGTCACAGGCCATTGAGTCAAAACAGACCCATAGATGACCCTCCAGTGGGTTTTCAGAGGCAGTAAATCACATGATAAAAGATTGCCTATGCTTCTACCATGGTGGATCCAAGCCATATGCCTCTGGGACTGGAGCACAGCTTCTTACCACTAGGCTACAAGTACACCTTTCCTGTATTGTTTGTTGTTGTTATGCGCCATCGAGTCATTTGCGACTTACAGCTACCCTATGTACAAGA